>NC_135232.1:655232602-655539477 GCF_051348905.1 Ranitomeya variabilis | reverse complement strand
TGATTTGTTACTTACCAGGGGATGTACAGTCCTCTATATTGTATGGCTATGTCTATCATATCTGTGCATGTGAGAAGTTTGTAGTCACTTTGTCAGAGATGCGACGGACTCTTCCTTAACAATAATGTCGACCTCGCAATAACAAATCCGAAAACCTTCTTGCCAATCTCTACTTTCTTTCTATTTTATTATTTGATTTGAAAATGAAAAGGAGGAGAATGTATAACTCTGCATAAAGAAAGTCTAAATAAAGAAGGAGAATAGGAATTTTAGAAGAATAGGAATATTCCTCAGGTGCAGTGAATAGCTCTCTGCGCGGTGTGAGCTCTCAGTACAATCGGTGAATTGTCGTCTCCAGTCTACAAGGAATTGCAATGATTGGACCTTCTAAGAATATTGGTAAAATGGAACAAGACAGCGCAAACAGTGGAGCTCGGTATGGGGAAATCGCAATTAGCGAAACATAATTAAGCTTAACAACGCATGACAATTGCACCGACAATAATAATAATGATAATGTGCAACATTGTCTTGTCTAGCTAACAGTAAGGGTTATTTAGATATATAGATAAATAGATAGATAGATATGTATTTAAATATTTATAATCAATCTCTAAAAGCAGCAATAGAAACATATGTATATATATATATATATATATATATATATATATATATATATATATATATATATATATATATATATAAGCTATCTAATGTATATAGGTAATTATATATAAAATAAAATGAAGTATTACATTTCTTACTACCTAGATGTCCAGTGGTGTGTTGTAGAATTATAATTTCCTTAAAGTAAGTAAAATAAATTTGGTAAATATAAGTTTCTTTCTCTCTATCACTGGTTTGATAGAATGATAATAGTAATAATAATAATAATTTCTATTCACCTATTTTCTAATCTATTTTTAATGTTACATTTTTATAAGGACTCAGATTCATTCATGCCAGTTGCAATATAGTATCAGGGGCGGTTATATAACCCAGTATATGACTGTAAATAACATACAGGTTTTATAAAGAGCAGCAGAAGACAAGTATAGGACACTAATAACATTTTAATTTGGTTATTGTTTATTGGTAATACTATAGACATAAAATTGTAATCCATCAGGCTTTTTATTAATTCAATTAATTGAGTATTGTTAGAAAGTGCAAAAGTTCACATACCTACAGCAGCCATTTACGCTTTTGTCAGTTCAATTTCCTGTAACTATTTGATACTTATGGATCCATTTTCAGTACATACATTGAAGTATCATTTTTTCACCATTTTTTAACTTGAAGAAATTATGCAGCTCTCTCTTTATATACATATTAACATCAGTAATGTAGACTTTGTGGAAAAATAAGGATCCAGGTCCACAAAGACATCAGTGGATATACAAAATACACAGACATATATAAATAAAGTATTATGCACTCTTGGATATACACAAAAAAGTGCATAAATGATAAGCATATATACAATATAAGATACACACACATAGATGTATATACATAGATATAAACACTCATACCCAGATGTACACATATGCAGACACAGATACATACATCTATGCATATATAAACAGTGATGTGTACATGAAGGTACACATGCACACAACCACAGGCTTACAAGGACACAGAGCTACACATGTAATCACTAGAAAAGGTCATCAGAATTGTTTCAATTAAAAAATATTTTTTGGGGGTAGAAATAGGAAACAGGATCTTAAATTTTAAGGAATATAAAAAAAAAAAAAATTAAATTGGTAAAAAATAAATATTGATTATTGTTGATAGTTAATACAATTTTAATACAACTGGAATTTGTTAACAATGTTTCACTGTTAGAACCATTATCACCGTCAAATATCAGTATGGTAGGGATTCTTTACTGTAAGAGTATGTTTACATCTGCTGATCGGCAGTACTAAACTGCCGCCATTTAATAAAGTTGGCGTGAATCTGTTCGCACGACCCAGTACATCAGCCATATCACTGAGTCGTGAAAACCACCTTTTATCTGACGGTATCCATGGCTCTTGTTTTGATAAGCTATCCTGGCGCAATGCCACATGTGTGTCACGCTGCAATGATGAAGTCACATGATGTTGGCTACACAAAAGAAGAGCAGTGGATGCAGTTGGGTAAGAGGCAATTCTCATGGCTCCTGTCCAGCGGCCACAGATTATTGATGTGGCCAATGGCACAAGTCCTGCACATGGATTCTGACCAACTCAACCAATCAGTTACTTGTTTGCTAATCAACAGTGATTAAATTACCTGTTTACACAGGTAGACCGCTCTTAACGTGCGCACAGAACGGTCAGTAAGGCCGGGATCACACATGCGAGAAATAAGTCCGAGTCTCGCATGGTAATACCCGGCATTGCCGCCGTCACTCAGGAGTGGAGAGTGCGGCCGCATAGCAATACATGCAGCCGCATGCTCCGCTCCAGAGAGACGGCGGCAATGCCGGGTATTACCATGCGAGACTCGGACGTAATTCTCGCATGTGTGATCCCGGCCTAAGGCTAGTTTCACACTAGCATTCTGCAGGGCTGCGGACGGCAGCCTTCTTCCTCCGTGAAGCCCTGCCCACTGCTGCGCTTCTTCCTTCAGCTCCGCCTATGTCTGCATGCGTCATTTTGACGCTGCGCTAACCTGCATCAAACGCAACGTGTTAGGATTTTGTTGTGGTCAGCGCAACATCAAGACGATGCATGTGGAGTCATCCGCATACACCATGTTCCAAATTATTATGCTAATGATATTTTTCTCGGATTTTCCTAAATGGTCGGTGCCAATGACAGTCAGTCTAATAAAAGTCATCACCCATTACAGTAGATTATACATCGAATTTTATTGAAGAAACCTCCCAATGATAACAGTATAATCTCCAAAATGAATAAAAACTCAAAATGCACTGTTCCAAATTATTAGGCACAGTAGAATTTCTGAACATTTGATATGTTTTAAAGAACTGAAAATGCTCATTTGTGGAATTTGGAGCATTAGGAGGTCACATTCACTGAACAAAAAAGCTATTTAACTCAAAACCATCCTAACAGGCCAAGTTACATGTTAACGTAGGAACCCTTCTTTGATGTCACCTTCACAATTCTTGCATCCATTGAACTTATGAGTTTTTGGAGAGTTTCTGCTTGTATTTCTTTGCATGAAGTCAGAATAGCCTCCCAGAGCTGCTGTTTTTATGTGAACTGCCTCCCACCCTCATAGATCTTTTGCTTGATGATACTCCAAGGTTCTCTATAGGGTTGAGGTCAGGGGAAGATGGTGGCCACACCATGAGTTTATCTCCTTTTATGCCCATAGCAGCCAATAACTCAGAGGTATTCTCTGCAGCATGAGATGGTGCATTGTCATGCATGAAGATGATTCTGCTACTGAAGGCACGTTTCTGCTTTTTATACCGGAAGAAAGTTGTCAGTCAGAAACTCTATATACTTTGCAGAGGTCATTTTCACGCCTTCAGGAACCTTAAAGGGCCCTACCAGCTGTTTTCCCATGATTCCAGCCCCAAACATGACTCCTTCACCTCCTTGCTGACGTCACAGCCTTGTTGGGACATGGTGGCCATCCACCAACCATCCACTCAGGGCCGGCTCCAGGTTTTTGACGGCCCCGGGCGA
Organism: Ranitomeya variabilis; assembly: GCF_051348905.1. Taxonomy (NCBI): domain Eukaryota; kingdom Metazoa; phylum Chordata; class Amphibia; order Anura; family Dendrobatidae; genus Ranitomeya; species Ranitomeya variabilis. Next base: position 655,535,824 of record NC_135232.1, on the reverse strand, counting down.
AAGAGTCTCAGTGGGCCCCCCCTTTAACACATACCACGATTCATGATCGCATATAACACAGCCATGTAGTATATAACACAACCCATGTAGTATATAGCACAGCCACGTAGCATATAACAGCCCACGTAGCATATAACACAGCCATGTAGTATATAGCACAGCCCACGTAGCATATAACGGCCCATATAGTATATAGCACAGCCACATATTATATAACACAGCCCACGTAGTATATAGAACAGCCATGTAGTATATAGCACAGCTCACGTAGCATATAACAGCCCATATAGTATATAGCACAGCCACAAAGTATATAACATGGCCCACATAGTTTAAAGAACAGCCATGTAGTATATAGCACAGCCCACGTAGCATATAACAGCCCACGTAGTATATAGCACAGCCATGTAGTATATAGCACAGCCCACATAGCATATAACAGCCCATATAGTATATAGCACAGCCACATATTATATAACACAACCCACGTAGTATATAGAACAGCCATGTAGTATATAGCACAGCCCACATCGCATATAACAGCCCACGTAGTATATAGCACAGCCATGTAGTATATATAACAGCCATGTAGTATATAGCACAGATATGTAGTATACAGCACAGACATGTAGTATACAGCACAGCTCCACTCCCCCCAAGAATGGCCCCATAGTGCAGTACTCAGTTACAATTACCAAAAAAAAAACACTCCTCACCTCTCAACGTTCCTGTGTCGCGCTGCTCCCTCCCTGCTCCGGCCTCGGCGGCTGCCGCTGCACTGCCTGACACACAGCGAGGGCGCGATGACGTCATCGCGCACCCACAGCGGTAGTGTCAGAGGCAGAGTGGGGAATGATGGGAGAGGGAGCGTCAGGTGACGCTCTCTCCTCCATCATTTGCTTTGAACTTTACTGGCAGACGCCGGTAAAGTTCAAAGCGGCAGCGGGGGAGTTGGCGCTTGCGACAGGCGGGCCCCCCTACCTCACAGGGGCCCCATAGCAGCTTCGTGATGTGCCGCTAGCTGAGGGCCCCTGGGGGAGAAGGGGCCCTAGGCACTGGCAGCTGCCTGCCCCTAACGCCGGCCTTGAATGGGCCCCCCTATCTCACCAGGGCCCCGGCACTTGCCCGGGTACGCCGGGTGCTGACGCCGGCCCTGCATCCACTACTCCATCCATCTGGACCATCCAGGGTTGCTCGACACTCATCAGTACACAAGACTATTTGAAAATTAGTCTTCATGTATGTCTGGGCCCACTGCAACCGTTTCTGCTTGTGAACACTGGTTAGGGATGGCCGAATAGTAGGTTTATGAACCAAAGCAAGCCTTTGAAGGATCCTACACCTTGAGGTTTGAGGGACTGTTTGCTGGTTTGTAATGGCTTTTTAGCAGCTGCTCTCTTAGTCCGATGAACTTACCTTGCAGAAACCTTCCTGATTATGCCTTTATCAGCACGAACATGTCTGTGCTCAGATTCAGCCACAAATCTCTTAACAGTACGATGATCACGCTTAAGTTTTCGGGAAATATCTAATGTTTTCATCCCTTGACCAAGTCATTGCACTATTTGCTGCTTTTTGGCAGCAGAGAGATCCTTTTTCTTTCCCATGTTACTTGAAAACTGTGGCCTGCTTAATAATGTGGAACATAATTTTTAAGTAATTTTCCTTTAATTAGGTGGGCACGGCTGGCACTCTGGCAGGCGGGCACGGCAGGCACTCTGACAAGCGGGCACGGCTGGCATTCTGGCAGGTAGGCGGGCACTGCTGGCACTCTGGCAGGCGGGCATGGCTGGCACTCTGGCAGGCAGCTGGGCATGGCTGGCACTCTGGCATGTGGGCATGGCTGGCACTCTGGCAGGTGGGCACGGCTGGAACTCTGGCAGGCAGGCACAGCAGGCACTCTGGCAGGTGGGCACGGCTGGCACTCTGGCAGGTGGGCACTCTGGCAGGCGGGCACAGCTGGCACTCTGGCAGGCGGGCACAACTGGCACTCTGGCAGGTGGGCATGGCTGGCACTGGCAGGCGAGCATGGCTGGCACTCTGGCAGGCAGGCACAGTTGGCACTCTGGCAGGCAGGCAGGTATGGCTGGCACTCTGGCAGACAGGCAGGTACGGCTGGCACTATGGCAGGCAGGCATGGCTGGCACTCTGGCAGGGAGGCAGGCATGGCTGGCACTCTGGCAGGCAGGCAGGCACAGCAGAGCTGCAGGATGTGGAGAGCAGAGCAGAGATGCAGGATGCAGAGAGCAGAGCAGAGCCACTGGACAAGGAGAGCAGAGCTGTAGGACGCAGAGAGCAGAGCAGAGCCGCAGGATGCAAAGAGCAGAGCCGCAGGATGTGGAGAGCAGAGCTGCAGGATGCGGAGAGCAGAGCCACAGAATGCGGGGAACAGAGCAGAGCTGCAGGTAGCGCAAAACAGAGCAGAGCTGCAGGATGCAGAGAGCAGAAGGAGTAGACACTAGGATACACACAACTGAGTAGGGAAGGCAACAAACAAGGATACAAACAGGTACAGATATAGGGCAGAGTTCAGACAAGTACAGATGGATCGCCCCCCCTCCACGCAAGGGCAATGGGGTACTCGGCACCGGGTCCTTCGGTTCGGTAGGGATGTCACGGTGGCCTGACCCGGTCCGTGGCCCTTTGAGGGGCGTCCAATAAAGAGAAGAGTTTTTATGGTTTTGGGAAAGGTCTTTAAAGGGGAAGTTCGTGACGCCACCTGTGGTATTCGGTCAGGGTGACTGACGCTGCTGTGAGGGGTCCACTGGGGTGATGTTATGGCAGCAAGATGGTATACCTTCCCACAAGTGAAGTGTATCCCCAGGGCTTTCCAGAAGTGTAGGTAGTGATGGTGGATTATGTAAAAGGCAGCTAATAACGAGGACACAAGGTTGCAGTCTCTTTACCTTTACTGGAGGCTTCAGCATCCACAGTCCAGGGTACAGACCACTGGGTAGGCAGAGTCCAGCCGGTCTGAAGGCAAATCCAGAGTCCCCTTATCCACTTGGAAATCAGTAGCCTTTCTCTAGCGCCTGTGTGTTGTAGTACCTCCCTGCTGAGCTTCTCGGTAAGGTCCTCACAACTGTTGTAGATGTTCTAGTTGTTATTTCTTCCTCTCTGTCCCCCAGATGGTATGGATAGGACAAACCCATATGACTGATGGCCTGAGGCTTTTTACAGAGACCCTAGAGATGCCCCGACCCCCACAAGTTGCCACCATGTCTCCTAGGTATTAAGGATGATAAGAGCGCGTGCACTACCAGTAAAGGTGCAAAGGTAGGTTCCCACACCATACAACACGTAAAGTAAAAAACCTTGCACTCAACTTTAATGCTCATGTGAGATTTTTTAATGTAGTACTCAAAACGTTTCGGTCCAACATACAGGACCTTCATCAGTTACGTACTGCAAGAGAATTTGTGGAGAAAAGAGACTTGCGTGTCTCTAGGCACACGTTTAGACAGCGTCTGTAAATATGTGAAATAAGAAACCAGACCAACTGGTGAAAGATGTTGCGGCGGTATGTGCCCGGTTCAGACGCGGTATCGTCCATCGAGCGGGGGATACCGCGTCTGAACCGGGCACATACCGCCGCAACATCTTTCACCAGTTGGTCTGGTTTCTTATTTCACATATTTACAGACGCTGTCTAAACGTGTGCCTAGAGACACGCAAGTCTCTTTTCTCCACAAATTCTCTTGCAGTACGTAACTGATGAAGGTCCTGTAAGTTGGACCGAAACGTTTTGAGTACTACATTAAAAAATCTCACATGAGCATTAAAGTTGAGTGCAAGGTTTTTTACTTTCCTAGGTATTAAGGTCGGGCAGCCAACTTGGAATTGACTGTCCTGCCGCTGGAGCAAGGCTTGGAGACGGTTGCTCCCTCGGTATTCCGGCCACCGGCTACGCACCTCAGAAGGAGGCAGCCTATTCAGGGCAGAACTCCTTCTGGTGTTATCTCCTTGTGCTATGACTTAGTTTCTCACCCTCTACAATACAATTCTCTTCGTGTCCTTCCTTAGGATGCTGCCGCACGTGGGGCAGGCGCAGCTCCGTATCTTTCTGTCCCGCTAGGCCTCTGACAGGATCCCACCCCTGTCAGGGACCCTCTGTCTGCAGCTCCGATGTTCCTCTTTTCCCCCTGTCTGCCTGACAGGTGTTGCCTGGGCAAAGCCCAGTCAGCTTCTCTCTAACTTTCTATCCAGTCCACCAGTTTTACCCTTCTGTGAGGAGTGCCCTAGTAGATAGGAGCAAGGCTCCCCCTGGTGTACTGGAGTGTGAAGTGTAGTGTATGGTTTGTGATACCTGGTAGAAAGATCTCCTTTATTTCCATCAGACGTGATATTGTAATTGCAGCGCCCCAGAGTCCTGGTCGTTGCAGTACTGTGGCTCCGCCACTAAGGGGAGCTATGGTACGTCTGATGGCACTGAAGGAGTTCATCTGATCAGGTATCACAGACACCAATACATTTCACAGTCGGGCCTCCGGGGGGAGCTAAGGGTTCTATTCACTAGGCCACTCCCCACCATAGTGGGTAAACTGGGGGTCAGGCAGGAAGTTAGATCAGAAAGCTGACTGGGTTGGAACCAGGCAACACCTTGTGGCAGAGGGTGTTGTGGGGGGAAGATACAGTAGGGTCTCTGTCAGGGGTGGGATCCTGACGGAGGCTTGGCAACTTGAACGAACATAACGGGACCGTGCCTGCTCAGCATAGCGGCGGTGCCCAAGGAAGGATTAGAAGCGAGATAGATTGTGCTGAGTGAGAAACGAGATCACGCAAAAGGAGAAATACCAGTAGGAGTCGTGCTGTAAGACCGAAGCAACATCCTACTGAGGCGCACTACCGGTGGCCGGAACGCCGAGGGAGTATCATAACATTCAGCTTCAAGCAATACTCCAAACAGCGGCAGGACAGTCAGTCTAAGGCGGGCTGTCTAACTTAAATCACCTATGCAGTCTTGGGGGGCAACTTGTGGAGAGGGGCGACTCTAGGGTCCCGGAAGAGCTCCGAGCCTACCCGTCAAACGGGTGCCGTCCCAAACAGAACACCAGGGAGGGACGGAGGATTAGCAGAACATCATCTAATCGAGTTGTGAGGGAACTTAAGAAACAGACACAACAGTTGTGGGGACTTTCTGTAAGCACAGCAGGGAAGGACCGCAACACTTAGCGCTAGAAGGAAGGCACAGATTTCCACCTGCTAAGAGAACTCTGGAGGTGCCATTGGACCGGCCGGACTTGCGCAGCCTGGTTATCCGGATTCCGGACTGAGGACCCAGAGATCTTCAGTAAAGAGGTAAAGAGACTGCAACCTGGTGTCCTCGTTATTTACTGCACCGCACCACTACAGCCTCACCACCGCCTCCACCCGTCACATCCTTCACTGTGCGCCCCTCGGCAGGGTCACGGACTGGGCCTAGCCACCGAGACAACCCCAGAGCAGAGACTCAGAGGCCCGGTACCGGGTACCCCTCGGCCCTGCGGCAGTGGGGGCGCTACAACCTGGCGTCACGAACAGGATCTACTTAAGCCTGAAGAATCAGGTCATGTGTGCCTTGGGACTGTGATTTGTTGTGCTTGGACTGTACTTTATTGCAAAGACTGTGGATTGTTACTTGCCGCCAAAAGTTCGCGCCAAAACCGCCGCCATTGCAGCGTCACAGGGAGCGCAGAGGAAGAAGAAGGGCGTGCCATGGGAGAAGACTACCAAAGCGGCGCCAGAAGTAGCGACCGCCCCCTCGAACTCTTGCTGCGAGATGACGACCTGCCCAGCAGCAGAGGAGAGCCGCCCCCTGATTTGCAACGGCGGGAACGAGGTGAAGGAGGAGCCCGACCTCGGAGAAATGGCGGAGCCAGGTGCATGCGTTGCCGCCGAATGCCAGACAGCGATGATGAGCAGCAAGTGCCCGAACAACGGCGAGGTGATCCCGGCTTGCCCTCACCCATCAGAGGCGGACCCGCGTCCACCGCCGGTGAGAGACCTGAACCCCTTGGAGCCGCCAGTGGAGGAGCCGAGCCTACCTATCCCAGCCACGGAACCATGGAGGGCGGAGCTACATCTGGAGGTGACTCCGGAAGAGCCGCGGTCCGGGCTGCCGCCGATTCCAGTGCCCTTGTCAATGGACCGGAGCGACATCGGTGGAATCACATCAGGCGCAGGTATGGACGGCATCCCTACTCCCCTGGCCGATTCTGCTCTCCCGACCGATCCGGCTCCCCTGACCGATCCCGCTCCTGTGACCGCTCCTCACCTCAGCAATGATCGTTCCTTCTTGGTGGAGCGGGTCATCCTCACCTCTAACGCGATGGGAAAGCTAGTGCCTCCGCTACCAACCAAGATGGGAGAACCCATAGATGTGGGCCTAGACGGGGTGATCCTCCGGTGGGACACTCCCTGGACCGAGCCGGATGGGACCCGGGAGGATGGCCTCACCCTTGCGGTACTTACCTGGGAACAGTATAAGCAATGTCTAATACAACACTGGAAAGATCGAGACGAGACCGAACGACATGACACACAACGTAAGAAGTCTGCGCCCGGCAAGAAAGATGTGGTAAAGCGGGGAACTGTGCTGGCCTACCACCCGAAGAGAGGATGGGGCTCCATACAGGAACTGGGGCTACCAACTGATGTCTTTGTTACTAGCTATAACGTGAAAACCCCCTGCTGCAGTCGGGATGGCGACCCATTACAAAGGGGGGACCAGGTGACCTACACCCGTCATCGGAACGCACAAGGATGGTGTGCCCGGAACGTTCGACGGTGTGAACCTGAGAGAGCGCCCCCTGTCGCCCCGATCATGACTGATCCCGATTTGCCAGATCTTGTTCCTATCACCACCGTACGCCTGGTAGCGGCTACTGAACTTGCAAACAGGATTAGCCTTCAAATCCAGACACCGGCTGATCTGATGGTGCCTGAGAGACCAACTACCAGCATGGGTGCTGCCTCAGCCAGGGGTGAGGAAACCACCTCCTCTACCGAAAAATGAGTGAGCATGAATGCTTTATATATGTAAATAGTTACTGTTCTCTCATGTTGCTGCTAAAACCCATCCAGGGTTAACTCTTAAGGGGATCCCCTTGTTGACCCGGGATCCCTATTGTTTTGTTTGATTCTTCTAAAAGTTTTGCACAAAGTTTCCAGAACTGCCGCAATCATGAACAGTGCATGATACAAACTTTTTGTAAATAGTTTGCACCTTATTAAAGGTGCTCCCTACTGGTTTTACTTAAAGAAGGACTCTTTGTGGATACCACACTGGAACCTTTGTTGAGTATGGACTGGTAGCTTGAGAAGACGTGCTACCTCATAGAGACTTGGTCCCCTCTTAAAGGGGATGTTCATTTGTCGCACTTAAACGGTGATATTGCTTTAAGACAGGTAGCAATAATGTTTTGACGAAAGAAAGTGATGATAATGTTTACATGAGAAAGTTATATGTATCCAACTAGTTAATTGTGAAGAAATGCTGATGATGTTCCCTGAAAGAAAGTGAAAGATGGAAGAGAGTTTGAAGTTCTATAGGAAATGCTTGATAATGTTGATAGACAATGGGGATAGAAGGTGAACCCTGAGTCCTCCTAGGAGCCATATAGAAATGGCTCGGTGCTCTTAAACTGAATGTCATGTTATGCTCTATACCGTGTATAGTAGTTGAAAAGGCAGTAGGCCCGGGCTGAACGGGGCGGTCCTGTAACAGAAAGGAGAGGCAGTAGGTCTGGTGCCGTTAGGACAGGCGGTCCTGCAGATTTAACGTAGGAGAATGAAAAAGTTAAACTGCCTTATAATGTGATTATAAGAAGGTCTTTAGTGGATTCAGAGTGTATGTCCTTAAAGGCAATGTTAAATTATTGTTCAACAATTTTGCACTTAGTAGAATACCCGGTTGGGTAACAGGAGTTATTTATAGCCTGTAATTTATAATGTTAACCATATTTGTAACGTTCAAGTGTCCTTACCTCCCATAAAGGGAAGCCTGTTCAAACATACTTATTGTTATTGCACTCAACAAAACTGTATGTCTTTTTGCTAATTTGTATTGTTGTTTTCTTCCCAGTCCCGGAGTACTGTGTTTAACCAGGGGGGAGTGCAGCACCCCAGAGTCCTGGTCGTTGCAGTACTGTGGCTCCGCCACTAAGGGGAGCTATGGTACGTCTGATGGCACTGAAGGAGTTCATCTGATCAGGTATCACAGACACCAATACATTTAACAGTCGGGCCTCCGGGGGGAGCTAAGGGTTCTATTCACTAGGCCACTCCCCACCATAGTGGGTAAACTGGGGGTCAGGCAGGAAGTTAGATCAGAAAGCTGACTGGATTGGAACCAGGCAACACCTTGTGGCAGAGGGTGTTGTGGGGGGAATGTTATGGTTCTCAATGGCAAGAGAACATAGCCCAGCAAACATAAGTACTAGCTCTTGGAAGGATGGAAACTAAACTGACCATGAACTAAACCTGCCGCACAACTAACAGTAGCCGGGTAGCGTTGCCTACGTTTTTTATCCCTAGACGCCCAGCGCCGGCCGGAGGACTAACTAATCCTGGCAGAGGAAAATATAGTCCTGGCTCACCTCTAGAGAAGTTTCCCCGATAGGCAGACAGAGGCCCCCACATATATTGGCGGTGATTTTAGATGAAATGACAAACGTAGTATGAAAATAGGTTTAGCAAAATTGAGGTCCGCTTACTAGATAGCAGGAAGACAGAAAGGGCACTTTCATGGTCAGCTGAAAACCCTATCAAAATACCATCCTGAAATTACTTTAAGACTCTAGTATTAACTCATAACATCAGAGTGGCAATTTCAGATCACAAGAGCTTTCCAGACACAGAAACGAAACTACCGCAGTGAACTGGAACAAAATGCAAAAACAAACGAGGACAAAAGTCCAACTTAGCTGGGAGTTGTCTAGCAGCAGGAACATGCACAGAAAGGCTTCTGATTACAATGTTGACCGGCATGGAAGTGACAGAGGAGCAAGATTAAATAGCGACTCCCACATCCTGATGGAAACAGGTGAACAGAGGGGATGATGCACACCAGTTCAATTCCACCAGTGGCCACCGGGGGAGCCCAAAATCCAATTTCACAACAGTACCCCCCCCTCAAGGAGGGGGCACCGAACCCTCACCAGAACCACCAGGGCGATCAGGATGAGCCCTATGAAAGGCACGGACCAGATCGGAGGCATGAACATCAGAGGCAGTCACCCAAGAATTATCCTCCTGACCGTATCCCTTCCATTTGACCAGATACTGGAGTTTCCGTCTGGAAACACGGGAGTCCAAGATTTTTTCCACAACGTACTCCAACTCGCCCTCAACCAGCACCGGAGCAGGAGGCTCAACGGAAGGCACAACCGGTACCTCATACCTGCGCAACAATGACCGATGAAAAACATTATGAATAGAAAAAGATGCAGGGAGGTCCAAACGGAAGGACACAGGGTTAAGAATCTCCAATATCTTGTACGGGCCGATGAACCGAGGCTTAAACTTAGGAGAAGAAACCCTCATAGGGACAAAACGAGAAGACAACCACACCAAGTCCCCAACACAAAGCCGAGGACCAACCCGACGCCGGCGGTTGGCAAAAAGCTGAGTCTTCTCCTGGGACAACTTCAAATTGTCCACTACCTGCCCCCAAATCTGATGCAACCTCTCCACCACAGCATCCACTCCAGGACAATCCGAAGATTCCACCTGACCAGAAGAAAATCGAGGATGAAACCCCGAATTACAGAAAAAAGGAGACACCAAGGTGGCAGAGCTGGCCCGATTATTGAGGGCAAACTCCGCTAAAGGCAAAAAAGCAACCCAATCATCCTGATCTGCAGACACAAAACACCTCAAATATGTCTCCAAGGTCTGATTCGTCCGCTCGGTCTGGCCATTAGTCTGAGGATGGAAAGCAGACGAGAAAGACAAATCTATGCCCATCCTAGCACAGAATGCTCGCCAAAATCTAGACACGAATTGGGTTCCTCTGTCAGAAACGATATTCTCCGGAATACCATGCAAACGGACCACATTTTGAAAAAACAGAGGAACCAACTCGGAAGAAGAAGGCAACTTAGGCAGGGGAACCAAATGGACCATCTTAGAGAAACGGTCACACACCACCCAGATGACAGACATCTTCTGAGAAACAGGAAGATCCGAAATAAAATCCATCGAGATGTGCGTCCAGGGCCTCTTCGGGATAGGCAAGGGCAACAACAATCCACTAGCCCGAGAACAACAAGGCTTGGCCCGAGCACAAACGTCACAAGACTGCACAAAGCCTCGCACATCTCGAGACAGGGAAGGCCACCAGAAGGACCTTGCCACCAAATCCCTGGTACCAAAGATTCCAGGATGACCTGTCAACGCAGAAGAATGAACCTCAGAAATGACTCTACTGGTCCAATCATCAGGAACAAACAGTCTACCAGGTGGGCAACGATCAGGTCTATCCGCCTGAAACTCCTGCAAGGCCCGCCGCAGGTCTGGAGAAACGGCAGACAATATCACTCCATCCTTAAGGATACCTGTAGGTTCAGAGTTACCAGGGGAGTCAGGCTCAAAACTCCTAGAAAGGGCATCCGCCTTAACATTCTTAGAACCCAGCAGGTAGGACACCACAAAATTAAACCGAGAGAAAAACAACGACCAGCGCGCCTGTCCAGGATTCAGGCGTCTGGCGGACTCAAGATAAATTAGATTTTTGTGGTCAGTCAATACCACCACCTGATGTCTAGCCCCCTCAAGCCAATGACGCCACTCCTCAAAAGCCCACTTCATGGCCAAAAGCTCCCGATTCCCAACATCATAATTCCGCTCGGCGGGCGAAAATTTACGCGACAAAAAGGCACAAGGTCTCATCACGGAACAATCGGAACTTTTCTGCGACAAAACTGCCCCAGCTCCGATTTCAGAAGCGTCGACCTCAACCTGAAAAGGAAGAGCAACATCAGGCTGACGCAACACAGGGGCGGAAGAAAAGCGGCGCTTAAGCTCCCGAAAGGCCTCCACAGCAGCAGGGGACCAATCAGCAACATCAGCACCCTTCTTAGTCAGATCAGTCAATGGTTTAACAACATCAGAAAAACCAGCAATAAATCGACGATAAAAGTTAGCAAAGCCCAAAAATTTCTGAAGACTCTTAAGAGAAGAGGGTTGCGTCCAATCACAAATAGCCTGAACCTTGACAGGATCCATCTCGATGGAAGAGGGGGAAAAAATATATCCCAAAAAGGAAATCTTTTGAACCCCAAAAACGCACTTAGAACCCTTCACACACAAGGAATTAGACCGCAAAACCTGAAAAACCCTCCTGACCTGCTGGACATGAGAGTCCCAGTCATCCGAAAAAATCAAAATATCATCCAGATACACAATCATAAATTTATCCAAATAATCACGGAAAATGTCATGCATAAAGGACTGAAAGACTGAAGGGGCATTTGAAAGACCAAAAGGCATCACCAAATACTCAAAGTGGCCCTCGGGCGTATTAAATGCGGTCTTCCACTCATCCCCCTGCTTAATTCGCACCAAATTATACGCCCCACGGAGATCTATCTTAGAGAACCACTTGGCCCCCTTTATGCGAGCAAACAAATCAGTCAGCAGTGGCAACGGATATTGATATTTAACCGTGATTTTATTCAAAAGCCGATAATCAATACACGGTCTCAAAGAGCCATCTTTCTTAGCCACAAAGAAAAAACCGGCTCCTAAGGGAGATGACAAAGGACGAATATGTCCCTTTTCCAAGGACTCCTTTATATATTCTCGCATAGCAGCATGTTCAGGCACAGACAGATTAAATAAACGACCCTTAGGGTATTTACTACCCGGAATCAAATCTATGGCACAATCGCACTCCCGGTGCGGAGGTAATGAACCAAGCTTAGGTTCTTCAAAAACGTCACGATATTCAGTCAAGAATTCAGGAATCTCAGAGGGAATAGATGATGAAATGGAAACCACAGGTACGTCCCCATGCTTCCCCTTACATCCCCAGCTTAACACAGACATAGCTTTCCAGTCAAGGACTGGGTTATGAGATTGCAGCCATGGCAATCCAAGCACCAACACATCATGTAGGTTATACAGCACAAGAAAGCGAATAATCTCCTGATGATCCGGATTAATCCGCATAGTTACTTGTGTCCAGTATTGTGGTTTATTACTAGCCAATGGGGTGGAGTCAATCCCCTTCAGGGGTATAGGAGTTTCAAGAGGCTCCAAATCATACCCACAGCGTTTGGCAAAGGACCAATCCATAAGACTCAAAGCGGCGCCAGAGTCGACATAGGCATCCGCGGTAATAGATGATAAAGAACAAATCAGGGTCACAGATAGAATAAACTTAGACTGTAAAGTGCCAATTGAAACAGACTTATCAAGCTTCTTAGTACGCTTAGAGCATGCTGATATAACATGAGTTGAATCACCGCAATAGAAGCACAACCCATTTTTTCGTCTTAAATTCTGCCGTTCACTTCTGGACAGAATTCTATCACATTGCATATTCTCTGGCGTCTTCTCAGTAGACACCGCCAAATGGTGCACAGGTTTGCGCTCCCGCAGACGCCTATCGATCTGGATAGCCATTGTCATGACAATGACAATGGACTCATTCAGACCCGCAGGCACAGGGAACCCCACCATAACATCCTTAATGGCATCAGAGAGACCCTCTCTGAAATTCGCCGCCAGGGCGCACTCATTCCACTGAGTAAGCACAGCCCATTTACGGAATTTCTGGCAGTATATTTCAGCTTCGTCTTGCCCCTGAGATAGGGACATCAAGGCCTTTTCCGCCTGAAGTTCTAACTGAGGTTCCTCATAAAGCAACCCCAAGGCCAGAAAAAACGCATCCACATTGAGCAACGCAGGATCCCCTGGAGCCAAAGCAAAAGCCCAATCCTGAGGGTCGCCCCGGAGCAAGGAAATCACAATCCTGACCTGCTGAGCAGGATCTCCAACAGAGCGAGATTTCAGGGACAAAAACAACTTGCAATTATTTTTGAAATTTTGAAAGCAAGATCTATTCCCCGAGAAAAATTCAGGCAAAGGAATTCTAGGTTCAGATATAGGAACATGAACAACAAAATCTTGTAAATTTTGAACTTTCGTGGTGAGATTATTCAAACCTGCAGCTAAACTCTGAATATCCATTTTAAACAGGTGAACACAGAGCCATTCCAGGATTAGAAGGAGAGAGAGAGAGAGAAAGGCTGCAATATAGGCAGACTTGCAAGAGATTCAATTACAAGCACACTCAGAACTGAAGGGAAGGGGAAAAAAAAAAAAAAAAATCTTCAGCAGACTTCTCTTTTCTCTCCTTTCTCTGTCAATTAATTTAACCCTTTTTTAGCGCCGGTCAAACTGTTATGGTTCTCAATGGCAAGAGAACATAGCCCAGCAAACATAAGTACTAGCTCTTGGAAGGATGGAAACTAAACTGACCATGAACTAAACCTGCCGCACAACTAACAGTAGCCGGGTAGCGTTGCCTACGTTTTTTATCCCTAGACGCCCAGCGCCGGCCGGAGGACTAACTAATCCTGGCAGAGGAAAATATAGTCCTGGCTCACCTCTAGAGAAGTTTCCCCGATAGGCAGACAGAGGCCCCCACATATATTGGCGGTGATTTTAGATGAAATGACAAACGTAGTATGAAAATAGGTTTAGCAAAATTGAGGTCCGCTTACTAGATAGCAGGAAGACAGAAAGGGCACTTTCATGGTCAGCTGAAAACCCTATCAAAATACCATCCTGAAATTACTTTAAGACTCTAGTATTAACTCATAACATCAGAGTGGCAATTTCAGATCACAAGAGCTTTCCAGACACAGAAACGAAACTACCGCAGTGAACTGGAACAAAATGCAAAAACAAACGAGGACAAAAGTCCAACTTAGCTGGGAGTTGTCTAGCAGCAGGAACATGCACAGAAAGGCTTCTGATTACAATGTTGACCGGCATGGAAGTGACAGAGGAGCAAGGTTAAATAGCGACTCCCACATCCTGATGGAAACAGGTGAACAGAGGGGATGATGCACACCAGTTCAATTCCACCAGTGGCCACCGGGGGAGCCCAAAATCCAATTTCACAACAGGGGAAGATACAGTAGGGTCTCTGTCAGGGGTGGGATCCTGACGGAGGCTTGGCAACTTGAACGAACGTAACGGGACCGTGCCTGCTCAGCATAGCGGCGGTGCCCAAGGAAGGATTAGAAGCGAGATAGATTGTGCTGAGTGAGAAACGAGATCACGCAAAAGGAGAAATACCAGTAGGAGTCGTGCTGTAAGACCGAAGCAACATCCTACTGAGGCGCACTACCGGTGGCCGGAACGCCGAGGGAGTATCATAACATTCAGCTTCAAGCAATACTCCAAACAGCGGCAGGACAGTCAGTCTAAGGCGGGCTGTCTAACTTAAATCACCTATGCAGTCTTGGGGGGCAACTTGTGGAGAGGGGAGACTCTAGGGTCCCGGAAGAGCTCCGAGCCTACCCGTCAAACGGGTGCCGTCCCAACCAGAACACCAGGGAGGGACGGAGGATTAGCAGAACATCATCTAATCGAGTTGTGAGGGAACTTAAGAAACAGACACAACAGTTGTGGGGACTTTCTGTAAGCACAGCAAGAAAAGGACCGCAACACTTAGCGCTAGAAGGAAGGCACAGATTTCCACCTGCTAAGAGAACTCTGGAGGTGCCATTGGACCGGCCGGACTTGCGCAGCCTGGTTATCCGGATTCCGGACTGAGGACCCAGAGATCTTCAGTAAAGAGGTAAAGAGACTGCAACCTGGTGTCCTCGTTATTTACTGCACCGCACCACTACAGCCTCACCACCGCCTCCACCCGTCACATCCTTCACTGTGCGCCCCTCGGCAGGGTCACGGACTGGGCCTAGCCACCGTGACAACCCCAGAGCAGAGACTCAGAGGCCCGGTACCGGGTACCCCTCGGCCCTGCGGCAGTGGGGGCGCTGCATAATAATATGCAGGTACTGAGTATGTCACCACGGAACAGACAGACCAACAGTTGAGGGGTTTAATAACAGGAATCAGGTTCTCCTCACAAGGAGGAAGCAATGGAAAATAACTAGCAATAAAACATTGCAAAAATATGGGAGTCAAACAATATAACAGAATTAAGCAGGATTTCTTGAGAAAAGAATACTTATCAGTCTGATGAGGACTTGCTTGAAGGGTCGTCTTCTCCAACGTAGGCGCCGAGAAACAGCGGCACTTGTCGTCCCTCTGTTGTCCGTGGGCTGAGTAGTCTCTAGGAGCCTGCTGCCTGGGGTTTCGGGAGTTAATGTGGTATGCACAGGCTCTGAGTCTTTAGCTTTTACAGCACAGCCAGGAATCAGGGGCTCTGCACTGTTAAGTCTCTGCATGGGCCAATGTCGCTACACGGGTCTCAAAGCGCCCCTCTCCAGTCACAGCAGAATCCGCTTTCATGTACTCACAAGATTTAGTCTTTCTGGGCAGTCTCCCTGTATTTGTCCTCAGACCAGGAGCTCTCTCTCTCCCGGAGCGCAGCTACACCCTGCTCTGCACGCTGCTCACGCTGCTCTGTCCCCTGCACGCCTGCCTTTCCCACTCTCTGCCCGCTTCCTTCCTGTCCCAGTCTCTAAGTCTGCCCCTTGGAGAACCTGCAACACAGCTCAGTGGTTCCAGGCACAGAGCCGAGAAGGTAACAGCCCCCAGACTCTTCTTGCGTTTTACTTCCTTACATTCCCCCCTCTTTCTGCTCACCATTCCACAGGCGAGATCTTCAGGAGTTCCTGTTGGCAATATTCCAGTCCTTGCACAATCTGCTGCCAGATGAACTCGTCCTGATTGTAGCGAACAGGGCTACACCAGCCATTGAACGTTCAGAGCGTCTCAAACCAGCAGGGGCGGTGGTGTCAACTGCTGTGGGAGGAGTCAAGGCTTCCTCCGATACGTTGGTAGTTTCAGGCACCAGCCCTGTTCCTGGGTTCCCTGGGAGAGATTCAGAGTCTTCCTCGTCTTCCACATCTACATTGATCACTGGCGCAGCCGGTGGGGGCGCTGGAGCCAATTGGACTGATTCAGGATCTCGAGACAAACATGGACGCAACATATTCCTGTGCAGTGTGTGGGAGTCCCCTCTTCCATTTCGGGCTGGACCTCATAAACGGGACCCCCGTTGCCGAGCCGCCGCTTCACTCGGTATGGCCTTTTCTCCCACCGGTACTCTAGTTTGTTGTGTGGGTGCTTTTCCCTCACTAAGACTCGGTCTCCAGGCCGCAGGGCTGTCCCCTTCTGAGGAGCTACCTGGGGATGCTCCAATTCTTGCAGCCGGTTCTGCACTAGACGTTGAATTGTCCGCAGCCGACGACGATGTTCTTGAACCCAGGAGTACACCCCCGTCCGTGGGTAGTCCTCCTCGGGTTCCAGCGCCAGCTCTGCCAGTCCCTTCCTGGGTCGGCCAAAGAACAGAGAGTAGGGAGTGAATCCGGTGGTGCTGTGTTTCCGATTGTTATACGCCCACACCAATTCAGGGACGGACTCAGTCCACTTCGCCTTCTGGTCCTCTTCCAGGGTCCTCAGCATTTGAATCAGAGTACCGTTAAATCTTTCCAAAGCCCCATTCCCCTGTGGATGATAAGGGGTGGTCCAGGACTTATCGATTTTGTACAACTGGTGCAGCTCCTCCATCACTCTTCCGAGGAAGCAGGCCCCTTGATCAGAATGGATGCGCTTGGGACACCCGTACACCTGTATGAAGTGTTTGCAGATTGCGTGAGCAGCAGATTCGGCAGTCTGGTCCCGCGTGGGCGTCACTATGGCAAATTTAGTAAAGTGGTCTATAATCACTAAACAATGCTCATAGCCTTGGTGTGCTAGTCCAATTGTCAAGTAATCTATTGCCAGTAGGTCCATGGGGCCAGAAGACCTCACCGTCTCTGTGGGAGCTCGTTGTTCTGGTGGTTTGACCAGCTCACAACTTCTGCATTGCTGACATACTTTCTCCACAATGTTCCTTAAGTGGGGGTGATAAAATAGGCGCTGTAACCACTGGAAAGTTTTTTCTGGCCCAAAGTTTGCTCCTTTCTCATGTGCTTCCTTAGCCACCTGGTCTATCAAGGACGACGGAATCACCGTCTGCCATACAAGACTGAGTTCTGTTTGTAGGAATACCTTCCGGTACATGATACCATCCCGCAACTGGAGCCTCTCCCACTGGTGTAGCATCTTCAGTACTTCAGGTGACATGGACCTCCTCTCATGCCAATTGGGCATTTGTTCAGACATGACCCACCTTCTCAACTGAGCTAGCTCCGGATCCTCCTGCTGCACTCGGACCCACTCATCACGGGTCTTATCTAGCAAATTCACACAGGCCTCTTCCTGTTCAATTTCCCGCGCTGCTGCCACCGTCCTGGCAGTCTCTCCAAAACCTGGAATCTCCACATCTTCCAGTTCTTCATCCTGGCTGGGTGCTGGTTTGCGATAGTTTACTCGGGAGTGGGCATCCGCATGAACATTCTCAGCTTCTCTATTATACGAAATTCTGTATCGGAACTTGGCCATTCCGGCTACCCAGCGTTGTTCTAGGGCACCTAACTTGGCATTCTCGAGATGGGCCAATGGATTGTTATCGGTGCGTACATGTGTAGCGCCCCCACCGCCGCAGGGCCGAGGGGTGACCCGGTACTGGGCCTCGGAGTCTCTGCTCTGGGGTTGTCACGGCGGCTAGGCCCCGGTCCGTGACCCTGCCGTGGGGCGCACAGTCTATAATACGTGTAAGTGACAGTGGTGGTGGTGCGGTGCAGTAAATAACGAGGACACCAGGTTGCAGTCTCTTTACCTCTTTACTGAAGATCTCTGGGTCCACAGTCCAGCATACGGTTCACCAGGCTGCGCAAGTCCGGCCGGTCCAATGGCACCTCCAGAGTTCTCTTCACAGGTGGAAATCGGTGCCTTCCTTCTAGCGCTATGTGTCGCGGTCCTCCCCTGCTGTGCTTACGGAAAGTCCCCACAACCGTTGTGTCTGTTTCTTAAGTTCCCTCACAACTCGATTAAATGATGTTCTTCTAATCCTCCGTCCCTCCCTGATGTTCTGGTTGGGACGGCACCCGTTTGACGGGTAGGCTCGGAGCTCTTCTGGGACCCTAGAGTCGCCCCTCTCCACAAGGTGCCCCCCAAGACTTCATAGGTGATTTGTGTGAGACAGCCCGCCTTAGACTGACTGTCCTGCTGCTGTTTAGAGTATTGCTTGAAGCTGAATGTTATAATACTCCCTCGGCGTTCCGGCCACCGGTAGTGCGCCTCAGTAGGGTGTTGCTCCGGTCTTACAGCACGACCCCTACTGGTATTCTCCTATTGCTTGATCTCGTTTCTCACTCAGCACAATCTATCTCGCTTCTAGTCCTTTCTTGGGCCCCGCCGCTTCCCGGAGCTGGCGCGGGCCCGTTACGTTCTTTCCAATGCCAAGCCTCTGTCAGGATCCCACCCCTGACAGAGACCCTACTGTCTCTTCCTCCACAACACCCTCTGCCACCAGGTGTTGCTTCGTCCAATCCAGTCAGCTTTCTCATCTAACTTCCTGCCTGACCCCCGATTTACCCACTATGGTGGGGAGTGGCCTAATGAATAGCACCCTTAGCTCCCCCCGGAGGCCCAGCTGTGAAATGTATTGGTGTCTGTGATACCTGATCAGATGAACTCCTTCAGTGCCATCGGACGCACCGTAGCTCCCCATAGTGGCGGAGCCACAGTACTGCAACGACCAGGACTCTGGGGCGCTGCACTCCCCCCTGGTTAAACACAGTACTCCGGGACTGGGAAGAAAACAACAATACAAGTTAGCAAAAAGACATACAATTTTGTTGAGTGCAATAACAATAAGCATATTTGAACAGAGCTTCCCTTTATGGGAGGTGAGGACACTTAAACGTTACAAACATGGTTAACATTATAAATTACAGGTTATGAATAACTCCTGTTACCCAACCGGGTATTCTACTAAGTGCAAAATTGTTGAACAATAATTTAACTTTGCCTTTAAGGACATACACTCTTTATCCACTAAAGACCTTCCTATAATCACATTATAAGGTATTTTAACTTTTACATTCTCCTACTTTGGATCTGCAGGACCGCCTGTCCTATCGGCACCAGACCTACTGCCTCTCCTTTCTGTTACAGGACCGCCCCGTTCAGCCAGGGCCTTCTGCCTTTTCAACTACTATACACAGTATAGAACATAACATTACTTTCAGTTCAAGAGCACTGAGCCATCTCTATATGGCTCCTATGAGGACTCAGGGTTTACCTTCTATCCTAACTATCTATCTACATCATCAAGCATTTTCTTTCAAACATTAAGCCTTCTCATTATCTTTCTTTCTTTCTTGCATGCATGCTGGACACCACATCTATCCCTACGGGTCCACTGCATCCTTCTTCTATCTTTCACCTTTTTCTTCTCAGACAACATCATTAACACTTCTTCACAATTAACCAGCGGAACACATATAACTTTCTCGTACAAACATTATCATCACTTTTCTCTCATCAACATTATTGCTACTCGTCTTAAGCAATATTACTATTGAAGTGTGGCAAATGAACATCCCCTTTAAGAGGGGACCAATTCTCTGTGAGGTAGCGTATCTTCTCAAGCTACCAGTCCATACTCAGCAAAGGTTCCCGTGCGGTATCTTCGCAAAGAGTCCTTCTTTAAGTAAAACCAGTAGGGAGCGCCTTTAATAAGGTGCAAACTATATACAAGAAGTTCGGATCATGCACTGTTCATGATTTCACAGTTTTTGAAGAACATAGAAAAAAAATAGAAAATAACCAAAAACAATAGGGATCCCTTTAAGAGTTTACCCTGAACGGGTTTAGCAAAACAACAGGAAAACAGCAACTATTTACAGATTCATGGTATCGAGGTTTATTCTTCTAAGTCTGGGGGCGGTCTTTGTCCCCCAGCCAACGTGGCACCCGTACTGGTAGTTGGTCTCTCAGATGCCATCAGATCAGCCGGTGCCTGGATTTGAAGGCTAATCCTGCTTGCGAGTTCGGTAGCCGCTACAAGACGTACCGTGGTGATGGGGACGAGGTCCGGCAAATCAGGATCAGTCATGATCGGGACAACAGGGGGCGCTCTCTCAGGCTCACACCGTCGAACGTTCCGGGCACACCATCCTTGTGCACTCCGATGGCGGGTGTAAGTCACCTGATCCCCTCTTTGTAACGGATCACCATTTCGACTGCAGCAGGGGGTCTTCACATTATAGCTAGTGACAAAGACATCAGTTGGTAGCCCCGGTTCCTGTATGGAGCCCCATCCCCTCTTCGGGTGGTAGGCCAGTACAGTTCCCCACTTTACCACATCTTTCCTGCCGGGAGCAGACTTCTTACGTTGCGTGTCAGGTGGTTCGGTCTCGTCCCGATCTTTCCAGTGTTGGATCAGACATTGCTTATACTGCTCCCAGGTAAGTACCGCAAGGGTGAGGCCATCCTCCCGGGTCCCATCCGGCCCTGTCCAGGGGGTATCCCACCGAAGGATCACCCCGTCTAGGCCCACACCTATGGGTTCTCCCATCTTGGTTGGTAGCGGTGGCACTAGCTTCCCCATCGCGTTGGAGGTGAGGATAACCCGCTCCACCAAGAAGGAACGATCATTGCCGGGGTGGGGAGCGGTCACGGGAGTGGGATCGATCAGGGGAGCCGGATCGGTCGGGAGAGCAGAATCGGCCAGGGGAGTAGGGATGTCGTCCATACCTGCGCCTGATGTGATTCCACCGATGTCGCTCAGGTCCGTTGACAAGGACACTGGAATCGGCTGCAGCCCGGACCGCGGCTCCTCCGGAGTCATCTCTTGACGTAACTCCGCCCTCCATGATTCCGTGACTAGGATAGGCAGGCTCGGCTCCTCCACTGGTGTCTCCAAGGAGTCCAGGTCCCTCACCAGCGGTGGACGCGAGTCCTCTTCTGATGGGTGAGGGCAAACCGGGATCACCTCGCCGTTGTTCGGGCACCTGCTGTTCATCGTCGCTGTCCGGCATTCGGCGGCAATGCATGCATCTGACTCTGCCATTTCTCCAAGGTCCTCCTTCACCTCGTTCCCGCCATCGCAAGTCAGGGGGCGGTTCTCTGCTTTGAGGCAGGTCATCGCTTTGCAACAAGAGGCGCAGGGGGCGATCACCGTTTCTGGCGCCACTTTGGTAGTCTCCTCCCATGGCACGCCCTCCTGCCTCTCTGACGTAGCAATGGCGGCGGTTTTTTGGTGGGAACTTTTGGCGGTAAATGGCGCAGCACAGTCTTTGCAATAAAGTACAGTCCAAGCACAACAAATTACAGTTCCAAGGCACACATGACCTGATTCTTCAGGCTTAAGTAGATCCTGTTCGTGACGCCAAGTTGTAGCGCCCCCACCGCCGCAGGGCCGAGGGGTGACCCGGTACCGGGCCTTGGAGTCTCTGCTCTGGGGTTGTCACGGCGGCTAGGCCCCGGTCCGTGACCCTGCCGTGGGGCGCACAGTCTATAATACGTGTAAGTGACAGTGGTGGTGGTGCGGTGCAGTAAATAACGAGGACACCAGGTTGCAGTCTCTTTACCTCTTTACTGAAGATCTCTGGGTCCACAGTCCAGCACACGGTTCACCAGGCTGCGCAAGTCCGGCCGGTCCAATGGCACCTCCAGAGTTCTCTTCACAGGTGGAAATCGGTGCCTTCCTTCTAGCGCTATGTGTCGCGGTCCTCCCCTGCTGTGCTTACGGAAAGTCCCCACAACCGTTGTGTCTGTTTCTTAAGTTCCCTCACAACTCGATTAAATGATGTTCTTCTAATCCTCCGTCCCTCCCTGATGTTCTGGTTGGGACGGCACCCATTTGACGGGTAGGCTCGGAGCTCTTCTGGGACCCTAGAGTCGCCCCTCTCCACAAGGTGCCCCCCAAGACTTCATAGGTGATTTGTGTGAGACAGCCCGCCTTAGACTGACTGTCCTGCCGCTGTTTAGAGTATTGCTTGAAGCTGAATGTTATAATACTCCCTCGGCGTTCCGGCCACCGGTAGTGCGCCTCAATAGGGTGTTGCTCCGGTCTTACAGCACGACCCCTACTGGTATTCTCCTATTGCTTGATCTCGTTTCTCACTCAGCACAATCTATCTCGCTTCTAGTCCTTTCTTGGGCCCCGCCGCTTCCCGGAGCTGGCGCGGGCCCGTTACGTTCTTTCCAATGCCAAGCCTCTGTCAGGATCCCACCCCTGACAGAGACCCTACTGTCTCTTCCTCCACAACACCCTCTGCCACCAGGTGTTGCTTCGTCCAATCCAGTCAGCTTTCTCATCTAACTTCCTGCCTGACCCCCGGTTTACCCACTATGGTGGGGAGTGGCCTAATGAATAGCACCCTTAGCTCCACCCGGAGGCCCAGCTGTGAAATGTATTGGTGTCTGTGATACCTGATCAGATGAACTCCTTCAGTGCCATCGGACGCACCGTAGCTCCCCATAGTGGCGGAGCCACAGTACTGCAACGACCAGGACTCTGGGGCGCTGCACATGAACTTCTGAGCCAGCCCGATATTCCGCGAACTTCTCAGTCATTGCCCACACCAGCGCCAACAACTCCAGCTTAAATGAGCTGTAGTTTTCTGGATTCCTTTCTGAGTCATGCAAAGACCGACTGGCGTATGCGATGACGGGCTCTTTCCCGTCCTGCATCTGCGATAGTACGGCCCCGAGGCCCTGCAGGCTCCCATCAGTGTGCAAGATGAACGGTTATGTGAAGTCAGCGTAGGCCAGCACGGGGGCCTCCGTCAAAGCCTTATCTTCAAAGCAAAGAATGCCTCCTCCTGACGCTTCCCCCACTGTATGTTCCTGTTTTTGGCGCAAGAGGGCACTCCCCTCAACAACTCCTGGAGTGGTTTAGCAAGGCGGGTAAAGTCTTTTACGAAGCGTTTGAAGTATCCTGTGAGTCCCAGGAACGCACGCACATCTTTCACAATTTTTGGAGTTGGCCACTCTTGTACTGCAGGGATCTTCTCCTGGGAAGGCCTCACCCCCTCAGCAGAGACAACATGTCCCAAGTATTCAATCTCGGTACGGAAGAGGTGACATTTCTGGGGTTTCACTTTCAAGCCATACTTCTGTAGCCGACTCAGAACTTGCTCTACTCTCTGCAGATGCTCCTCAAAGGTGGGGGCAAAGACGATGATATCATCCAAGTAGATCAAGGTGGCTTCAAAGTTCAGGTCTCCCAGACATCTCTCCATGAGTCACTGAAATGTTCCTGGGGCATTTGCTAGGCCGAAGAACATCCGGTCGAACTCATACAGTCCCATCGGAAGGATGAAAGCCGTCTTGGCTTGGTCTTGCTCAGACATGGGCACCTGCCAGTAGCCGCTGGCAAAGTCTAACGTGGAGAAATATCTGGCATTCCCTAGTGCCGTCAGGGACTCCTCTATCCTGGGCAGTGGGTACGAGTCCCGCACTGTGCAAGTGATGAGCCGGCGATAGTCCACACAGAACCGCAGGGACCTGTCTTTCTTTCTCACCAAGACTATAGGGGCAGCCCATGGGCTCTGACTCTTGCGTATAACTCCCTTCTTCAGCATGTGTGACAGCATTCCCTTCACCTCCTGGTACATCTGTGGAGGTATTTGGCGGTACTGTTCCCGGATTCGTGCCGCATCCCCGGTGGGTATTTCGTGGGTGATGGCCGTGGTACGTCAAAAGTCATCTTCATCTTTGGCGAACGCATCCTGAAATTTCCCCAATACGGCTTCCACCTGAGGTACCTGCTGTGGAGTAAGTTCTTAGAGCTCTGCCCTCATGCGTTCCAGTATCTGGCGCCCTTCTTGCAGTAATCTGGGGTCCGGAGCTGCCTCCGCTTTGACAGTCACCAGACACGGATCTTCTGGCCTTGCTTTCAGCTGTACCGCCTCAGTGGGGACCAACTCGTCTGGGAAGCCCAGGACTTTAGCGACTTCGCTTCTAGGGGGCAAAGTTATATCTGTCTCCCCCAAATTGATGCAGCGCACAAGGACAGTTCCATCCCGCACTGTAGCCAGGGACCGTGCGACCAATATTCCTGACGGCAGCTGGTCGGCTCTGCTGGGCTCAATTTGGACTTCGACCCCTTCCAGCAGGATGCCAGCTCGTACAGGCAGGGGAAGCACTGTCTGCTCAGGGGGCAACACTCGATTGACTAAGGCGGGGGCAACGACTTTGCCGAGTTCCTTTCCTTTCCATCGCTGTATGCTTCCCGGACCTGGGCGGTCCGTATCAGTTGTTGAAAGACCCTTCTCTGGGGGGTTTGGTCGCTCCATTGTTGCAGGAACTGTTCTGGGGACTCGTTGAAAGCAAGGCTTCTGAGGTCTTTTAACACATTCATGCCCAGGGTCACGGTATGGTCTTTAGCTACCTCTCCATCCACCAGTACCACTCCTCTTCTCCCAAGGTCTTTTCCGCAGACCTCTATGTTCATCCATACAACCCCTGCGACCGGGATGGGCAAGTGATTGGCCGCCATAAGTTTGATCACAGGGCCCCATTCGGGCCGTAGCGCCTCTGTGAAGTGACGGCGGAAATATCTTTCAGGCATGGTGGTCACTTGTGAGCTGGTGTCTATCAAGCATCGTACTGCTCTTCCATTGATTTCTGCCCAGACCAGAGGGCACATGGAAACAAGGCTGTGGAAACTTTTACTCCTCCTCCTCTGTTCTTCATGCTCTGAGCGGTGCCCCTCAAGCTCAGAGCCACCTAGTTTAAAGGAGGGCGCGGGGATGGTCGGCTCCGCCGGGGACACCATCGAGCAATGTGGCCGGATTCTCCAGAAGTGTAGCATGTAAGAAGGCTTCTCCTCCTGGTAGTTTCACCCTCCCTTCGGGGGGCAGCTTCTCTGTCTTACACCAGAGGGCCGGGTTCTTCTGCCAGAGTTCTTCTGGAGGCCGCCATTTCTTCACTGACATGTCTAATCTCCATTCTCAGGTCCTCCACCCACTGGGGGATATTGCCTGCGGTGGTGGTTACCTCCCCGCTCTGCACCCTTCCCACCAGCCCCGTCACTCCCTGTTCTTGTTCTCGCACACGCGCGTCACTGCCAACCTCAGAGAAAGTCATGTCTGGCTTTACTCGCATGCGCTCTCGCAGTGCCTGTTTCATCATTGCGTCACGCAGTCCGGTCACCAGCTGATCTCTGAGCACCACATCAACTGACCCAACCCCTACACCGTCCTTTTGTCTGATAGCAGTGTGAAGCCCTTGTAGGGCGTTCACGAATTGGGTCACGGTCTACCCCTCCCATTGTACCCGCTGAAACAGTCGCATGCGAAGTTCCCCTACATCAGTGGGGTCCCCATGCGTCTCCTGAAGTATGCACAGCACTTTGTCCAGGGTATCTCTCTCCCGGGGGGACCTATGCATGACAGAATCCCGCGCCTCCCCCTCCAGCGCCATGAATGCAATTTCTGCCTCCAGGGCTGGTGTCATGGGATGCATCCGCATCATTCCCCGGATACGTTCTGTCCAACTCCACAGCATTGCATTGTTCCCAGTGAACCTTGGCAAATTATTCAACATGGCTCCCAGGGAAATGCTAGACCTGGGAACTTCCCCAGCTGCTTGGTCTGCCCTGTCCGTGCTACCGAGTGACATCCTGCTGACTACACCAAATGTAATAATATGCAGGTACTGAGTATGTCACCACGGAACAGACAGACCAACAGTTGAGGGGTTTAATAACAGGAATCCGGTTCTCCTCACAAGGAGGAAGCAATGGAAAATAACTAGCAATAAAACATTGCAAAAATATGGGAGTCAAACAATATAACAGAATTAAGCAGAATTTCTTGAGAAAAGAACACTTATCAGTCTGATGAGGACTTGCTTGAAGGGTCGTCTTCTCCAACGTAGGCGCCGAGAAACAGCGGCACTTGTCGTCCCTCTGTTGTCCGTGGGCTGAGTAGTCTCTAGGAGCCTGCTGCCTGGGGTTTCGGGAGTTAATGTGGTATGCACAGGCTCTGAGTCTTTAGCTCTTACAGCACAGCCAGGAATCAGGGGCTCTGCACTGTTAAGTCTCTGTACCAGGAATCAAGGGCTCTGCACTGGTAAGTCTCTGTACCAGGAATCAGGGGCTCTGCACTGTTAAGTCACTGTACCAGGAATCACAGTCTCTGTACTGATACCGCGGGGACCAGGGGGTCGAAGTCTCTGCAAGGGCCAATGTCTCTACACGGGTCTCAAAGCACCCCTCTCCAGTCACAGAAGAGTCCGCTTTCATGTACTAACAAGATGCAGTCTTTCTGGGCAGTCTCCTGTATTTGTCCTCAGACCGGGAGCTCTCTCTCTCCCGAAGCGCAGCTGCACCCTGCTCTGACCGCTGCTCACGCTGCTCTGTCCCCTGCGCACGTGCCTTTCCCGCTCTCTGCCTGCTTCCTTCCTGTCCCAGTCTCTAAGTCTGCCCCTTGGGGAACCTGCAGCACAGCTCAGTGGTTCCAGGCACAGAGCCGAAAAGGTAACCACCCCCAGACTCTTCTTGTGTTTTACTTCCTTACAATATCACTCCCCCTGGTGGAAGAATGACATCACTGCAACGACCAGGACTCTGGGGCGCTGCACAGACACGGAACAAGGCCGTATGCCTGGGTTTGCAGGGTAGCAGAAACGAGATACAAGATTACAGATATGGGCCTGGGTATGCAGCCCCCCAGGGTGGTGGAAAACAGGGCAGGACCTGGCAACTCAGCAGCAAGACATAGAGAGAATTTGGTGCTCAGGCATCTCCCAGTGGGTGGAGAAGCCTTAAGTACCTGATGCCTCTTGGCAATTGGCTGGGGACACCTTAGGAAGGTGCACACTGTCTCTATAAGAATCAGGTAGTGCCGGCACCGCCACCCTAAGCACACAGCCAGGAAGTATGTAAACAGCAGACAGGAGACATGAGGTTCACAGCATGGAGCAGGCAGAGGACAGAACTCATAGCATGGCCTGGAGGGGTAAGTAAGATGGTGTATCTGCCTGATGAGAGATGGAAAACCATGCAGTGATGCCGACATGGACGTTACAAAATGCAGATTTTGCTGGAATGGTTTGCAGGTGTCATGTCACATTGGCAGAGCACCTGAGGTGCAGAACAGCAGAATCCTCTATATGTAACCCCATTTTGCAAACTGCACCCCTCAGTGAATACATCTAATGATGCAGATAGGATATTGACACCACAAATGTGTCACAAAATTTTATACCATTGGGCAATGAATAATTACATTTTTATCACGAAAATACTGTTTTAGTCCCAGATTTTTCATTTTCACAAGGTGAAATGGGTAAAAAGGCTTCATAATCTGTTACCCCACATAAGTTTGTACAGAGTTTGGCAACAGAGTAGGGTTTGGGAAGGAAAGAGCGCTGTTTGCCTTTTGCAAGGCTGATTTTTCTAGAATAGTTTGTGGACTCTATTTGCAGAATCCCTGCCCTGATGTGCCTAAACAGTGGAAACCTCCTTCCAGTGACTCCTTATTGAAATTTACACTTTGGGAATTCATGTACTGGTATAGTGACGATTTTGACTCTATGGGTGTTTTCCAGAAACAAATACGCAGTGGAAGTTGCAGAGTACAAATTGCAAATATGCCATTGTAGTGCCCATACAATGTGCCCAGCTTGTGCTTCTGGAGCCACACACCCATAAATTAAGTGGCCTCTCCTCACTACATTAATGTCAAACATGTGGATGCTAACTGTGGTTTAGGCACATTGTGCAACTCAGAAAGGAGGAGGCATTTGGATTTTGGAGCTCAGATTTTGCTGGATTTCTTTTGATGCGAGTCATAGCCCTTGTGTTACCAGTAACTTGGAAACCTCCTATATTTCTGTTAACAGATGATGGACCTGGGAATTGTTTTTTTCTGGGTTGAGTTGAAGCTTTTATTGGTGTCATTTTGGGATACAGAACATTTTGTATCAGTTCACATTTACCATCTGCTCAACGCTCAGATTCAGATGAAAATCCTGAGGGATCCATTCACTATAATGACGTAGCAGTGTTACTCCGCACTCCCTTTGGCCTCTAGTCAGTAGTGTCCAGCTTTTCAGAGGTACATAAAACTTTGGCTGACCATGCTTTTGTGCACACCTAAAAAGACATCTAAAAAACCGGACACCACTAGATCATAGGCCAGACAAAGTCCACAGTGTCTCTATCTGCCTTATTATAGGGAATCTTTCCCCAGAGGTTCCATCTGAGTCATGTATTTCAGAGATTTACCCCGAAACCCCTGTGTAAGCTCTCAGCGCAGTGGGCAGGATAAATGTTAGCTGAGCCCTACTGCAATCTTTGGGAGGAAGAATGAAAAAATCAACAGCAGGTCAAGGTTTTATTTATTTTTTTTACACTGTTCTGCGTGTGCTATAAGTGATTAGGCAACTTTATTCTTCAAGTCGCTGCATTTACAGCGATGAAAGATTTATATTGATTTTTTTATATTTGGCTACTATAAAAAACTTAAAAAAAAATTTTGTTTTACAAAAAAGTTTTTTGCATCTCCATATTTTGAGAGCTATCATGTTTCTACATTTCTGCTGACATAGTCAAGTGAGGTCTTTTTTTGCGGGATTTGTTGATGTTTTTATTGGTACCATTTTCAGGCACATACCATTTTTTGTTCGCTTTCTATTCCAATTTTTGTGAGGTAGAATTAACAAAAACCAGCAAATTAGGAATTGTTTTGTTTTTCTTTCATGCTGTGTGGTAAATTGATAAGGCAGCTTTATTCTTTGGTCAGTATGATTACAGCGATAAAACATTTTTTTTTTATGTTTTGGCTCTTTTACATATTGAAAACAATTACAGTGGGTACGGAAAGTGTTCAGACTCCTTTAAATTTTTCACTCTTTGTTTCATTGTAGCCATTTGGCAAATTCAAAAAAGTTCATTTTATTCTCTTTACTGTACACTCTGCACCCCATCTTGACTGAAAAAAACAGAAATGTAGTATTTATTGCAAATTTATTAAAAAAGAAAAACTGAAATATCACATAGTCATAAGTATTCAGACCCTTTGCTCAGTATTGAGTAGACGCACCCATCTGGATTTGGGGATCCTCTGCCATTCTTCCTTGCAGATCCTCTCCAGTTCCCTCAGGTTGGATGGTGAACGTTGGTGGACAGACATTTTCAGGTCTCTCCAGATATATTCAATTTGGTTTACGTCAGGGCTCCGGCTGGGCTAGTCAAGAATGGTCACAGAGTAGTTCTGAAGACACTCCTTTCTTATTTTAGCTGTGTGCTTAGGGTCATTGTCTTGTTGGAAAGTGAACCTTCGGCCAAGTCTGAGGCCCAGAGCACTCTGGAAGAGGTTTTCATCCAGGATATCTCTGTACTTGGCCGCATTCATGTTTCCTTCAGTGGCAACCAGTCGCCCTGTCCCTGCAGCTAAAAAACACCCCCATAGCATGATGCTGCCACCACAATGTTTCACTGTTGGGATTGTATTGGGCAGGTGATGAGCAGTGCCTGATTTTCTCCACACATACCGCTTAGAATTATCACCAAAAAGGTCTATTTTCATCTCATCAGACCAGAGAATCTTATTTCTCATAGTAATAGTTAACTTTGTTGAACTTTCTCCCATCTCCCTACTGCATCTCTGGAGCTCAGCCACAGTGATCGTCGGGTTCTTCTTTACCTCTCTAACCAAGGCTCTTCTCCCACAATTGCTCAATTTGGCTGGACGTCCAGGTCTAGGAAGACTTCTGGTGGTCCCAAACTTCTTCCATTTAAGGATTATGGAGGCCACTGTGCTCTAAGGAACTGCAAAAATTTTGTTGTCACCTTGGCCAGATCTTTGCCTTGCCACAATTCTGTCTCTCAGCTTCTTGGCCAGTTCCTTTGACCTCATGATTCTCATTTGGTCTAACATGCACTGTGAGCTGTGAGGTCTTATATAGACAGATGTGTGCCTTTCCAAATCAAGTCCTATCAGTTTAATTAAATACAGCTGGCCTCCAATGAAGGAGAAGAACCATCTGAAGGAGGATCACAAGGAAATGGACAGCATGTGACTTATATATGAGTGTCTGAGCAAAGAGTCTGAATACTTATGACCATGTGATATTTAAGTTTTTCTTTTTTATTAAATTTGCAAAAATTTCTGTGTTTTTTCAGTCAAAAAGGGGTGTAGAGTGTACATTACTGAGAAAAAATGAACTTTTTTGAATTTACCAAAAGGCTACAATGAAACGAAGAGTGAAAGATTTAAAGGGGTCTGAATCTGAATACTTTCTGTATGCACTGTATATAGAAAAAATAGCTTTTTTTTGCATCACTTTATTCTGAGAACTATACCATAATTTTTTTTTCATTTTTCTGCTTTATGGCGGCTTCTTTTTTGCAGGACAATATGTCGTTTTCAGCGGTACCATTTTATTTCCATTCCATTTGATAGCATTGTATTCCACTTTTTTCCAGCATTTTTATGATAAAGCATAGTTTTTTGTCGCATTTTTTTTATTTACGGTGTTCACTTAAGGGGCTAACTAGTGTGACAGCTTTATTGATCAGGTTGTTCTGGATGTGATGATCCAAGATATATGTACTTTCTTTTGTTTATTGTTGTTTTTACATACATATACACATTAATTGGAAAAATATCTTTTTCATTTCTTTGTTCTTTGTTTTATAATTTAAAAAATATGTATTTTTACAATTTTTAAAAAACATTTTGTTTTACTTTTTTATTTAGTCACTCATGAAACTTTAACTTTTATTACTCTGATCACTATTATAATGCATTTCAATGCACCAGCACTGCAATTCATTATATTTGTCAGATTAGGGTATGTGCACACGTTGCTGATTTGCCTGTGGAATTTTCTGCTCAGATTCTGCATCTCTTGGCAGAAAGCGCAGGTAAAAATCCACGCAGATTTGATGCGCTTTTGATGCCGATTTTCATGTGCTTTTTTAATGCGGATTTGTATGCGTTTTTGTAGGCTAAATAAAGATCTATTATTTAACAAACAAAAAAAAGAATTGTGATGTCATTTCTTTGTCCAACGTCTTCTTTTACATACTCCATTGAAGAATAATGTTTACACACACACAGATAGATCTATATATCGATGTATCTATCTATCAATAGATAGATATATCGATAGATAGATAGATCGATATATCGATAGATAGATAGATCTATAGATAGATCTATCTATAGATAGATATATCGATAGATAGATATATCTATAGATATATCTATCTATCTATAGATCTATCTATCTATCCATCTATCTATAGATATATCTATCTATCCATCTATCTATAGATATATCTATAGATAGATGAATAGATAGATAGATATATCTATAGATAGATGGATAGATATATCTATAGATAGATGGACAGATATATCTATAGATAGATGGACAGATATATCTATAGATAGATGGACAGATATATCTACCGATAGATAGATCTATAGATAGATAGATAATACCATGCCCAATGTATAGTAATAAACGTAGTAAAATGGTACATAAAGAGTTAAATAAAGATGCACACACACAAAATTTGCATTAGGTCGGGGTCACACTTGCAAGAAACTCGCACGAGTCTCTCGCATCAATACCCGGCACTGCCGTCGACACTTGGGACCGGAGCGTTCAGATATATAGAAATACATGCAGCCGCACACTCCGGTCCCGAGTATCTGTGGCAGTGCTGGGTATTGATGCAAGAGACTCGTGCGAGTTTCTGGCAAGTGTGACCCCAGCCTTAAACGCAATATCTGTTAAATTTTTAAAGAACTGGGAAAAAATAAATGTCTCCCACGCAATTTTCTTCACCAGAGAGGGAAAGCCAGTGACTAGGTGCTGATGTTTATAGCCTAGGAAGGAGTTAATACCCATGGATCTTCCCAGGCTATGAATATCAGCCTGCAGCTGTATAATTAGCCTTTACTGGCTATTAAAATAGGGGGACCCCCAAAAATGATGTGGGATCCTCCTATAATTAATAGCCAGAAAAGGCTATGCAGACAGCTGCGGCCTGATATTCATAGCCTAGGAAGGGACCACTGTTATTGGCCCCCCCGGCTACAACCACCAGCTCTCAGCCACCCCAGAAATGGCGCATCTCTAAGATGCACCAATTCCGGCACTTAGCCTCTCTCTTCCCATTGCCCTGTAGTGGTGGCATATGGGGTAATATTTGTGGGGTTGATGTCACCTTTGAATTGTAAGATGACATCTAGCCGCCTTAGTAATGGAGAGGCGTCAATAAGACGCCTATCCGTTACTAATCCTATAGATGTTAAAGGGTTAAATAAACACACAGTAAGAATAAAGTATTTTAATGAAATAAAACACTAAACATTTTTCTCATCTTTATTGTGCGCCTAATTCCCCCGAATCCCTCGATCTCCTGCAAAAAAATTCAAATAATACACCATCACAAATACTCCCTGTTCCGACGTAATCCATTTAATAATAAGTGTCCCACGACGATCTCCCCTGTAGAGCAGTCACACCAGGAGATGTGACAACCCTATAGGCCTCCCGCGATTCACTGACTGGAGGTAATGGCTCCTGCAGTGCATCACTGAAGAGGTTGCCTGAGTTCATGCTCTCACTTTACGGCAATTCTGAATGAGAATTTTCCCACACAGCGGTGCCACAAGTGACAGCGACCTCTGACGGTGGAGTGATACAGTGCGGGAGGATAGCTGCCGTCATTGTATCACAGGAGCCCCTGGAGAGCGGTCACATCTGCCGATGTGACAGCTCTACACGGGAGATCATCGTGGGACACTCATTATTAAATGGATTACGTCGGTAAAAGGAGTATACTGATGGTTTATTTTTATTTTTTACAGGTGATCTAGGGCGTCGGGGATTAGCTGTATGGAGAGTATCTACTGTATATGTATATGTATGTACTGTATGTATATGTATGTACTGTATGTCTATATGTATGTACTGTATGTGTGTATGTGTCTTTTTTTTACACTTACACAGTAGCCGGATGATGGGACTACTGCTGTTCCATCATCGGCTAGCTGTCACTGTAGCAGGCATAGCCAGATGGGACTAGTAGTCCCATCTGATGATGCCTGCCTACATACAGACCCGAACACACTCACACAGCCCCGGACACACCCGCAGACCCCCCCCCCACACACACAGACACACACAGATACACACAAACACCCGCACACAGACACGCACATCTTCTCCACACACACAGTCTCCGCCCACACACATAGTCTCCGCCCACACACTCTT
Source organism: Ranitomeya variabilis (assembly GCF_051348905.1). NCBI lineage: Eukaryota > Metazoa > Chordata > Amphibia > Anura > Dendrobatidae > Ranitomeya > Ranitomeya variabilis. The sequence continues at coordinate 655,502,554 of NC_135232.1, read as the reverse complement.
CCTCCTCCCCATCTGCAGCGTTTCTCGCACCCAACTCCGCAGCAAAACCGCAGATCTTTTTAAATCTTCAGTTCTGCTGCAGATTTGACTGAATCAATGGAAGTCAAATGCTGCAGATCCGCAAAAAGAATTGACATGATGTGGAAAATAAAACGCTGCAAATCCGCGCTGTTTTTTCCGCAGCATGTGCACACCAATTGTCAATTTCCCATTGACTAACATTGCTTGTGCACTACACTGCGGACTTGATGCAATTCCGCGTATCCAAAAACGCTGCGGAAACGCATCAAAATCCGCAACGTGTGCACATAGCCTTACACTGACAGAAGCCTCTTAGACCATGCTACAGCCATGGTCTAAGCAGGCCTCCATAGCGGACAGACCAGGAGGTCGTCTCATGCTGTCACGGCAACCAATGGGTCGCCATGATAAAGTTGTGGCGGTGTTGATCAGATGGGTGAGAGGGACCCCTCTTGATCGCCGTGATGTACTGGTATGTGGGAACGCACGGAAAAATATAACGTACCAAGACATCTTATGCCAGGAAGAGGTTAAGTGGGTTGTTTGGCCTTAGGCTACAAGGCTTCTGTCACTGTTTGTGATTGCATACTTGTGAACATACAGTGGGTACGGAAATTATTCATACCCCTTTAAATTTTTCACTCTTTGTTTCATTGCAGCCATTTGGTAAATTCAAAAAAGTTCATTTTTTTCTCATTAGTGTAGACTCTGCACCAACTCTTGACTGAAAAAAAGCAGAAATGTAGTAATTTTTGCAAATGTAATAAAAAAGAAAAACTGAAATATCACTTGGTCATAAGTATTCAGACCCTTTGCTCAGACACTCATATTTAAGTCACATGCTGTCCATTTCCTTGTGATCTTCCTTAAGATGGTTCTACTCCTTCATTGAAGTCCAGTTGTGTTTAATTAAACTGATAGGACTTGATATGGAAAGTCACACACCTATCTATATAAGACCCCACAGCTCACAGTGCATGTCAGACCAAATGAGAATCATGAGGTCAAAGGAACTGGCCAAGGAACTCAGAGACAGTACTGTGGAAGTGCACAGATCTGGCCAAGGTTGCAAAAGAATTTCTGCAGTACTCAAGGTTCCTAAGAGCACAGTGGCCTCCATAATTCTTAAATGGAAGAAGTTTGGGACCACCAGAAGTCTTCCTAGACCTGGACGTCCAGCCAAACTGAGCAATTGTGGGAGAAGAGCCTTGGTGAGATTGGTAAAGGAGACCCCCAAGATCACTGTGGCTGAGCTCCAGAGATGCAGTAGGGAGATGAAAGTTCCACAAAGTCAACTATCACTGCAGCTCTCCACCAGTTGAGCCTTTATGGCAGAGTAGCCAGACGGAAGCCTTTCCTCAGTGCAAGACATATGAAAGCCTGCATAGAGTTTGATTCAAAAACACACAAAGGACTCCCACACTATAAGAAATAAGATTCTCTGGTCTGATGAGACAAAGATAGACCTTTTTGGTGATAATTCTAAGCGGTATGTGTGGAGAAAACCAGGCACTGCTCATCACCTGCCCAATACAATCCCAACAGTGAAACATGGTGGTGGCAGGATCATGCTATGGGGGTGTTTATCAGCTGCAGGGACAGGACGACTGGTTGTCATTGAAGGAAACATGAATGTGGCCAAGTACAGAGATATCCTGGATGAAAACCTCTTCCAGAGTGCTCTAGGCCTCAGACTTGGCCGAAGGTTCACATTCCAACAAGACAATGACCCTAGGCACACAGCTAAAATAACAAAGGAGTGGCTTCAGTACAGCTCTGTGACCATTCTTGACTGGCCCAGCCAGAACCCTGACCTAAACACAATTGAGCATCTCTGGAGAGACCTGAAAATGGCTGTCCACCAATGTTCACCATCCAACCTGACGGAACTGGAGAGGATCTGCAAGAAAGAATGGCAGTGGATCCCCACATCCAGGTGTGAAAAACTTGTTGCATCATTCCCAAGAAGACTCATGGCTGTACTAGCTCAAAGGGTGCTTCTACTCAATACTGAGCAAAGGGCCTGAATAGTTATGACTAGGGTTGAGCGACCTTTATTTTTATAGGATCGGGTCGGGTTTCACGAAACCCGACTTTCTCAAAAGTCGAGTCGAGTGAAATCGGCCGATCCTATAAAAAAGTCGGGGTCGGCCGAAACGCGAAACCCAATGCACTGCAATGGGATACTATGGTTCCCAGGGTCTGAAGGAGAGAAACTCTCCTTCAGGCCCTGAGATCCATATTTAAGTGTAAAATAAAGAATTAAAATAAAAAATATTGATATACTCACCCTCTGACGCGCCCTGGTAGTAATTGGCATCTTCCGTTCCTAAGAATGGCGCTTGAAAGACCTTTCGATGACGTCACGGCTTGTGATTGGTCGCGGCGGCCCACGTGACCGCTGAGCGACCAATCACAACAAGCCGTGACGTAATTCTCAGGTCCTAAATTCCTCATTCTAGGAATTTAGGCCATGAGAATTACGTCACGGCTTGTGATTGGTCGCTGAGCGGTCACGTGGGCCGCCGCGACCAATCACAAGCCGTGATGTCATCGAAAGGTCCTTCACGCGCTCATTCTTAAGAAGGAAGGCTGCCGGAAAGAAGCCGAGGGTGAGTATATTCCTATTAGGTATATACTCACCCTCGGACGCACCCTGCTTCTTTCCGGCAGCCTTCCTTCTTAAGAATCAGCGCGTGAAGGACCTTTCGATGACGTCACGGCTTGTGATTGGTTGCGGCGGCCCACGTGACCGCTCAGCGACCAATCACAAGCCGTGACGTAATTCTCATGGCCTAAATTCCTAGAATGAGGAATTTAGGACCTGAGAATTACGTCACGGCTTGTTGTGATTGGTCGCTCAGCGGTCACGTGGGCCGCCGCGACCAATCACAAGCCGTGACGTCATCGAAAGGTCTTTCAAGCACCATTCTTAGGAACGGAAGATGCCGGTTACCAGCGGCGATGTCCAGGCTGCGTCGGAGAGGTGAGTATAGCAATATTTTTTATTTTAATTCTTTATTTTACACTTAAATGTGGATTCTGATACCGAGTTCCGATATCGCAAACATATCGGAACTCGGTATCGGAATTCCGATACCAGATTCAGAAGATCGCCGACCTCATGGCCGACCCCACACAGGGGTCGGGTCGGGTTTCATGAAACCCGACTTTGCCAAAAGTCGTCGACTTCTGAAAATGGCCGACCCGTTTCGCTCAACCCTAGTTATGACCATGTGATATTTCAGTATTTCTTTTTTAATAAATTTGCAAAAAATTCTACATTTCTGGGTTGTTTTCAGTCAAGATGGGGTGTAGAGTTGTACATTAATGAGGAAAAAATTAACTTTTTTTGAATTTACCAAATGGCTGCAATGAAACAAAGAGTGAAAAATTTAAAGGGGTCTGAATACTTTCCGTAACTGCTGTACATGCTGTGAGGATCCTCCAGTGCCGGGAGCAGGCAGGCGTATAACCACAAGTATGTGATTTGCATACTTCCAGCCACAGTCCGGCCTCACTCAATTCACTTGTATTGAGCGATGCCACGCTCATCTAGTTGCCACGTGACCATATGTATGCAGATCACTTACTTGCTCTCCCGGCAACGGCACCGGAGAATTCTCAAAGCGTGCAGTGTGCACAATGTGAAGATTCACAAGATTGCAGTGACATAGAGTGACTGTAGATTTGTAGCCTGAGGCCGGACAGCCCCTTTAAGTTCAGACATTAAATTGCAGATTAGCCACTCATTTGTTCCACTAGAGAGACAGTTTTCTTCTCTGTGAAGCAGAGCACTTTTGCATATTTTTTCCCTGGGTGCCTTGCCCTACTGATTCCATATATCTGTCCATCCTGAGAGCTAAGGCTTCTGTGACAGCTAACCAGAACGCAACTCTGTTCTAATCGCACTGTCTACAGCTAAGTGTTAGCTACCTACAGGTGTAACTAGAAACACAGCTTCTTCTATTTGACACTGCAATGTTTAATATCATTATAGTGTGGCCGAACACTGTCAGTGGCCTGTTTTATTCCAAAAGCTAAAACAAACTAATTTTAAAAGAATTTGTCTAGATATGTGTCTTACCCTTTAAGTACTTTTTTTTTTTTTGCTACGCTTTATAAAAACAACAATACCTGAAGTTTATTTGAGCAAGAAAAGTGTGCCTTTTTATCTACAGTGTGTCAACATGAAAATGTATCTTTGATCTTTTGGGCACAGATGGAGGGATGTGTGTTTCTAATGTAAAGCAGGCCATTTTAGAATGCTACTTTTGCCTGAAAATTGGCTCCTGATAATCAGTGCAGGAACCACATTCACAATTGCTGAAAATAATAATGGCTTGCTGTGACCTTCATGTTTTCTTATCAGCTGCCAGATCACACTTAACTGCTTCTACACCAAAGGAGATGAGGATATTCCAAAACGTTCAAGTGCCACTTAACTTAGGGCACAAGGGAGCAGACGTTATGTTGGGAGCAGATGGACAGTTTGTTTTTAAGTCACAAATGCTGTACCCTTACAAGGCTTGAAAAATTAGGGTGAGCATTATTGCAAGGTCATTAAGCCTAAACTGAAGCATAGAAAAAATAGAAAACCATGAATAGTTACTTTAATAATTCTACTAGTATTATTCACATATGGAAACTTTGGTAACTAAAAAATTAAATTTATACCTTGAATTACTAATAAAAAATTAAATGTACTCTCCAAGACTTAAAGAGACTCTTTTACCACCTTACATTAGGCATCCCTGAGTCCAGTAAAAGGTACTGCGTGCCTTTTACATTCTCACATTGTGCTGAACTGGTATTCATGAGTTGAGGGCTACCCTTTCCTTCCTGCCGCAGTTAACTGATTTCTTTCTCTTAGGTTCTCAAGGAACCTATAGCATAGGAACAATGAAGACAGAGGGCCGGTTACCTCAGGATCAATGACACAGTGGGGCCCACCTGAAATGACCGCCAGTCTCAAATGCATTGGTTAGCACAGCATGCCGATAGGGTTAAAGAGGTTGTCTGGCCGTAGGCTACAAGTCTTCAATCATTATACATGATTCTTCAGTGTCGGCACCAGAAGCGGTTGGTCATGTATGTTATTTTCAACATTGCAACTAAGCTTGTCCCACCTTGCTCAATCACATACGTGTGGTCATGCGCTCGCCACTCCTGGCACCGAAGACTCCTCACAGTGTGCAGTGTGAGTGCTGTGAGGATTCACAAATCTGGAGTTACATGGTTAACGGTAAACTTGTAGCCTAAGGCTGGACAATCCCTTTAAACAGTGTGGTGGAGTAGAGAGCCATGATCTTTATGCTCTACCAGACTTTGTTCTGTAGTGTGAAGGCCGCTTTAACCACGCAGCCCACAGAACGGTAGGACATCATGGCCCCTGCACAAGTGTGGTGATGATGTCACAGCGTTGCCACACCTGCACTGAGATGCTGACCTTGTCTGCAGACTGTCCAGACTCCTGGATTAGGTGAGTAGGCGAGTATATAAGCACTTATTTTTTTATTTTAGGATTCAGTATAAGGCATTGTTTAGGCATTGTGTACTGTATGATGGGGAATGTGTGGATATCATACTATGTGGGAGACTGTAGGGACCACCTTATTGTGTTGGGTTATCAAGGGACACTATTACTTTTTAGGGGAACTCATGGAACAGCATTCAATGATAATTAGGCACTTAGGCATTACTATATTATAAGGGCAAGGGCACTCAGGGAATTGTCAAAGGTGCACATACAGTGGGGAAAATAAGTATTTGGAACGGGGTCCCATAATACTGTGTGGAGGAGCTGAGGGGATAATACTGTGTGGAGGAGCACGGGGCCCACAATACTGTATGTAGGAGCAGGGGCCCCATGATGTGCTGTATGGAGGAGCATTATATGGGGCAATTATACTGTATGGCGGACTATGTGTTGACCATAATACTGTATGGAGGACTATGAGGTGCCCGTAATACTGTATGGAGCACTATGTGGTTGCCCATAATACTGTATGGTGCACTATGAGGTGCCCGTAATACTGTATGGAGCACTATGTGTTGACCATAATACTGTATGGAGGACTATGAGGTGCCCGTAATACTGTATGGAGGACTATGCGTTGACCATAATACTGTATGGCGCACTGTGTGGTGCCTATATATTGTACTATATCTGTTTTTTTATCTATGCATCAGGAATCGTGGCATGTGTTAAAGGGGCCCACTGATACTCTTTCGCCCGAGACCCATGAAAACCTGGAGCCCACCCTGGCGACAACGCACATAAAGATGAATGCCGGCTGCAGCTGTGACAGGGCGCTCTGCTCTGTGACAGGCCATGTGTTGAAGTCACATAGCAGTTTTGTTACATGACTCCTGCAGCCTTTGATAGGCCGGAGGCCTTTTACTGTTACTGCTATGTGACGTCAGCCCGCGGCCTGTCACAGAGCAGAGCATCCTGTCACAGCTGCAGTCGGCAGCCATTGTAACGACCACGCCGAATATGAAGCCACAAGAGGATGCCGGGGAGCGCAAGAAGGTGAGAAGAATCCCCCCCTCTGTGGTTGGGCAAGGTAGTGGCCATAGGGACGGACATAGGGGCCCAGGGAGGGTACATTAAATAAAGGGGCCCAGGATGAGGACATTTATTACTAAAAGGGGCCCAGGATAGGGACCTTATTAAGGTGGACATTGGGGTCCAAGATGGAGACATTAAATAAAGGGGCCAAGGATCTGGCACCTTATTAAATAAAGGGGTGACATAAGTACTGTATTGAGGTCAGAATGAGGAACATACATTATTGGTTTAAGCACATATAATCCCCAAAACATATTACTCAATAAGTATTGCATTGCATACATATGCCTTTATATGCTAAATTGCATATTGTGAAACAAAGCGACTCAAAATAGCATACTATACAGAAGAAATAAGAGTCATGCTAAATAATTAAGATATATTTAAACAACTTTATTTATCAAATAAATCACATAAATATATTAAAAACCGGGCTTTAGAAAGCAAAAACAGCCCATAGTATAGAGCAATCAAATAGGTAAGAAATTATAGGGTAACAGATAAGTGATATATAATCCAAAATTGAATAGGAGCCTGGTACAGCACCAGGACATATGGGGCAAAAATGTGATGATGTATAGCTATAGCACAAAAAATGGCATGTTAGAGTAGATTCATATGGTAGTGTGCTGGTGTCCCCCTACGATCATAGTGGGGGTATATTTCCCATGTGGGTACTAGTGGCCACTAGTTAGGATTCCCCATCTATTTAGGTATGATGATTCCAAACACACATCAACATTAAGCAAAGTGCACAGCGCTATCATATATTAAGAAGTATATTACCCATCATAATGTCCTGGTGACTGCGCCAGAGCTCCTTCCCCAACGCACGTTTCGGAAATGGATTTCCTTTTTCAAGGGGCGTGAAAAATAAATAGATGGGGAATCCTAACTAGTGGCCACTAGTACCCACATGGGAAATATACCCCCACTATGATCGTAGGGGGACGCCAGCACACTACCATATGAATCTACTCTAACATGACATTTTTTGTGCTATAGCTATACATCATCACATTTTTGCCCCATATGTCCTGGTGCTGTACCAGGCTCCTATTCAATTTTGGATTATATGTCACTTATCTGTTACCCTATAATTTCTTACCTATTTGATTGCTCTATACTATGGGCTGTTTTGGCCTTCTAAAGCCTGGTTTTTAATATATTTATGTGATTTATTTGATAAAAAAAAGTTGTTTAAATTTATCTTTATTATTTAGCATTATTGGTTTATGATTGCAAGTGGGGACATACTGTAATTACTGTAGGGGCCAATCAGGGGACATTATTACTGCTGTAATTTAATTTTGAGCTTACTGTCTTCCATGGGGAGAACAAAAGGGGGTCCTGCTACTGTGCAGGGTGGCACTATGTCTTTTTTTCTTCATCTGACATAGTATAGAAGTCGAGGAAAATAGTGGGGAATGTGCTCTGGAAGCGATCAGCTATAGCTAACTGTGTTATTTTCTGCAGAGACGAGTCTTTGCTGGAAGAAGTAATGGCGGTCTGCACTGGATGAAGAAAACAGACTTCAACTACAGATGTCACCAGTGAGTCATTGTGTTGCTTGTACACTTATACTATATACTGTATACTGTGCAGGGCCGGACTGGCCATCGGGCACTTCTGGCAAATGCCAGAAGGGCCGGTGCCAGTAGTGGGCCGCTCGATCCATGCATGCTATGCTGCTGTCAGTGCCGACTCACCCCTCCGCCAGCACCGTCGCATTCAACTATACCGGTGTCTATGACGCCGGTATAGTTGAATGCAATGATGGAGGAGAGAGCGTCTGCCGATGTTCCCTCTCCCATCATTCCCCGCTCTGCCTCTGACACTGTGGGTGCGCGATGATGTCATATCATCACGCTCCTGCTGTGTGGCCAGGCAGACTGGAGCTGCTGAGACCGGAGCCGGGAGCAGGGCGGGGCACGAGGAGAGGTGAGGATTGTATGTTTTTTTTTAAATATATCAATGTGATAACTGGATTGTGGGGCTATGGGGGGTGCTACATTACATTCTACAGGGGGCTGTATTACATTCTATGGGGGGCTGTATTATATTTTATGGGGGGGCTGTATTATATTCTATGGGGGCTGTGTTACATTCTATGGGGGCTGTATTATATTCTGTGGGGGGGCTGTATTACATTCTATGGGGGGCTGTATTACATTCTATGGGGGGCTGTATTACATTCTATGGGGGGCTGTATTACATTCTACGAGGGAGGATTACATCATACTCTCTAAGGGGGCTACATTATATTCTATGGGGAGGTAGGCTGCATTATATTATATATTAAATGTATTCTATGTATTAAATTTATTATATTGTATGAGGGGTGATTGCATCATACTCTATGAGGGGGCTACATTATATTCCATGGGGACCTGCATTATACTATATGAGGAGGGCTGCATTTTATTATATGGAGGGGCTACATTATATTCTATGGGGGGCTGCATTATGCTCTATGAGGGGGCTACGATATATTATATATGCAGGGGCTGCATTATACTATATGAGGGGGCTGCATTATATTCTCTGGGGGGTTACATTATACTCAGGGCTACAATATATTCTGTGCGGTGGCTGCATTATACTCTGGGGTGGCATCATTATACTGTATCGAGGACTATGGGACATTATACTATATGAAGAACTATGGGGTGCATTATACTATGGGAAGTGAATTGTACTACATGGATGACTATGGCAGTGCATTATACTATATGGAGCACTAACTTTACTGCTTTTCCCAGCCGCCAAAGCATTTAATTCTGGTATGTGTAATGATTTTTAGGGTTGATGTCAGCTGCGTAATGTCAGCTGCTATCAATCCCTGGTGTAAGTACTGGAGAGGTGTCTATCAGACACCCCTACTACTAGCCCAGACCTGGCGAGATCCAGCGACTCTGAAGAGCGGTGACAGTAGTAACAATACCGCTTTTCACAGTTGCTGAGCTCAGCACAAGACCCAGAATATCTGAAAAGCTGAGATACTGATGTTACCGCTCTTCAGAGTCACCGGGTCTCGTGCTGCACAGCGGAACCAAAAGTGGCAGTAGGCAAAGTTTATGGAGCATCAGAATGAGGTTCCGCAGCCTTTGGTCATCTCAATCCCTTCATTATCTTCGAGATCCAGTTATGTAAGTAAAGTAGCAGCTTTTCTTGGTAATGCAACTAAAAGCAATAAATAGGACTGAGCTGTAATGCTGGATACAGCTGTGATTATATGTTATATAGTCGTGTTACACTCCCCTCACTTTTTGTAACCTACAAGTGTACAAAGATATTATACAGTCACCATGTGAAAAGTGGGCCTGTGTAACTTCAAATGCCAGGGCTGAATTTTAATCCCTATCTGGCCCTGATACTGTGTACAGAGCTCCTTTGTATATTGTCACTGGTGATCACTGTATTATGTGTACACTGACACTATATACAGAGCTCTTGTGTATAATGTAACTGGTGATCCCTGTATTACCTGTACACTGACACTATATACAGAGCTCCTGTGTATAATGTCACCGGTGATCCTTGTATTACCTGTACACTATACACCATATACAGAGCTCCTGTGTATACTGTCACTGGTAATCACTGTATTACCTGTACACTGACACTATATACAGATCTCCTGTGCATAATGTCACTGGTGATCACTGTATTACCTGTACACTATACACTATATACAGAGCTCCTGTGTATAATGTTACTGGTGATCACTGTATTACCTGTACACTATGCACTATATACAGAGCTCCTGTGTATAATGTCACCAGTGATCACTGTATTACCTGTACACTGACACTATATACAGAGCTCCTGTGTACAATGTCACTGGTGATCACTGTATTACCTGTACACTGACACTATATACAGAGCTCCTGTGTATAATGTCACTGGTGATCACTGTATTACCTGTACACTGACACTATATACAGATCTCCTGTGTATAATGTCACCTGTGATCACTGTATTACCTGTACACTGACACTATATACAGAGGTACTGTGTATATTGTCACTGGTGGTAATAACAGTGTTGTTAGTATTGTGGTTTGTATTCATAATCAAAATTGTAGTATTCGGGCACTATGTGTTGGTAATTTGTGGTCTGGTCACGGCATGGCAGTATTTCTCCTTGTATGTGGTATCATTTGATCCCTATATGCTGGTAATATTTATTTTCATTTATTTTTACTCATTTATATAGCGCTATTAATTTCACAGTGCTTTACAGACATTATTGCCACTGTCCCCGATGGGGCTCACAATCTAGATTCCCTAGCAGTACGTCTTTGTAAATGTGGGAGGAAACCAGAGTACCTGGAGGAAACCCACACAAGCACGGGGAGAACATACAAACTCATTGCAGATGTTGTTGTCATGTCGGACGCTGTTCAGACCAGGTCGTTCGACAGACAGCGGTAATTCCGCTTTTGACCACTATTTGCTCATTGGCGTCGGCTAGATTCTATCTAGCTGTTCCAGGGTTAATTTACCTGATCCTCGGATTGGAAGCTGGGCCATGCCCATTGCCTTTAAATAGCTCTCCTGATCATTGGGCGTCGCCGATTATAGCTTCTGTCTTGTGCGTTGTTATCTCAGTCTGGAGTGGAGAGCTGGTTGCTGGAGAGTCATTGCTGGTGGTGTATTTTCCTTTGTCTTATTTACTCCTTCCTATATTTGTATTTATTTTGCCCTGCACATTTATAGTGTATTCCTGAGTGTCTGCGGCGTGGTGTATATTTTCCTTTATCCTTGTCTGTGCTAACTGTGGGTATTGGAATATTACATTTTCACTGGGTGGTGGGCGGAGGTTTTCAGCCTAGGGTTGAAACAGGAGACAGGGCGAGGGTCGAGGCCTGGACATGCACACCATCAGTGTAAACTCCAGGTAGAGGGTCAGTCAGGATTTCCCTAGTCTGAGGGAAATTGCAGGGGCCCAGGTTATTAGCTCTCGCTCACCTAGTCTCCCCATGACAGTTGTCCTTGGTGGGATTTGAACCCTGGACCCCAACGCTGCAAGGCTGCAGTGCTAATCTCTGAACCGTGCTGCTATGTCATATTATTCGGTCACTATGTGGTGGTAATATGTGATCTGGTCATGGTGTGGCGGTATTTGTCCCTTGTATGTAGTATTATTCGGTCACTATGTGGTCTGGTCATGGTATGGTGGTATTTCTTCCTGTATGTGGTAATATTGGTCTTGGTATAGTGGATTGTGTTGTGTAAGGCGGTCATTTGTTCTCTCTGATATTAATTAGGAGAAGATTTCTTTATTTCCATTAGAGTTTTAATGCTTTGTACACAGCGGCAGAGATGCACTTACAGGGGGTTTCCTGTGGGAAAAAAGTAATCACCTCTCCACAGGATAAGTGATAACGTATCGATTGGTGGGGGTTTGACTGCTTGGACCCATTCAGCAAAATGTGGAACTTTTTATCCCCATTAGACTGGAGTGGCATGTCCGACTAGATCACGGATCCATTCATTCACTCTGTGGCTGCACTTGTTTTTTTCTGGAAGCTCCAAGAGAATGAATGGAGCTGCGGTCAGACATCCCACTTGCTACATTTTAAAATAGGGATAAAAGTGTCCTGTCAGGGATAAAACTTACCCATCCTTCCGATCGGTGGAGTTTCTAATGGTCGGACCTAAGCGATCACCTATCCTGTGGAGCCCATGGATCGGTGATAACTTGTTTTAACCAAGAACCCCATTAATGTAAACTATCGTGATTATGCATTCCAGTTATGGGGGCGCACAGTAGCAGCAGCCACCTCTGTTTTACAGCTGATGCTCCGCTATAATGACAGATATTTGCATATAGCTCTAGGGTGGGCCCCCAGAGTCCATTTACCTGGTGGGCCCCAGACACCCCAGTCCGACCCTGTCTACATATGAGCCTGAGAAGTTGTCATGTCGATCTGGGCCAGATGGAAAAGATAAAAAAAAGTGAACAACTCAATCAGAAAGAATGTCATCTGTAAGTCACTATCTATAACTGTACTGTAATATCTTATATGGTCTGCTGGACTGGTATCTTCCACTGTATGGTCACTGCATGACGGAAATATCAATCTTGATTTTTATGTAGTGATATTTTTTTAGCAACAGCTTGGTCATCTACCGAGGTTTACCTTTACTCACTGTGATTAGGGCTTGTCACCATACTCACCATAGTTGTTATCATGGTTACTTGGGTTTGAGGCCCACTCAAGCTAATGACTCCAACTTTCAGCATTGTCGCATGGTCGTGCTGATTGAAGGGAGACGAGGCATGAATGATGAGAGCTGGCTTCCCAGTGCCTGGGAACAGCGCTAACTACTGATTTTCCTAGGCGCCCATACGAGTCACACTGATGAGGCACACAGACAGCACACGGATGCCTCACGTATGTAACACACGGACACGGATAGCACCATGACGTGTGAAGGGGGCCTGAAACCTATTGAAATATGTCTAATGCAGTGTAGCTGAATTAAAATACTTACCGATTGCTGTCTTCCCTGGTTTCCAGCGCAACTCCAGTCTTTTCTAGGTCATATGACTTCAAATCACAGGGCTTAGTTAATACAGGGGTTAATGTGTGGACCAGAAGTAGCTTTCAAAATGTAAGTTTACGGATCCTTGTTCGCAAGCTCTATAGGCTTACATTAGTAGAAGTAGCACTGCTCTGCAAAACACAAAGGTGAGGAGCACTCACATGACCCAGAAGAGGCAGTAAATTCTGTATTAGAAAAACTGGACTCCAGGCAAAAATTCACTGTGGTATAATATCTTTTGTTTTCACATTTCTACAGGTAAGCAAATTGTTGTTGTTGTTGTTATAAACAAAATGGTTGCCATATTGTGGATATAAAACGTTTATACACCCCTGTTAAAATGCCAGCTTTTTGTCATGTAACATAAATCACGCCAAGAAAAATCATTTTAGAACTTTTTCCACATTTAATGTCACCTACAGTATTATCTGTATAATTAAATTGGAAAACAAATCTTTTTGGGTGGAAAAAGATAAATGAACTAAAATAATGTGGTTGCATAAATACGACACCCTTATACACATATTTTGTTAAGTACTCTTTCAATTTATGTAAGCATTAATTATTTTTGGGTTGGAGTCTATCAGCATGGCACATCTACAATTGGCAATCTTTTCCCACTCTTTCTTGCAGTAACTCCAAATCTGTCAGATTGAAAAGGCATCTCCTGTGTACAGCACCCTCTTCAGGTCAACACACAGATTTTCCATTGGATTCAGGTCTGGGATCTGGTGGAGTCATTCCAAGACTTGATCATTTTTTAGTAAAGCCATTCTTTTGTTGATTTGGCGGTATGCTTTGGGTAGTTGTGCAGAAAGGTGAAATTCCCTTAATTTTCAGCTTTTTAGCAGATAACTGATGGCTTGAAGGTACATTTACTTATATTTGGAAGTGTTCATAACTATCTCCAAGTTGCTGAAAAATAGACCCAAAGCTTATTTTTTCCTCCACCATGCTTCATGGTGGGTATGGTATTCTTCTGGTGATGTGCAGTGATGGTTTTGCACCAAACATACCTTTGGTATTTCAACCTTTGTTTCATCAGTTCATAGCAATCTTTTCCATGTGCTTTTGGCAGGCTTGATGTACATTTTTGCAAAGCACAACCTTGCTTAGTTTCTTTTTTTTTTCATAAGAAAAGGCTTCTGTCTTGACACTCTTCCCTACAGGTCAGATAATGAAGAATACTAGAGATTGTCACATGGAGTACATGACCAGACTGGCCAGAATTTCCTGTAACTCCTTTAATCTCACTGTATGCTTCTTGGCATCCTCCCAGACTAATTTTCTTTTTGCTTTTTCATCAATTCTTGAGGGACATTCAGGTCTAGGTAATGTCACTGTTGTGCCAAATTTATGCCACTCACTCAAAGTGCTCCATGGTATATCTAATGCCTCGTAATTTTTTTTGTACTCTTTTCCTGACTGATAACTTTCATCAAGGGGATCCCACTGCTGTGTTGTAAGTTGTTTATAGACCATGGATTTTGCTGTCAAATGCAACTAAGAAAATGTCAGGAAAACCTTGCAAGAACAGGTAAGCTTTATACGGGGTTATTCAGAATAATTGTAAATGATGACGGCTGTGTACAGACTACTATTTATCATGAGTTTTAATGTAATTGGCTAATACTGTGCTCCAACACATCCCCAATTATAAGAGGGGCTTCACACTTATGCAGCCACATTATTTCTGTTTTATTATTATTATTATTATTATTATTATTATTTTCCCCCTCAAAATTATTTCAGTTTATTTTTTTAATGGATTTGTACAGATTATGGGTGACAGTAAAGGTGGAAAAAGTTCTAAAATGATTCATTCATTCATACATGGAAAGAAAATTGGCAGACTTTTTATATCCACTGTATTAAGCTCTGCTGCAACAGCATCTTAAAGGGTTTATTATATATATTGAAGGAAAAAGAAAAATCTCTAAAGTAATGGCACTCTGCAGAGAAATTTTTCACCACTTCTAGTTACTTTATTCATCTTTTGCCATTGGTTTCTTCAATATCTATGTGGTTCGGATGCAACAACATCTCTCACCAATGCATTGCAGTCAGTTTCTGCTAACTTCTGATGTCCTATTTTTCTCCAAAACCTGCAGAGACTGTATTTCCTTAGACACAAAGCCATAGCAATCTCACTAATAATGTCAAAGCTTACCATTAGGGATGAGCGAACGTGCTCGGTCATATCGGTTATCACTTGAGTATCACGGTGCTCGGATGTGCTTGTTACTTGGCGAGCAATGGGCGGTGAGCAAGTTCAAACTCGAATCCCCGCTCCGCATCTTCAGCGCCTGTTACACAGCTAATAAGCATGCGGGGATTGCCTGTGAGTCATTGTAATGCTGTAGCTATCTTGGTTGTGGCATTACTGTGATTGTCTGGCCTGCACGGCTCTGTGACACTTTGCATTGGAGGGAGGGAGTTCTTGTCTAGGCCTGTGTGTGCCCAGGATAATGAAGACCTGTAATGTTGATACTGGTGTGAAGCTGAGCTATAATACTAACAGCCCTTCTGAGGGCTAATCGTTGGCTTTTCTGTTGGTATCACATACATTCTTCATTTATATCACAACTGCCTGGGCAGTTATCTCCTCTTTACACTGTGGATTGCCCCTCACAATTCTCTCTGGAGCACTTTCCCACTTTAGACGTATCCGTACGTCCCTGTGACCTGGTACTTAACAACTTGGGAAGTATAGATACGTCCAGGCGATTTTGCATGCAGAAACGCTGTGCGCTCGCAATCACCGCCGGGTGTAAGCTGATTGTGACAGCTGACACCTGGTAGTCAGTGCCAGGAGCACCACTCCCGGCACTTTAACCCCTAAATGCTGCAATCGAACTGCACTTTGGGAGCGGGCAGAGGGAAGATAGCCCCTCTGCCGTTGGATCAGAGACCCCGCGATGTCATCTCGGGGTCCTGATCATTGCCATGGTGACACGATGTCATCATGACTAAGAATAAAACTAGGAGGAAAAAGACAGAGCAATAAGGTTTTATCCAAGGGAGATGTCGGTGTTTATATAAGGTTATATGAACCTGATTTAGTTGTGTATACAGAACATTTTAATCACTTATACATCCTGCTGCTGCAGGTCCAATGGGTCTTCAGACTGGGAAAATACAGATAAGGAGGGTTTGTGGATGATCTGCACTGCTGGTATCCCATATAATAAATCCAAACATAAAGTGCATGTGTTTTTTCTTTATTTAGTCAACCCATTTTGAAGTACTACAGACTTCTTCATCAGAAAAGCATCTTTGTCCTGATGAAGAAGTCTTTAGTACTTTGAAATGCGTTGACTAAATAAAGAAAACACGCATGTACTTTATGTCTACATTTGGATTTACTATATGGGATACCAGTAGCGTGGTTTGTTATAAAAATTGATCCTATTAGCCCTTAGAAAAATGAAAAGCTTGAGGCTAAAACAACATTTTAGTGGTAAAAATGTAATGTATTCTTTGTTCACTGCTCAATGGTATAAAATTCAATGAGGCACATGTGACATCAATATGATCACTGCAGCCTTAGATGAATTCATTGGGTAGTGTAGTTTGTAAAATGAGTTCATATATGGGAGGGGGTTCTGCTGTTTCGGCACCTCAGGGGCTCTGCCAATGTGACATAGCACTCTCAAACCATTCCAGCAAAATCTGAACTCCAAAATGGCGCTTCAATTTCTCCTGTTACCCTTGCAACAATAAAATATTTGGGCTAAAATAAAATTTTTGCGTGGAAAATGTGATTTTTTTTGTATTTTCACGGTTCAACGTTATAAACTTCTGTGAATCAACTGGGGGCTCATGGTGCTCACCACACATCTAAGTACATTCCTTGAGGGATCTAGTTTCCAAGATAGGGTCTCTTGTGGGGGTTTCCACTGTTTAGCCACATCAGGGGTTCTCCAAATGCCAACAGCTGCCACTGCACAGGTGGTGCCATCCTGGAAGAGGAATTTTTTTTCTCTAGCAATATGGTGCCGGCCGATAGCTGCTACTCCGCAGGCCCGCCCGGCGCCATTTTCAAATGGATTTTTTTTTTAGGAACTTCAGGATTACAGCAAACAAATGTGTACATAATTCATTACACGCAGGGGCGGACATACCGCCGGTTCAACCGGTGCAACCGCACCGGGGCCCAGAGCGGGAGGGGGCCCCCGACGGTGACAGACATACACGGCATTGTTGTGATACACTGTGTGGATCCTGTAATGAGCGGTACCCAGTGACCGCTGGTGAAGAAGCTGCCGTGCCCGGAGTCTGCGGAGACCATCTGTCCACAGTCCGGGAGAAGGAGCCAGGGACACCGGGAGCAGGCGAGTATCATATTTACCTGTCCACGATCCACACGCCGGGCGCCGCTCCGTCTTCCGCGTTCCTCTGCTGTGACTGTGCAGGTCTGAGGGCGCGATGACGTATAGTGTGCGCGCCGCCCTCTGCCTGAACAGTCAGTGCGGAGAGACGGGACGCTGAGGAGCAGCGGGCAGAGACGAGAGGTGAGTATGTCATTTTTTTTTTATTGCAGCAGCATTTATATGTGGCACAACGTTATATGGAGCATCTATGGGGCCATAATGAATTGTATGGAGCATTATATGTGGCGGCACAGCTTTATATGGAGCATCTATGGGGCAATATTCAATAATGAATTGTATGGAGCATTATATGTGGCGGCACAGCTTCATATGGAGCATCTATGGGGCAATATTCAATAATGAATTGTATGGAGCATTATATGTGGCGGCACAGCTTTATATGGAGCATCTATGGGGCAATATTCAATAATGAATTGTATGGAGCATTATATGTGGCGGCACAGCCTTATATGGAGCATCTATGGGGCAATATTCAATAATGAATTGTATGGAGCATTATATGTGGCGGCACAGCTTTATATGGAGCATCTATGGGGCAATATTCAATAATGAATTGTATGGAGCATTATATGTGGCGGCACAGCTTTATATGGAGCATCTATGGGGCAATATTCAATAATGAATTGTATGGAGCATTATATGTGGCGGCACAGCTTTATATGGAGCATCTATGGGGCAATATTCAATAATGAATTGTATGGAGCATTATATGTGGCGGCACAGCTTCATATGGAGCATCTATGGGGCAATATTCAATAATGAATTGTATGGAGCATTATATGTGGCGGCACAGCTTTATATGGAGCATCTATGGGGCAATATTCAATAATGAATGGTATGGAGCATTATATGTGGCACAGCTTAATATGGAGCAACTGTGGGGCAATAATGAATTGTATAGAGCATTATATGTGGCACAGCTTTATATGGAGCAACTATGGGGCAATAATGAATTGTATGGAGCATTATATGTGGCACAGCTTTATATGGAGCATTTATGGGGCCATAATGAACAGTATGGAGCATTATATGTTGCTCCTGATTCAATATGGATATTCAAAAACACTTAACCTTCTGATGTCTCAATTAATTTTACTTTTATTGGTATCTATTTTTATTTTTGACATTTACCGGTAGCTGCTGTATTTTCCACCCTAGGCTTATACTCGAGTCAATAAGTTTTCCCAGTTTTTTGTTGCAAAATTAGGTACTCGGGTCGGCTTATACTCGAGCATATACGGTGGTTTAAGAAGGGGTTGTCTAGTAGAGGACAACCCTTTTAAGCACCTACATGCATCTGACATACCTGTTGATATGTTGTGGTGTTTATGCCCCTTTTTATTGTTTATAATACAATAATATATCTGTTAAATAGTCTGTAATGTTACAACCTATATGTTTACATAACTTTGTTGCGGTATGGGGGGGGGCCCAGGAAGATTTCTTGCACAGGGGCCCTCTGCAGTCTGTGTCCGCCCCTGATTACACGTGTTATCATGCTACAGCGTAGGTGCCACCGCTGGCCCCGCCTGCAGAAGGTTTTTTTTTTATTTCCCAAGATATATATAATATTCATTATGTAAACTAGGGGGCAGGTCAGTGAGGGATCAGTGACCTGTCAGAAGCCATACTGGTGAATACCTAATCAGGGCATCACATGAAGACCCCCCCACAGGCCGCCCCAGAGCACGAGCATATCATTAACTCAAACTGAAAATAAAAGATTAAACAACAACCACAAGATGGATTTCATCAACCAAGTTGTAATTGTAATCAGTATTAACCCCTTCACCCCCGGAGCTTTTTTCATTTTCGTTTTTCGCTCCCCTCCTTCCCAGAGCCATAACTTTTTTATTTTTCCATCAATATGGCCATGTGAGGGCTTATTTTTTGCGGGACAAGATGTACTTTTGAACAATACCATTGGTTTTACCCATGCCATGTAACAGAAAATGGGAAAAAAAATTCCAAGTGCGATGAAATTGCAAAAAAAGTGCAATCTCACACTTGTTTTTTGTTTGGCTTTTTTGCTAGGTTCACCAAATGCTAAAACTGACCTTCCATTATGATTCCCCAGGTCATTACGAGTTCATAGACACCAAACATGACTAGGTTCTCTTTTATCTAAGTGGTAAAAAAAAATTCCAAAGTTTGCTAAAAAAAAAAAATTGCGCCATTTTCCGATACCCGTAGCGTCTCCAATTTTCATAATCTGGGGTCGGGTGAGGGCTTATTTTTTGCGTGCTGAGCTGGCATTTTTAATGATACCATTTTGGTGCAGATACGTTCTTTTGATCGCCCGTTATTGCATTTTAGTGCAATGTCGCGGCGACCCAAAAAAATGTAATTTTGGCGTTTTGATTTTTTTTCTCGCTACGCCATTTAGCGATCAGGTTAGTCCTTTGTTTATATTGATAGATCGTGCGATTCTGAACGCGGCAATACCAAAAATGTGTAGGTTTGATTTTTTTTTAAATTGTTTTATTTTGATTGGGGCGAAAGGGGGGTGATTTGAACTTTCATATTTTTTTTATTTTTTTTATATTTTTAAACACTTTTTTAAAAAAAATTTGGCATTCTTCAATAGCCTCCATAGGAGGCTAGAAGCATGCACTACACGATCGGCTCTGCTACATAGAGGTGAAGCACAGATCACCTCTATGCAGCAGAAATGCAGGGTTGCTTTGAACGCCGACCACAGGGTGGCTCTGGTTGTTATGGCAATGCACCGATGACCCCCGATCATGTGGGGGTCAGCGGTGCGAGAACTTCCGGCCGCGCAGCCGGGAGCGCTAGTTAAATGCCGCTGTCAGCGTTTGACGGTGGCATTTAACTAGTTAATGGGCGCGGGCAGATCGCGATTCCGCTCGCGCTCATTGCGCGCACATGTCAGCTGTACAAAACAGCTGACATGTCGCGGCTTTGAGGTGGGCTCACCGCCGGAGCCCACCTCAAAGCGGGGTTTCTGCCAGCTGACGTACTATTCAGTCAGCTGGCAGAAAGGGGTTAATATTATTCAGATCTTTATCAGGATCCAAGAGCTGATGATCCTCTTGGGGAGTATATAACCCTTCAAAAAACATGTTAAAATTAGACTGTGCGCACACGTTGTGGAGCGCCCCCACGTGTAGGGCAGTGGGGTACTCGGTACCGGGTCTATCTCTCTCTCGGTTCTGGGGGATGTCATGGTGGCCCGACCCGGTCCGTGGCCCTTCTGAGGGGCGCCCAATTAAAGGAGTAGTTGTTTGTACGGTATTCGTGACGCCACCTGTGGTATTCGGTCAGGGTGACCGACGCTGCTAGGGGTCCGCTGGGGTGATGGAATGGCAGCTATATGGTATACCTTCCCACAGGTGAAGTATGTCCCCAGGGCTTCCCAGTTGTATAGGTGGTGATGGTGGACGTCGTAAGGCGCAATGAATAACGAGGACACAAAGGTTGCAGTCTCTTTACCTTTTACCGAAGACTTCAGAGTCCACAGTCCAGAGTACCGTTCACAGGGCAGGCAGAGTCCGGCCGGTCCGAAGGCACATCCAGAGTTCCCTTATCCAGGTGGAAATTAGTAGCCTTCCTACTAGCGCCTGTGTGTTGTAGTACCTCCCTGCTGAGCACCACGGGATAGTCCTCACAACTTTCGTGGATGTTTCTGATGTTCTCTCTCTCTCTGTCTCCCAGATGATATGGATAGGACAACCCGTATGACGGGGTAGGCCTGGAGCTATTTTATAGGGACCCTAGAGACGCCCCTCTCCCACAATTTGACTCCGTGTCTTCATAGGTATTAAGGTCGGGCAGCAAACTTGGAATTAACTGTCCTGCCGGTCTCTGAAGTAATGCGTAGAGCCTATTACTCCCTCGGTGTTCCGGCCACCAGCTACGCGCCTCAGAAGGAGGCTGCCGATCTTGGGGCAGAACTCCTCCCGGTATTATCTCCTTGTGCTGTGACTCCGTTTCTCACTCTCCACAATATACTTCGCTTTGTGTCCTTTCTTAGGATGCTGCCGCAATGGGTGCAGGCGCAGCTCCGTAATGTTCTATCTCGTGCTTGGCCTCTGTCAGGATCCCACCCCTGACAGGGACCCTCTGTCTGCAGCTCAGATGTTCCTCCTTCTCCCCCTGTCTGCCTGACAGGTCTTCTCTGGGTCAAACCCAGGTAGCTTCTCCTTAACTTCCTATCCAACCCACCAGTTTTACCCGTGTGTGAGGAGTGGCCTAGTAGATAGAACCTTTGCTCCCCCTGGTGAACTGGAGTGTGAAGTGTAGTGTGTGACTGTGATACCTGGCAAGGTGAACTACCATCAGACGTAATATCACTCCCCCTGGTGGAAGAGCGACATTACTGCAACAACCAGGACTCTGGGGCGCTGCAGTTGCATGTTTGGTGCATTGTTTTGTCGCATTTTTTCTGCCCAGATTAGTGTCAAAATGTGAAGCAAAACTTGATGCCAGCAAACTGAATGAGAAACCTGAAGTGTCATGCACACATTGAGTATTTTTGACTTGCAGATTTGGTGCAGAAAATGATCTGCAGCATGTTAATTCTCTGTGCTTTTTTGTCCTGCATTAGTCACCATTGACTTCACTCAAGTCAATCAATAATGCACCAAAACTCACCAACACATACCCTTATCAGTATTATATTGTTCACCCATAGACTATTCCATGGTCGGGAGTACATTTCTTTGGTATATAACCCTCAAAAGTGCATAACCTTTAAGAGTCTAGGCGTACCAATGCAAGATAATATGATCAAAATGTGTATGAGACCCTCCTTTATGACTAACTCAGGGTGTATCTGAGTCCCTTATTTTTGGCAGTTCTTGCTTCCTTCATAAATTACAGTGAAATTTCCTATTTTTTTAATTTAAAAAAAACTATTTTAGTTTACATAAAAAATATATATATATTTATATTTTTAAAATTTTGCCTTATATGCAAGTCATTATATAAGAATAATGTTTCTTAACTATCGATCTATCTTTCTATCTATCTATCTATCTATCTATCTATCTATCTATCTATCTAGAGAAAGTTCCACATTTGAAACGAAACGTCGCCATCACAATGGGACAATAAATGATTCCTTTTTTTGACCTTGGAGTGCTGCCTCTATTTTTGGATCTATCGATCTATCTATCTATCTATCTATCTATCTATCTATCTATCTATCTATCTATCTATCTATCTCTCTGTCTGTCTATATATACTTTTCTGTACCTGCTTGTTGCAGCTTTATTTTTACTCATTTTATTGAGTTTTGAATAATACTTTATGTGGGATAATCCCTTTAAAGCTTTCTAAAGGAATTAATTTTCACATATTCAAGCTTCAAACTTGCAAATGAAGTCCATAAAATTATCATTTAAAAACATCTATTTCCCCATTTCTTTGCTGAAGTGGATACACGAACATGTCTGGTGCCTTTTCTTTGGAGACATTTTTAGAAGAACTTTGTCAAATGGACACATGTATGGTTTCATAAAAAGTAATACACAAGAGCTGTGTGTTCAGTGTGACTCAGGAGCACTTAATCATTAGCAATTCCATTCTACTTCTATCCAGTGAAGACAGTCTTACCCCTGGAATTCATGAATATATGTAAGGCCGGCGTCACACTAGAGAGTTTTACAGATGTATGAGAGGCGCAAAACCTACGCATTGCACACGGACCAATGATTCTCTATGGGGCAGCTCCTATCTGCCATATCTACCATGGCAATAACCATGGTCCCTCTGTAGGCTATTAATATCTTCCCTCAGTCACTGGCTTTCCCACTCTGGCGGAGAAAATTGCGCAGGAGCCCATGCCAGTTTTTTCCGCAATTTAACCCTTTATTTTAACACCTAGAGCTCCCAAATTTTGCACACACACAATCTACTAACATTAGTAGTGAGGAATATGCAAAAAAAAGGGATATGAAATGGTCTACTGTATGTAAACCATGTCTCATATCATGTCGGGTTTGACAAGGAGATAGCAAAAGCCGCCAATTGAATTACCGGCTTTTCTGCTATCTTGCGCTGTATGAAATATAAATATATATATGTGTCTCACTGACATATATATATATATATATATATATAGACTGTATATATGTTTTCACAAATATTTGAGCCCATGGATCCATTCTATGTCCATTTTGCAAGTCTGCGAGAAAATCTCGCCGTACGGATGCCATACGGATTACATACGGAGGTTTACATGCGCAAAATACGCAGCCACACCCTGCCTACGGATGACATATGGATCACTGTTTTGGGATCATTTCTGCGTATTACGCCTGTAAAATAAGGACCGTATTTCCCTACACTGAGTGTGACGCCGGCCTAATAATGACACCCCCACCCTCATCATGGGTGATTTCAATATCCCAATTGCTTCTCCCCTCTCCCCATCTGCTTCTCACCTTTTATCTCTAACCTCCTCTTTCGGCCTCTCGCAGCATACTAACTCTCCAACACATGATGATGGAAACTCCCTTGATTTGGTCTTCTCCCGGCTTTGCTCACTGGATGATTTCACAAACTCCCCTCTCCCGCTCTCTGACCACAACCTTCTTTCATTCTCTATCAAGAACTGCCATCCCGCTCAGGTCATCCCCACTTTCCACACTTATAGAAACATACAGGCCATTAACACCCAGAAACTTATGAAGAACTTGCAGTCTTCATTGGCCCCAATCTCCTCCATCTCTTGTCCTGATTCTGCTCTGAAGCATTACAATGAAACCCTGCAAAGTGCCCTGGAAGAAGCTGCACCTCCTATACATAGAACAACTCGGCACAGACGGCGACAACCGTGGCACACGCTGCAAACACGTTTCCTGCAGCGGTGCTCCAGGTGCGCCGAACGTCTGTGGAGAAAATCTAATCTGCCCGAAGATTTCATCCATTATAAGTTCATGTTAAAAACATACAACTCTGCCCTTCACCTCTCCAAACAAACCTATTTCAACACCCTCATCACCTCGCTGTCCAATAACCCTAAACGTCTCTTTGACACTTTCCGGTCCCTACTCAACCCAAGAGAGCAGGCCCCAACCACAGATCTCCACGCTGACGATCTGGCCAATTACTTCAAAGAAAAAATTGACCACATTCGACAGGAAATCATTTCCCAATCTCTTCATACCAAGCACTGTCCTCCCTCCCCCACTGCATCTAGTTCACTCTCTGACTTTGAACCAGTTACAGAAGAAGAAGTAAGCAGGCTCCTTGCATCTTCTCGCCCGACCACTTGCACCAGCGACCCCATTCCGTCGCATCTCCTCCAGTCCCTTTCCCCGGCTGTCACCTCTCACCTAACAAAAATATTCAACCTTTCCCTCACTTCCGGTATTTTTCCCTCCTCATTTAAGCATGCCATCATACATCCACTACTTAAAAAGCCCTCCCTCGATCAAAATTGTGCCGCTAATTATAGACCTGTCTCTAATCTTCCCTTCATCTCTAAACTCCTGGAACGCCTGGTCCACTCCCGTCTTACCCGCTATCTCTCAGATAATTCTCTTCTCGACCCTCTTCAATCTGGTTTCCGCTCTTTACACTCTACTGAAACTGCCCTCACTAAAGTCTCTAATGACCTACTAACAGCTAAATCTAATGGTCACTATTCCATGCTAATTCTCTTGGATCTCTCCGCAGCATTCAACACTGTGGATCATCAGCTCCTCCTCACTATGCTCCGCTCCATCGGCCTCAAGGACACCGTTCTCTCTTGGTTCTCCTCCTATCTCTCTGGCCGATCCTTCACTGTTTGTTTTGCTGGTTCCTCCTCCTCTCACCTTCCCCTTACTGTTGGGGTTCCTCAAGGATCAGTCCTAGGCCCCCTCCTCTTCTCTTTGTATACTGCCCCTATTGGACAAACAATCAGTAGATTTGGTTTCCAGTACCATCTCTATGCTGACGACACCCAATTATATACCTCTTCTCCTGTTATCACGCCGACCTTTTTAGAAAACACCAGTGATTGTCTTACCGCTGTCTCTAACATCATGTCCTCCCTCTATCTGAAACTGAACCTGTCAAAAACTGAACTCCTCGTGTTCTCTCCCTCTACAAACCTACCTTTGCCCGACATTGCCATCTCTGTGTGCGGTTCCACCATTACTCCAAAGCAACATGCCCGCTGCCTTGGAGTCATCCTTGATTCCGAGCTTTCATTCACCCCCCACATCCGATCACTGGCTCGCTCTTCTTATCTGCATCTCAAAAACATTTCCAGAATTCGCCCTTTTCTTACTTTCGACTCTGCAAAAACTCTTACTGTCTCACTTATTCATTCTCGTCTGGACTATTGTAACTCTCTACTAATTGGCCTACCTTTTACCAGACTCTCCACGCTCCAATCTGTCCTGAATGCTGCTGCCAGGATCATATTCCTCGCCAACCGTTACACCGATGCCTCTACCTTGTGCCAGTCATTACACTGGCTACCCATCCAATCCAGAATCCAGTACAAAACTACTACCCTCATCCACAAAGCACTCCATGGCTCAGCACCACCCTACATCTCCTCTCTGGTCTCAGTCTACCAACCTACCCGTGCCCTCCGCTCTGCTAATGACCTCAGGTTAGCATCCTCAATAATCAGAACCTCCCACTCCCGTCTCCAAGACTTTACACGTGCGGCGCCGATTCTTTGGAATGCACTACCTAGGTTAATACAATTAATCCCCAATCCCCACAGTTTTAAGCGTGCACTAAAAACTCATTTGTTCAGATTGGCCTACCGCCTCAACGCATTAACCTAATTATCCCTGTGTGGCCTATTAATAAAAAACAACAACATAATCACGTTCCTCCATCATGTTCTCATACACTTTATGCAGTTAATAGCCTCTGTGTCTGTACTGTTACATACTTAGGCAGTTAACTGGTTCATGCAGCTTTACATGAACACCCGAGCCTTACACTATGGCTGGTCCAAATAACTAAAGCAATTGTTACCATCCACCTCTTGTGTCTCCCCTTTTCCTCATAGATTGTAAGCTTGCGAGCAGCAGGGCCCTCATTCCTCCTGGTATCTGTTTTGAACTGTGATTTCTGTTATGCTGTAATGTCTGTTGTCTGTATAAGTCCCCTCTATAAGTTGTAAAGCGCTGCGGAATATGTTGGCGCTATATAAATAAAATTATTATTATTATTATTATTATTATTAATAATGTGTACAATGCACCTAGGAGACCAGAGACTGGCCTTTGCCGAAGTACTATAAGCTGAAAATAAGCATCCTAAGTTCTTAGGAAAATAGAATATTCCTCAAAATGTTCATGTCTTTATAAGGATAAAGGACTGAATATTGTTTATATATCATCCTCGAAAGTTCATTGTGCAAGTCAGATCATATATTTCGCTCATACAGTTAAGTTCTGTAGTACACACCCATTTAGTGCAAGGGCTCAGGACCGCACAATCAGGTTATGTAGCACAGTCACTTTATATTTATTTGTGTTTACATTTGTCTAAATCTCTGCATATGCACGTATAATATATGGGGCCTAAGGACTGCTGACTAGGTGGATGCTCCATCAACTGCAGTTGCACCTTCAATAACTTGGATGCTATATGGTGGCAAATAGCTTGATGTATTGCACTATGCACTTTATTTCTTTATACTCAACCTTTATGCCTCCTAAGTAGTGGTGCATTACTACTAAAAATGCTGGGTTAGCTTTATTAAATTGATACTATACACCTCGAACAGTTATAGAGAAGCTAATCAGTGTAATAGGCACCCTGTGCACATATAGACAAACCTATGTATATTTAACTAGCTGCATGACTGGTTTTGTGCGGTCTTTTTTGCATATGGTCTCCATTTTTTATGTATTTTTCTATATATATGGTTTTTAAATATTCATAATTGACTCTGTTTTGTCTTTTATTACATTCAATAAAGTTTGAGATTAGATGACAGTTGCTTCCGTCCCTTCCCTCTCTATTTTGAAACAAGGGAAACTTTGCAGCATTATTATTGGAGCATATGACTTTGGAAAAGAGGGGCACAGAATAAAAAGAAAAACTGTTCCATGATCAGTGCAGCAGCAACAGCAATTGGAGGAGGCAGGGGTGTAACTAGAGTCCGATTTGGTCCTGCACTCCCCCTTCCCGCATGTTGGTCAGATGTATGGGCCCTTGTAGCATTTTAAATCCTATAAGGACATGCTTATTACGCCTCCTCCCCCAGTATGTAATACTGTCCCCAATCCTGGGCGCCTTCCTGGCATATATGTCCCCCATCATGATATTTATGTCCCCCATCTTGGTATATACAAATCCCTCATGCTGGGCCCATCTTTATATACACTGCTCAAAAAAATAAAGGGAACCCGTAAACAACAGAATATAACTCCAAGTAAATCAAACTTCTGTGAAATCAAACTGTCCACTTAGAAAGCAACACTGTTTGACAATCAATTTCACATGCTATTGTGTAAATGGAATAGACAACAGATGGAAATTATTGGCAATTATCAAGACACACTCAATAAAGGAGTGGTTCTGCAGGTGGGGACCACAGACTACATCTCAGTACCAATGCTTTCTGGATGATGTTTTGGTCATATTTGAATGTTGGTTGTGCTTTCACACTCGTGGTAGCATGAGACGGACTCTACAACCCACAGAAGTGGCTCAGGTAGTGCAGCTCATCCAGGATGGCACATCATTGTGAGCTGTGGCAAGAAGGTTTGCTATTGCTATGTCTGCCAGCGTAGTGTCCAGAGGCTGGAGGCGCTACCAGGAGACAGGCCAGTACACCAGGAGACGTGGAGAGGGCCATAGGAGGGCAACAACCCAGCAGCAGGACCGCTACTTCAGCCTTTGTGCAAGGAGGAATAGGAGGAGCACTGCCAGAGCCCTGCAAAATGACCTCCAGCAGGCCACAAATGTGCATGTGTCTGCACAAACGGTTAGAAACCGACTCCATGAGGATGGTCTGAGTGCCCGACATCCACAGATGGGGGTTGTGCTCACAGCCCAACACCATGCAGGACGTTTGGCATTTGCCACAGAACACCAGGATTGGCAAATTCGCCACTGGCGCCCTGTGCTGTTCACAGATGAAAGCAGGTTCACACTGAGCACATGTGACAGATGTCACAGAGTCTGGAGACGCCGTGGAGAGCGATCTGCTGCCTGCAACATCCTTCAGCATGACCGGTTTGGCAGTGGGTCAGTAATGGTGTGGGGTGGCATTTCTTTGGAGGTCTGCACAGCCATCCGTGTGCTAACCAAAGGTATCATGACTGCCATTAGGTACCGAGATGAGATCCTCAGACCCATTGTGAGACCATATGCAGGTGCAGTGGGCCCTGGGTTCCTTCTGATGCATGACAATGCTAGACCTCATGTGGCTGAAGTGTGTCAGCAGTTCCTGTATGACGAAGGCATTGATGCTATGGACTGGCCTGCCCGTTCCCCAAACCTGAATCCAATCAAGCACATCTGGGAGACCATATCTCATTCCATCCACCAATTCCACGTTGCACCACAGACTGGCCAAGAGTTCACTGATGTTTTAAACCAGGTCTTGAAGGAGATCCCTCAGGAGACATCCGCCGTCTCTTCAGGAGCATGCCCAGGTGTTGTATGGAGGTCATACAGGCACGTGAAGGCCACACACACACACACTACTGAGCATCATTTCCTTGTCTTGAGGCACTTCTACTGAAGTTGGATCAGCCTGTAATTTGATTTTCCACTTTGATTTTAAGTATCATTCCAAATCCAGACCTCCATGGGATATTAATTTGATTTACATTTACCCTTTTTATGTTTTATTATTCTTATGTTTTCTTATGGCTTACAGCCAATGAAAACCCAAAAGTCATTATCTCAATAAATTAGAATACTTTATAGCACCAGCTTGAAAAAATTATGTTAAAATACGAAATGTTGGCCTACTGAAATGTATGTTCAGTAAATGCACTCATTACTTGGCTGGAGCTCCTTTTGCATCAATTACTCTATCAGTGCGGCGTGACATGGAGACGATCAGCCTGTGGCACTCCTGAGGTGTTATGGAGCCTCCAGCTCGTCTGCATTGTTGGGTCTGGTGTCTCTCATCTTCCTCTTGACAATATGTTAAGGTCAGGCGAGTTTCCTCGCCTATCAAGCACAGTGATACTGAAAAAACAAATGGAAGACGATGTATTACAATCTGATGTACTTGAACTGTCCAGTAAACTTTTGAATGTTCAAACAATCTGGGTGTCCCCTCATATGTGCGTGGCTGTACTTGAAGATGGAAACAAGAAGACAGCAAAGGCCTGGGGCCTGCTAGTGAGTGTATTGCACCCTACATTAGACACGACACTGGGACTGGGACACAATTTTCCTGTAAAGTACCAGGGCGACAGAGAGCAACAACTCATCCATGTCTACCACCCTCTGGCACGTTACATATATGTCACCCATCCAGGTATATATGTACCCCATATTGATATATGTCCCCCAGGCTGGTATGTATGTCCACAAGTCAAGTATATACAGTATGTCCCCCACCTGGTAAATACGTCCCCCATCCTGGTCTACAGTATATATCCCCCATCCTGGTGTATATGTCCTCCATCCTGGCATACAATATATATCTCCCATCCTGGTATATATGTCCCTCATCCTGGTATATACAGTATGTGTCACTCATCCTGGCATATATGCCCCCCATTCTGCTTGTGTTCTTTAACGTATTGAAAAAAAATAATTGCACTCACCTTCCTCCACTACCATGTCATGCGACTTCCTATTCTGTAGCTGGCGCAGAAGGCAGCAGCTTACTTTAGCATGTGCAGCGCCCCAGAGTCCTGGTCGTTGCAGTAATGTCGCTCTGCCACTAAGGGGAGTGATGTTACGTCTGACTGCACTAAAGGAGTTCACCTGACCAGGTAACACTCACACTACACTTCACACTCCGGCCACAAGGGGGAGTGGTTCTATCTAGTAGGCCACTCCTCACACTCTGGTAAAACTGGGGGTTGGACAGGAAGACAGAGAGAAGTCACTGGGAAGAGCTAGAGAGAGGACCTGTCAGGAATGGGATCCTGACAGATTCCCAAGAAAGGATAAAAAGTGAGAAGAAACAGGAATACAGCAAAGAGGCGATAGGACCAGAAGGAGTCGTGCTGTAAGATCGAGGCAACATCCTTCTGAGGCGCAAACAGTCGGTGGCCGGAACGCCGAGAAAGTAAGGGACTTTAAGCATTACTTCAAACCACGGCAGGGCAGCCAATTATAGGTTGGCTGTCTCACTTAAACACCTAAGCAGACAACGGAGGCAGCTGTGGGAGAGGGGCGACTCTAGAGTCCCGGAAGAACTCCAGGCCTACCCCGTCATACGGGTGCGTCCTAGCCATATCATCTGGGGGACGGAGAGAACGAACATCAGAGACAGACAGAATAAGTTGTGAGGACTATCCTGGGGTGCTCAGCAGGGAAGGACTACAACACACAGGCGCTAGAAGGTAGACACTGATTCCTACCTGAAAAGGGAGCTCCGGATGTGCCGTTGGACCGGCCGGTCTCAGCCAGTCCTGTTAACAGTACTCTAGATTGGGTACCTCCAAAACCTAAACAAAAACAAAAGGTAAAGAGACTGCAACCTGGTGTCCTCGTTATTTACTGTGACCAGCACTGCACCGCACTACCACCACCTTCCACACCTTTCATTGGGCGCCCCTCAGCAGGGTCACGGACCGGGTCTAGCCACCGTGACAACCCCAGAGCAGAGACTTAGAGGCCCGGTACTGGGTACCCCTCAGCCCTGCGGCAGTGGGGGCGCTACAACTTGGCGTCACGAACAGGATCTACTTAAGCCTGAAGAATCAGGTCATGTGTGCCTTGGAACTGTGCTTTATTGTGCTTGGACTGTGACTTATTGCAAAGACTGTGCATTGCCAATTGCTACCAAGGGTTCCCACCACAATTCGCCATTGCCGCGCACGGAGG
Source organism: Ranitomeya variabilis (assembly GCF_051348905.1). Taxonomy (NCBI): domain Eukaryota; kingdom Metazoa; phylum Chordata; class Amphibia; order Anura; family Dendrobatidae; genus Ranitomeya; species Ranitomeya variabilis. The sequence continues at coordinate 655,471,064 of NC_135232.1, read as the reverse complement.
GAGGAGCCTTAACTTCATGGGCGGAACCGGTCAAAAGAAGCGCGGAACGAGAAAGCGCGGTAAAGTGCCAAACCCGGAAGAGAAACTCCAACCTCCAGCAGGTTAGTGGGAGGAAGGGACAGCCATGTCCGAATCAGGGGAAGCGGAGGCGGCAGTCACAGCCGTGAACGCAGAGGCAGCTCCGGTCCCCTTAGCGGATGTAGCCGCGGCCCTAATATCGCCACCGGTGGCCGCAGAGCCCGCTGCCCCCATCAACCAGTCGGACACTGCCGCTACCACAAAGACCATAATGCCCTTCTCTATGCCATACCTGCCCGGAGCGGCCTGGCTCCCGCGATACTCCGGGGAGTTGCACACATTAACTGATTTTAAAGAGGGAATCTGCAGCCTGCTCGAGTTCTATCCCCTGACGGAGCCACAGAAGGTTCATATAATAATCGGCCAACTCTTCGGGGCGGCTTTGAGGGAAGTGAAGTCCTGGCCCGCCGCGGATAAGGGAACTGCACAGCAGGTTTTTGCAAAGCTCAAAGCCACCTTTGATACCCGCACTGCTACAGAAATTAAACTGACTTTCTATGGATGCAAACAGAGACCGCAGGATAGCTTACGGGACTATGCCCTTAATCTCCAGGAGGCGCTGCGGGCCATTAAGCAGAGTGACCCCGGCAGCATGCAAGATGAGGATAAACTCCTGAAAGAGCGGTTAATTGAGGGGCTCCTGTGCAGTCACCAAAGGGGCCAATTACACTTCCTGGCCATGCAGAATCCAGACTTGACTTTTGCGCAATTCAAGGATAAAGCTATCCAGGCGCTGCAGGAGCGACAACCCAGCCGCACAATACCACCCAGGCGTCCCGCTCTCACATACCACCAGGAGGTGGCATCGGATGCCCCAGTTGCCGCCGAGGCCGACGCCCAGAGCCTAGAGGACGACCCCTGCAGGACTCCGCCTCCAGATGCAGGAGCAGACCAAGAGCGTTGCTGCCCTGGCCCGGACGGTGCAGTCCCTACAGGAGGCCCCCAAGGAGAAGATCCAGCTGGCCTCCAGACCAGAAGATGTCCCCTGGATGCGACAGAGGAGGACTCCACCGACCAGAGGCCGGGACAGCGATCGCTTCCATCCGGACGGACGACCCATCTGCCGCCGCTGTCACCAAGTGGGCCACCTTGCAAGGTACTGTCCTTTAAACGAGCAACCCCTGGGGCAAAGGGCCAACCCCCAGGAGTAGGACGATCAGGCCCGCAGCATTGGAGAGCCAAATACGTTGGAGGGCGACCAGTTCTTCCTGTTGTGGTCGACGGTATCCCCATGAACGCTCTGCTGGACACTGGTTCTCAGGTGACGACTATGCCTTACGTGCTTTATAAACGGTATTGGGAGGACACCGATATTACTCATGGCCCCGATGACGATTTCACCATCATAGCCAGTAATGGTCAGCTGTTGCCACAAGTGGGATATAATGAGGTCACCATCAAGGTGGGGCGGGTGGAACTGAAGGCCCAAGGGATTGTAATTGTTGATATTGACCGCCGTGAATGTAATCCCATGATGACCATCGGTACTAATGTTATAGAAAATTGTCTTGCAGAAGTTATTGTTTTGTTGCAACAGGTAGCAGAAACCGCTGGCCATAGTGAACAACGCGCCCTGCAAAAAGAAATCAGAGCTCTGATGCAGAGACAGCAGGTAGAGCTGACTGGTGGTGAGATTGGTCATGTCACTGTGAGTGATTCAAACCCCATCGCGATACCCCCCAGGAGTGAGATGTTAATATGGTGTCGGGCAGCCATAGGCCTCAGGGGTAAGGACTACCAGGCCTTGGTAGAACCCGTGTACTCAGACAATAGGCCTACTATCCTGACCGCCCGGGGGGTGGTCGACGTCCGCCAAGGGAGGGTGCCTGTACGTGTCCTCAATTGTGGGGAGGAAGAGGTCCACCTCACCAAGTATGCCACGCTCGCCAAACTGTTCGTTGTCAATAATAGTGTGATATAGACACCTGAACCCTTGGTCCCGTCAAACGTGGCGGAGGACAACGGTTCTGCAGGGCACTCGAAAGATTGGTGTCAGGAATTGCATATGGGCACTGACTCTACCCCAGCCCATCAGAAACAGGGGGCCTACAGGGTGGTTCACAAGTACGAGCAGGTATTCAGCAAACACCCCTTAGATTTCGGACAGGTGAAAGGGATCCAACATCACATCCCCACGGGAGATCACCGGCCCATAAAAGAGAGATACCGCCCTGTTCCCCCAGCTCATTACCAGTGTGCCAAGGACATGTTGCGAGAAATGAAGGAGGCTGGGGTGGTGAGAGACAGTTGTAGCCCCTGGGCAGCTCCATTAGTCCTTGTTAAAAAGAAAGATGGCACAATGAGGATGTGCGTTGATTACAGGAAGTTGAATCGCATTACACATAAGGATGCATACCCACTGCCCAGGATAGAGGAGTCTCTGGCTGCCTTAAAATCTGCTAACTACTTCTCTACCTTAGATCTCACCAGTGGGTACTGGCAGGTTCCCGTAGCGGAGGCGGACAAAGAGAAGACGGCCTTCACGACACCGATGGGTCTCTGCGAATTCAACTACATGCCCTTCGGATTGTGCAATGCCCCGGTGACATTCCAGAGGATGATGGAGTGCTGTCTGGGGCACAAGAACTTTGAAACCGTACTGCTGTATTTGGATGACGTCATTGTCTTCTCTAAGACCTACGAAGACCATCTGAAGCACCTGGCTGAGGTGTTTGAAGCCCTGTCCAACTTTGGCTTAAAGGTGAAACCGTCCAAATGTCATCTGCTGAAACCAAAAGTGCAGTACTTGGGCCATATGGTGAGCGCCGAAGGAGTGGTCACAGACCCCGACAAGGTCACGGTGATCCAGGACTGGCCAAAGCCCAGCAACCTCCATGAAGTCCGGCAGTTCCTCGGGCTGGTAGGCTATTACCGGAGGTTCATTAAGGACTTCACCAAGAAAGCCGCGCCCTTGCAAAACCTGTTGGTGGGCCAATCAAAGAAGACCAAGGGGAGGAACACCCCATTTGATTGGAACGAGGGGCTGGAGGAATCCTTCACTTGCTTAAAGTTGGCACTGACGGGAGAAGAGGTACTGGCCTACCCCGAATACGACCAACCGTTTGTGCTGTACACGGATGCCAGCAATGTAGGATTGGGAGCCGTGCTGTCCCAGGTCCAGAAAGGCAAGGAGAGGGTAATCGCTTACGCCAGCAGGAAACTTCATCCCACGGAAAGGAACCCTGACAACTACAGTTCCTTTAAGCTGGAATTCCTTGCCATCGTCTGGGCAGTGACAGAGAGGTTCAAACACTACCTGGCCTCAGCGAAATTCACCGTCTTCACGGATAACAATCCACTAATGCACTTGGACACAGCAAAACTCGGGGCCTTGGAACAGTGGTGGATGGCCCGGCTGTCCAATTATGACTTCACCATCAAGTACCGGGCAGGACGCAAGAATGCGAATGCCGATGCCTTGTCCCGGATGCCCAATTTGCCAGAAATGGGGGAGGACCCGGAGGCACTTGAAGAGGTGGAGCTGCCTGCATTCCACCGCCCCAAAGCCACTCAGAACTCCCATCATGTGAAGAATAGGCACAAGAATCAACCGGATGCCACGCTGAATCCCCTGCCCCATCACGGATGGGCGGAAACCCAGGATGGTGACCCCGCGGTCCGTCGGGTGAAAGAGCTCTTGATGCAGGCAGGATTGCATCCCAGCCCAGATGATCTACAGGAGACCCAACAGCTGTGGAAGGGGAGAAGCAAACTGTTTATCCATGATGGCAAGCTGTGCCGGAGAAGCATCGACCCACGTACTCACGAATTGGTATGGCAGATAGTAGTGCCAAGGCGAGATGCGCCCATGGTTCTAGGAGCCTACCACGATGGAGCCGGACACTTCGGGTGGAAGAAGCTGGAGAGGCTACTCCGAGGGAGGTTCTATTGGATTGGCATGAAGAGAGCCATTGAGAAGTGGTGTCGAGAGTGCGGTCCATGTAGCCTACGCAGGAGGGACCGTGGCAGCCAACGGGCTCCCTTGCAGCCTATCATCACCAGGCGGCCGCTCGAACTGGTCGCGCTGGACCATGTGAAGCTGACACCTAGCCGGTCAGGCTATGTCTACGCTCTTACCATTGTGGATCACTACTCCAGATTTTTGGTGGTTGTGCCTGTCAAGGATCTAACGGCCAGGACGGCCGCCAAGGCTTTCCAGCAGTACTTTTGTAGGCCCCATGGCTACCCGGAGAAGGTACTGACCGATCAGGGACCAGCATTCGAAGCGGAGGTGTTCCAAGAGTTCTGCCAACTGTACGGGTGTAAGAAAATCAGAACCACACCATACCATCCCCAAACCAATGGGATGTGCGAAAAGATGAACCAGGTGGTGATCGACTTACTAAAGACCTTGCCCGTAGCGGAACGGAGCCTGTGGCCAACGAAGTTGCCTGACTTGGTGGACATATATAATCACATCCCAGTAAATTCCACCAACTGCACTCCAGCATACCTAATGCGAGGAAGGTCTAGCAAGTTACCCGTTGACCTGGACATGGGGGTCCTAACCCCCGAAGACACATCGCCAGATGCCGATTGGGATACCGAGAGGCGGCAAAGGTACCGCAAGGTACAAGAATGCGTGGAAAGAAGCCTTGCTCAGGCCAGGCAAAAGCAGGAATGGGACTACAACCAGCATGCCCCTGCAATTCCTTTGCCACCTGGTGAGCACGTACTCAAACGAAAGAGGAGGCTACACAAACTCGACAACCAATGGGAAGCAGAACCGTATACCGTCATGCCATCCGATTTTGACAACACGAAGGTTTGCCTCATCAGCAAGGATGGAGGGGAGACCTCGATGGTGATATCCAGGGACCACCTTAAAGCCTGCCCTGATAAGCTGAGAGCGAGGGAGATGGATCCAGGAACCTCCCCACTTGTAGAAAAGGAGAAGATGATCCACACTGTCCTTGGTGACTTTCCCCAGTCCTGGACTCAGATAAATCAGGCCGTAGTGGTACCTGTTCTAACGTTCCACCAGCCGAACCCACCAGAAACAATGGTGGTACCAGATCGTCCGGCCCCGCAGCCTCAACAAGCCCTACCTGAAGATGCTGTGCCGACCGTTGAAATGGCAAATCCTCCCTCTGCTATCGGCGAGCCTGCCGTACCCACTGTTGGTAGCAGCAGCCCTGAGAGCTCTAGCCTGCCAGTGCTACCCAGACTCACTAGAAGTGTAGCCAGAAGACAGTGCACTACACCAGCGGTAGCAAGCATAGCGGGCCCTGTTAGGTCAATAGCGACCACTGCGCTGCGAAGGTCCACATGCAGCACTCAGAATCAAACTCCCCTCCGCTACAAAACTTGGAGGTATTAATGAGGGCTGCTCTTTAGTTGAAAATGTTTGTGTGCATATCTTCTGTTACAGGTTTTAAAAATGGACAACGGAGTAATGGACAGTGAATTGCTCCCTGGGAGGAGGTCTCTTTTAAAAATGTTTGACTCTGTAGTCAGTTAGAAGGTCTATTTATACTATGTGCACAATTATTAGGTCAGTGAGCATTTTAACTATATCATCATTTTTATGCAGATTTTCCTACTTCAAACTGTATAAACTTGAATACTTATTGGATGAAGCAGATCATGTCATATGTAGTTGTGTGAGGATTGTGGTCTAAGGATACAACACCCTTTATCAACGTGTGCAGAATTATTAGGTAGCTTGTTTTCCTCAGGCAAAATGGGCTAAAAAGAGATTTAACTGACTGTGAAAAGTCAAAAATTGTTGCAAGTCTTACATTGAGATGCAGCTGGATCAGTAACAGCACAGACCTCCACTTCCACTCAGACGCCAACAAGGTGGAGGTGGGGTACTACTGTAATGTGCCGGTGCAGCGCCCCAGAGTCCTGGTCGTTGCAGTATTGTCGCTCTGCCGCTAAGGGGAGTGATGGTACATCTGATGGCACTGAAGGAGTTCACCTGACCAGGTATCACAGTCACACATTACACTTCACACTCTGGCCACCAGGGGGAGCAAAAGGTTCTATGTATTAGGCCACTCCTCACACTCTGGTAAAACTGGGGGTTGGATAGGAAGTGAGAGAGAAGCTGACTGGGTTTTGCCCAGGTAACATCTAGTGAGAGAAGAGGTTGCTTGGGAAGATTCAGGGGGGTCCCTGTCAGGGGTGGGATCCTGACAGTGGCCTAGCACAGGACAGATCGTTACGGAGCCGTGCCTGCACCTCATTGCGGCGGCATCTTAAGAAAGGACACGAAGCAAAGTATATTGTGGAGAAGTGAGAAACGAGATCACAGCACAAAGGCGATAGAACCAGAAGGAGTCGTGCCCCGAGATCGGCAACATCCTTCTGAGGCGCGTAGCCGGGGGCCGCAACGCCAAGGAAGTAATAGACTCTACGCATTACTTTGAACTACGGCAGGGCAGTTAACTCTAGGTTGGCTGTCTCACCTTTACACCTAATGAAGACAACGGAGGCAATTGTGGGAGAGGGGCGTCTCTAGGGTCCCTATAAAATAACTCCAGGCCTACCCCGTCATATGGGTGCGTCCTATCCAAACCATCTGGGGGACGGAGAGAGAGAACAGAAACATACACGACAGTTGTGAGGACTATCCCGTGGTGCTCAGCAGGGAGGTACTACAACACCCAGGCGCTAGTAGGAAGGCTACTGATTTCCACCTGCAAAGGGAACTCTGGATGTGCCTTCAGACCGGCCGGTCTCAGCCAGCCCTGTTAGCAGTGCTCTGGAATGCGGATGCCGAAGCCTTCAGTAAAGAGGTAAAGAGACTGCAATCCTGTGTCCTCGTCATTTACTGCGACCTACACCATTACCATCTACTCATCAAGGGAAGCCCTGGGGACATACTTCACCTTTGGGAAGTTACAACATCTAGCTGCCATTCCATCACCCCAGCGGACCCCTAGCAGCGTCGGTCACCCTGACCGAATACCACAGGTGGCGTCACGAACACTTGACAAACTTTCACCTACACCTTTAATTGGGCGCCCCTTAGCAGGGCCACGGACCGGGTCAGGCCACCGTGACATCCCCAGAACCGAGGGACCCGGTACCGAGTACCCCGCTGCCCTGCGTTTCGGGGCCGCTCCACCGGTAGCCTTGGGCAAGGCACTCGTCTCCAGTGCCCGGTATGTCACATGAAAATGGAGGTTGTAGCTGGGTGTGTGGGCTTATGCTGTGAGGGCATTAGGCCCGCATGTAACCGATGTTGCTGGTTTACCAGGACCAGATGTTTCACAGTTCAAAAAGAGAGACCACTATTCAAAAATAAACTCTTTATTGAACAGCAACTAGGTATGGGTTATATATACTGCTCAAAAAAATAAAGGGAACACGTAAACAACAGAATATAACTCCAACTAAATCAAACTTCTGTGAAATCAAACTGCCCACTTAGGAAGCAACACTGTTTAACAATCAATTTCACATGCTGTTGTGCAAATGGAATAGACAGCAGATGGAAATTATTGGCAATTAACTCAACAAAGGAGTGGTTCTGCAGGTGGGGACCACAGACCACATCTCAATACCAATGCTTTCTGGCTGATGTTTTGGTCACTTTTGAATGTTGGTTGTGCTTTCACACTTGTGGTAGCATGAGACGGACTCTACAACCCATACAAGTGGCTCAGGTAGTGAAGCTCATCTAGGATATGCACCTCAATGCGAGCTGTGACAAGAAAGTTTGCTGTGTCTGTTAGCGTAGTGTCCAGAGGCTAGAGGCGCTACCAGGAGACAGGCCAGTACACCAGGAGACGTGGAGGGGGCCGTAGGAGGGCAACAACCCAGCAGCAGGACCGCTACTTCAGCCTTTGTGCAAGGAGGAATAGGAGGAGCACTGTCAGAGCCCTGCAAAATGACCTCCAGCATGTGTCTGCACAAACGGTTAGAAACCGACTCCATGAGAATGGTCTGAGTGCCCGACGTCCACAGATGGGGGTTGTGCTCACAGCCCAACACCGTGCAGGATGCTTGGCATTTGCCACAGAACACCAGGATTGGCAAATTCGCTGCTGGTGCCCTGTGCTCTTCACAGTTGAAAGCAAGTTCACACTGAGAACATGTGACAGAGTCTGGAGACGCCATGGAGAGCAATCTGCTGCCTGCAACATCCTTCAGCATGATCATTTTGGCATTAGGTCAGTAATGGTGTGGGGTGGCATTTCTTTCGAGGGCTGCACAGCCCTCCATGTGCTCGCCAGAGGTAGCCTGACTGCCATTAGGTACCGAGATGAGATCCTCAGACCCCTTGTGAGACCATATGCTGGTGTGGTTGGCCCTGGGCTCTTCCTAATGCAGAACAATGCCATACCTCATGTGGCTGGAGTGTGATTGCAGTTCCTGCAAGATGAAAGCATTGAAGCTATGGACTGGACCGCCCGTTCATCAGATCTGAATCCGATTGAACACATCTGGGACATCATGTCTCGCACCATCCACCAACTGGTGACCTGAAACTCTCGCTCGGGACCCTTCACAAAACCCAGACTCTCAGTCCTGTTTAGGCCTGTTACTTTTCAGCACTACAAGCCCAAGATCTTGTGGAAGGTGTCCCTTCCTAGGACCAATCTCTGGAAGACCAGTCTGTCTCTCTGTCACATCCTCAGGATCTCGTTATCCCTTCTCTTCAGTCTCTTCTTATTCAGGGTCACCCTCCAAGGCGGAATTGATCACCCTGGACCTTTTTGCCTGCTCACTTTGCACTCCAAACACTATCTAAATTTTTATCTGGAAGCAGCTTTTTCCACAATGGGTTATTCTAAACCATCAACTACGTCTAACCCTGCAGTCTGTTTCTAGGCAGAAGTTCATTACAAAAAATAATCTTATAACACCATACCTTGCACTATGCGTTACATTACTTATCTTACATTGCTACACACTATACAGGAACAAATTACATTATTAATGCTTATCACACTCTATATCACAGTACATTACAATTCACATTACACAATATTTACATAAGACAAAAGACATTATTCACATTACAATACAAGTACTTTATAACCGTCACCGGGCACACACTGCCCGTCTCTCTCTTTCTGGTCTGTGTGGCTCTGATGCTCCCCGGACAGAGCACTTATCTGTCTGGCTGCTGCAGCACCACTCTGTAGGCAAAGGGGGCTCCTTCTATAAGGCCCATTGCCACGCCGATACTCTCTGATGAGGGAAGCAGAGCGCACCGCTCACCATTCTGTGTGCTGCTCCCCACGCTGCCCTCCTCACTGCTCTGAACCGGCGCCTGGCTTGCTTTGCGAGCTTTTTCTCTTTAACCTCATGCTGCTGAGCACGCTCCTTCGGCTCTTCCCACCCCCTCCTATCAGCAGGAAGCTCCGTATCTCTCCTTACCGCCAAAATCCGCCGCCATTGCAGCGCTGAGGAGAGCGCAGGAGAAGAAGAAGGGTGTGGAGTAGGCGTGGATAAGCTGCAGAGCGCGAACGACAATGGCCGCCCAGTCTAAATATTTCTGTGTTCTGAGGACGTGTCCGTCAACAGCCGAGGTCCGCCTCCTGATCCTGTTTGGAGGGTGGAGACCATGGAGACGGGGCCGCCCACGAAAGAGACCGCGGGAAGAGGACACTGGAGGAAAAATGAAAATGGCGACGCCGGAAACACCGCATGGGAATGATCGGACTCGGAGAGAGGCTGAACAGCCCGATGCAGCCCAGGATACGCCGTCACTGCGGGAGCTAACCCTTGCAGAGCCAACGATGGGCCAACCTCCCCGGCCACCGTCAGAGGAATGTATGGCCGCAGCCGAGGCCCGGCGGATAGCTTCCCGCTTAGAAGCCGATGCCCGCGTGATCGCTTGGCTGGGCCAGCCTACGGAGGTCCGCCTGTCCCCAGTGTCCCCTACCTCCTCCATCCAGGCCGCGGCAGAGTGTGAGCTGCGTGCATCGGGCATGAGGCTCCTGCCAGAGGCTGAACATCTGCGGCGCCTCATGGCAGCTTGGCGGGACAGACCTCAGCCTGCCGCCCAGGTGGATCTAACGAGTGTGGAAGACACCCCGCTATCCCACTGGGGTGTGGTGGTCTCCTTTAACTCCCGACATGGGAAGGGAGTTATACAAGAGATCGGGGAGCCACTGCAGGTCCGCGTTGACCGTGAGGAAGTCGAGCCCTGTGGAAGAAAGTATGGCGCCGACCTGGAGCCTGGAGATGCCGTGACCTACACCCGGTGGAGGAGAGAAGCGGGTGGAACCGGCTGGATAGCTCGGGGCGTCCAGCGGTGCGTCGCTCTCCAGGCTGCTGCCGGAACGCCAGAGGACGAGCCTTCTGCAGGGAAGGTGCCGGAGCCCGTCCCCGCGGAACCCCAGGAGGTCCAGGTTCACCACGTGCCTCTGGGTTGCGCTCGCCCACAAGCAAGGAGGGCATCCCGGCGAGGGATCCTGTCGCTGCTGGAGACAGGACCGGCCCTTGCTACACCAAGGCGACCCGTTGGCCGGGTGAGGCCTGGAAGAAGACCACCCCCCACACTACAAAATGAGTAAGCAAGAATGCTTTAGTATATGTATATAGTTACTGTTCTCCTGTTTTGCTGCTAAACCCGTTGAGGGTTAACTCTTAAAGGGATCCCTTTGTTGACCCGGGATCCCTATTGTTTTGTTTGTTTTTTCTAAGTGCTGCACATGTTTCCAGAACTGCCGCAATCATGAACAGTGCATGATACAAACTTTTTGTACATAGTTTGCACCTTATTAAAGGTGCTCCCTACTGGTTTTACTTCAAAAAGGACTCTTTGTGAAGATACCACACTGGAACCTTTGCTGAGTATGGACTGGTAGCTTGAGAAGATATGCTACCTCATAGAGACTTGGTCCCCTCTTAAAGGGGATGTTCATTTGTTGCACTTAAAGAATGGTATTGCTTTAAGACTAAGAGATAGCAATAATGTTTTGATAAAGAGAACGTGATGATAATGTTTATGTGAGAAAGTTATATGTATCCAACTAGTTAATTGTAGAGAAATGCTGATGATGTTCCCTGAAAGAAAGTGAAAGCTAGAGGAAGGATGCAGTGGGCCCGTAGGGGTAGACGTAGTGACCAGCATACATGTCAGTAAGAAAATAATGAGAAGGTTTGATGTTCTATAGAAAATGTTTGATAATGTTGATAGACAACGAGGATAGAAGGTGAACCCTGAGTACTCCTAGGAGTCATATAGAGATGGCTCAGTGCTCTTAAACTGAAAGTAATGTTATGTTCTATACTATGTATAGTAGTTGAAAAGACAGAAGGCTCGGGCTGAAAGGAGCGGTCCTGTAAGAAAGGAGAGGCAGTAGGTCTGGTGCCGTTAGGACAGGCGGTCCTGCAGATTTAAAGAAGGAGAATGTAAAAGTTAAATTGCCTTATAATGTGATTATAAGAAGGTCTTTAGCGGATTTAGAGTGTACGTCCTTAAAGGCAATGTTAAATTATTGTTCAAGAATTTGCACTAAGTAGAATACCCGGTTGGGTAAGAAAAGTTATTTATAGCATGTTGCTATGATATTTAACCACGTTTGTAACGTTCAAGTGTCCTCACCTCCCATAAAGGGAAGCTCTGTTCAAATATACTTATTGTTATTGCACTCAACAAAATTGTATGTCTTTTTGCTAACTTGTATTGTTGTTTTCTTCCCAGTCCCGGAGTACTGGATTTAACCGGGGGGGAGTGCAGCGCCCCAGAGTCCTGGTCGTTGCAGTACTGTGGCTCCGCCACTAAGGGGGGCTATGGTACGTCTGATGGCACTGAAGGAGTTCATCTGACCAGGTATCACAGACACCAATACATTTCACAGTCGGGCCTCCAGGGGGAGCTAAGGGTTCTATTCACTAGGCCACTCCCCACCATTGTGGGTAAACTGGGGGTCAGGCAGGAAGTTAGATCAGAAAGCTGACTGGGTTGGAACCAGGCAACACCTTGTGGCAGAGGGTGTTGTGGGAGAAGATTCAGTAGGGTCTCTGTCAGGGGTGGGATCCTGACAGAGGCTTGGCAACTTGAGCGAACGTAACGGGACCGTGCCTGCTCAGGATAGCGGCGGTGCCCAAGGAAGGATCAGAAGCGAGATAGATTGTGCTGAGTGAGAAACGAGATCAAAGCAATAAGGAGAATACCAGTAGGGGTCGTGCTGTAAGACCGAGGCAACATCCTACTGAGGCGCACAACCGGCGGCCGGAACGCCGAGGGAGTATTACAATATTCAGCTTCAAGCAATACTCTAAACAGCGGCAGGACAGTCAGTCTAAGGCGGGCTGTCTCACCTAAATCACCTATGCAGTCTTGGGGGGCAACTTGTGGAGAGGGGCGACTCTAGGGTCCCGGAAGAGCTCCGAGCCTACCCGTCAAACGGGTGCCGTCCCAACCGTAACATCAGGGAGGGACGGAGGATTAGCAGAACATCATCTAATCGAGTTGTGAGGGAACTTAAGAAACGGACACAACAGTTGTGGGGACTTTCCGTAAGCACAGCAGGGAAGGACCGCAACACATAGCGCTAGAAGGAAGGCACAGATTTCCACCTGCTAAGAGAACTCTGGAGGTGCCATTGGACCGGCCGGACTTGCGCAGCCTGGTTATCCGGATTCCGGACTGGGGACCCAGAGATCTTCAGTAAAGAGGTAAAGAGACTGCAACCTGGTGTCCTCGTTATTTACTGCACTGCATCATTACACCATCATCTACCCACATCATTCACTGTACGCCCCTCGGCAGGGTCACGGACCGGGGCCTAGCCACCATGACAACCCCAGAGCAGAGACTCAGAGGCCCGGTACCGGGTACCCCTCGGCCCTGCGGCAGTGGGGGCGCTACAAAAGCAGAGCTTAATCCTGACAGTTAGGATATTACACGTTGTTAGGCTGGCTACAGGGCTTCATTTTATAATTAAAGGGTGCGTCCAGGTTTGAGATGAAAGTCTGCAGTCATTCTATGTGACTGCAGGCTTCTGAATTCTCACAGCGCAAGCACTGCACACTTTTAGGATTCTCCCTTGCCGGTGGCCAGAGTGGACGGTCATGACAGCACAAGTATATGATTTGTATACTTCTGGCCACATTCCAACTAGACGTGTCTGGCCTCAGTCAATTCATTTTCATTGAATGAGGCCACACATGTCTAGTCAGCAAGTGACCGCATGTGTAATAATTATAGGGGATAACTCAGGAGACTCTTCGCGTGGAACAAGACAACTACAGGACACAGTTTTATAAGTGGTAAAGTCTATATTATCACACGGTGATTCAAACAGGTGCAGATAGAAACTCAAGTCCACAACACTTGGTGCAAATAATAAACGCAGCTTAGCAGTCTATAGGAAACTTCAGAGCAAGATGAAATCAAGCAGAAAGTCTATGAAGCACAGTTATTCTTGAGGATACTTGACACGAATAAATCCTTGTCTTAGTCCAGACACAGATAGATATGCTTATAGGCAGTTCAAATCATAACTTAGCTCAACCAGGGAGGCCTGGTTAATAGTCTCAGGTTAATGCAAAGCAGCAGCAGCTTACATGTCCAGCAAATGCAGATTAAGTAAACACGAGCAGCAGATGAAGGAGGATTACTGGAAACTTGTGTATGCAGCAGGAACTCAGAGCAGAGTAGCAGGATCACCACACAGGTTCACAGGAGCAGGTGTATAGCCAGAGAGTAATCAGAGGTCAGGAGCTGGATGCAAGGCAGAATACTCTAGCACAGACTGAAGGCTGGGGTAGAGTTTTATAGCAGAAAGACACAGTGCACATGAGACCAAAGACGCCATCTTGGAAAAGGGCAGTAATGCACAAAAGGTAAAAAGTGTTCAGAGTCCTGACATTACTCCCTCCTTAGAAGCGGCCTCAGGATGATCCTGGACCTGGTTTCTCAGGGAATCTCTGATGAAAACACAGAAATCTTCTGTTGGGCATTGATGTTTTCCACAGGTTCCCAAGAGTCTTCCTCAGGGGGATATCCCTGCCATCTTATCAGATATTGGAGCCGATTCCTGCGAATCCTGAAATCAATAATTTCCTCCACCACAAATTGTTCTTGCCCATCAATCACCACAGGATGCGGAGGTGGCACAATACGTCCCTGGAAGGTATTAGGAGATACAGGCTTTAGTAAAGATACATGAAAAAGTGGGTGTACCTTCATAGTCCTAGGCAGCTTCAGCCGGCAGGCCACAGAGCTCACAATACCGTTGATCTTGAAAGGGCCAATGAATTTCTGTCCAAGTTTTTGTGAAGGAACGTTTAACTTCAGATTCTTAGTTGCTAACCACACGGAATCTCCTACCTTGAACATGGGTGCAGGTTTACGGAATCTATCAGCAGATCTCTTATAACGTTCTTGAGCTGAAAAAAAATGTGGAAATTTATGCAAAAAAAAATTCTGAGACTTTGTAGCGTTTTTCATTTTTAGGATATGTTTTTACTGATACCATTTTGGGGTGTTTTTATTGCCTCTTACTGCATGTTATCGCAATGTTGCAGCGACAAAAAAAATGTAATTCTGGAGTTTTTAATTTTTTTTCTCCTTATGCCTTTTAACGATTGGTTAATTTACTTTATATTTTGATAGGCTAGACATTTCTGAAAGCAGCAATACCAAATATGTGTATTTTTAAAAAAAAATTGTTTTATTTTCAATGGGGCAAAAGTGGGGTGATTTGAACTTTAGTGTTTTTTTTAACTTTAAAAAAAGAATAAAAAGTGTACTGTATTTAATAGCCTTCTTAGGGGACTTGATGCTGTGATCGTCCGATATCTTATACTATACATAGCAGAGCTTCATCACTGCAAAAATTCAGTATAGCAAAAATCACAATTTCCTGTGTATGCCGACCACGAGCTGGCATTCACAGGGGTATCGTAGAGATAGGTACAGGAGTCCATCAACAGACCCCTGGCTGTCATGGCAACCCATCGGCGCCTCGAGATTATGTCACGGGCACGCAGGTGAGAGCGTGGAATCATGTGCACCTCTATTGACGTATGTTAAATGCTGCTCCACTCGTGGCTGTTAAAGGCACATAGTGGTTGATTAAATCAGCCGTCATGTGCAGGGAAAGATGCAGACTCAGCATATGAGCCTGCATCGAAGGCAGGGACACAACATATGATGTAAATATACGTCATATGTCGTGAAGGGGTTAAACATGCTGTCACACTTATGCCTAACATCTTAGTACACCTCTCAAAATGAACAGAACGTTTCTATTGCATTAGGTTAGAGTACATTAGTTGGGCTGGGTTTCAAGCATCAGTTGTGTATGGCTAATTGTTTTATGACTGAGTCGGTCACAACTTTGCCAAAGTTGCACTTTTGCGCACCAGTTCTACACCCATAGCCAGATCATATATCGTTGCATGCGGGCTCGAACTGGCCCATAGGGGAACAGGGGAATCAGCCCGTGGGCCCGTCTGCAGATCTGGGCCCCAAACCTTATTGTATGGGCAGTACTTGTCATAATTCTCTTGATTCACTCTGCACAGAAAAAAGCAGCATCTCACTATTCATTAACCAAACTGCCCAGTTTATTATTTTATAGAGATATTGGTAAATTTGTGAACCAGGGTTATATAATATTTGTGCGCAGGTGAAAAGTGGGCCCCCAAAGTCAATGTTACTGGTGGGTTCTTGGCACCCCAGTCCGACACTGGTTGCATGCATCTTTTGTAATCCACCTCTAGGACCATTTCAGTGAATAGAAGACCTAAAGAATCAGCTTTGGCATTAGTTTCCCTTTGATGTTCCTACAGAATACTTTCCAACCATGTTAGATTCAGCGGTAGTGACCCTAATATTGGAGCATGCTGCCGACAGGTCCTTGCTTAACCGATCAGTCTATATAAAGACTGAAAGTTCTGTTAGGACCTTTAAGTTATGTGACATTCTCTTGTCACGTCACTGTCAGTGGAGGAGAAGAGCAGAAGACAGGCAAGTTTGTGTGTGTATATGAGTCACTCGCCAGGGCCGTGGGGATACGCGGTACCTGGTCCGATCGTCGTTAAAGGGGAGGTCACAGTGGCGGCGACCTGGTCCGTGGCCCTGGCGCCCAAGCAAAAGGGATAGTTTTTAAAGGGAGTTGTAAAGCAATAGAAGTTTGTGACACCACCTGTGGTACTCAGTCAGGGGTGACCGATGCTGCCTAAAGGGGTCCTCTGGAGTGAGGGTACGGTAGCAAGATGGTATCGCTTCCAACAGGTGAAGCTGGGTCCCCAGGACTGGTGTCGTGGATGCCGGCAAATAAATGGAGGACACAGGGTTGTAACGTCTTTACCTGGTTTACTGGTTGAATCAGGCCACAGTCCAGGGTACCAGCAACAGGTGGTGATGTGGTCCGGCTGGCCTGGAGGCAATGGTGGATCCCTCTCCTAGGTGAGGTCCGTAAGCCTTCCGGCTCGCGCTCGTATGCGAGGTCCTTGCTGCCTGTGGCTCCCTGACAAATTCCTCTCTCTCCTGTCCTGGGACAGTTACCTGTATGGTGGGCAGTGCGAGCCTTTTCATAGGGTCTCTATCACGACCTAGGCTCTTCGTGTATTGCTGCAACTTCAGGTGTGGGTGCAGGCAAATTACATAAAGTCCTTTGCTCTCCAGTTCTGCTGTGCAACTTAGAGTTCGACACAACCTCGGGCCCCGGTGCCCGGTTCCTGCGCTCAGAGGGTGCGAGGTCACAGTTCCCCTCTAAGCCCTTTCCTTCTCCTTTGCTCCTTTCCTCAGATGCTCACTACATTCCAACCCTTCAGGTTATCATCCGTTCCTAGAGCTGCAGCTCACACGTGGCTACACGGCCCCACTCTCTGCTCTCCTCCTCTCTCCTCCACTGTCTCTGAACAACTGACTAACTCCTCCAGACCAGAATACTTAAAGCTGGGGAAGCTCCCCTGAATCCTGGTTCAGAGCTCCCCCTTCTGGCCTGGATTCAGAATGTGTTGCATGTAGGTGCTTACCTGGTAAAGGGAATCCTCCTTGCCTCAAAGCATGACATCACCTTCCCCAAAAGGAAGTCAACATCACTGTAACAACCGGTCACCTGGGGTGTTACATATATAGTATACAGTATAATGCATGTGTTGTTTACTTGTGTAAATATATATGTATGTTAATGTAGCAGAGCTCTGCGTGTATGTTGATATAGTGGACCAATGTGTGTATTTGTATGTTGATGAAGCAGAGTGTTTGGATTTGTGTATTTGGCTTGGATGGGGGACATTATACCAGGAAGAGACCCTTGATAAGGTAAATTTTTAAACATATGGGCCCAGGATGGGGGACATTAATACAGGAAAGGGTCCAGAAAGGGTGACATCAATGCAAGAAGGGACCCAGGATGGGGAACATTAATATAGGACAGGGCTCATAATGGGGTACAATATTACAGGAAGAGGCCCAGAATGGGGGACATTAATGCAAGACGGGGCATGTCTAGGTTATTTTTTATCTAAGTGGTGAAAAAAAATTCCAAACTTTGCTAAAAAAATAAAAATAAAAATTGCGCCATTTTCCGATACCCGTAGCGTCTCCATTTTTCGTGATCTGGGGTCGAGTGAGGGCTTATTTTTTGTGTGCCGAGCTGACGTTTTTAGTGATATAATTTTGGTGCAGATACATTCTTTTGAATGCCCGTTATTATATGTTAATGCAATGTCACGGTGACCAAAAAAACGTAATTTTGGCGTTTCAAATTTTTTTCCCGCTACACCGTTTAGCGATCAGGTTAATCCTTTTTTTATTGATAGATTGGGCGATTCTGAACCCTGCGATACCAAATATGTGTATATTTGATTTGATTTTTATTGTTTTATTTTGAATGGGGCGAAAGGGAGGTGATTTAAACTTTTATATTTTTTTATTTATTTCATAGTTTTTTAAACATTTTTTTTTTACTTTTGCCATGCTTCAATAGCCTCCATGTGAGGCTAGAAGCTGGCATAGCCTGATCGGCTCTGCTACATAGCAGCGATCATCAGATCGCTCCTATGTAGCTCAAGGAGACCGCTGGTTGCTATGCCGATGCATCGCTGACCCCCGATCATGTGATGGGGGTCGGCGATGAGCTCATTTCCGGCCGTGCGGCCGGAAGCGGTAGTTAAATGCCGCTGTCAGCGTTTGACAGCAGCATTTAACTAGTTAATAGTGGCGGGTGGATTGCGATTCCACTCACCGCTATTGCGCGCACATGTCAGCTGTACAAAACAGCTGACATGTCGCGGCTTTGATGTGGGCTCACCGCCGGAGCCCACATCAAAGCAGGGGATCTGACCTCGGACGTACTATCCCGTCCAAGGTCAGAAAGGGGTTAAACAAAGTGACCCCCGATTTGGAAAATTATTGCAGGAAGGGGCATAGGATGGGGGAGCTTTATTACAGCAAGGGGTTAGGATGGGGACATTATTATATGGGGAGTGAGGGCAAACACACATGTCTTAATAGGATCTAGAATGCTCAAAGGGCCCATACAAGTGACCATGAGCAGGTGGGGGCCCAAATCCAAATTTTGCACTAGAGCCCATCGGACTTTAATTACACCACTGGATATATGAAATGTAAGGCAGAGTATATAGGTGAATGTATGCTTTACATTACAAGAATAATAGCATAAAGAAATAAGTAATGAGAAAGATAGATAGAAATAAGAACTCTTGCCAATATTTGTTCTACTTTTCCCCCTAAATACAGATTATTATGTTCCAAATAATTGCCCACCAAATTAGCTGACTAGCATCATTATTTTTGTCATTAGATTAATAATTGTAATAGGCACAATAAGTACAGTGTTTCAGATATCTGGGAATATTTCCAGTGTGGGAGAATAGAGAGAAGATGCAGTATTTCTAATTAAGAGGTTGCGGCTTTTGTTTATGGCACAGAATAAAGCACGCAATTCCAGATGGGAGTTGTGTTTCAGAATCAACAGGCAAAATGGTTGTATTGTTAGAATAGACATAGGCTTGTATACTGTACCATGCAATGAAACAGCAGTCTAAGACTTTGCTTCCATTTATCAAGTCATCCAGTGTTTTTATCTGTACCATGCAGGATAAAAATCCCATAGACTTCCATGGGATTGTTTCCAATCATCTGAGGCTGGTTTCATACTTGCGTTCAGGAGGGCTGTGGATGGCTGCCTACTTCCTCCTTTCTGGGTACGCAGGGACATGTACCCAATGCTAAAGATAGGTATGCAGGGAAACGCAGGATGCATGCAGAAGTAGGCGGAGCGGAGCCGGAGCTTCAGGGAGGAAGAAAGGAAGAAGTAGGCAGCCATCCGCAGCCCTCCTGAACGCAAGTATGAAACCAGCCTAACCCATCAGGTGTTGTGTCAGATTGGATTTAGTGCAGGATAAGAAAGCATTCAGTGTTTTCTGACTAAGTTAGGCTGGGTTCATATTTGTGTCTGTGTGCGCAGTGTATGTTCCGCATCGATCCGCATGCGTCATGCGTACATATCTTTAACATGGTGTACGCAGGGACATGCATTTGCTTGCGGATGCGGATGCATGTGGACAATTGCAGATGATTGCGTAAAAAAACGCATTACTGTCTATGGGAACGCATTGAAACGCAAGGTCATGTATACGCCCGCGTTCGATACACATGCATACTTCTGACTAATTTTGTCTTGGAAATGATGTAACCACCTGAAAATTGCCAGCTGTATAAAAAGGGCTCTGGAGATAGGAAGTCCATTACTCTCAAGACTCTTGATGTGGGCACAGGACATTGGATGAAGGCAGAAGACTCTGGATGCGGGCACAGGACATTGGATGAAGGCAGAAGACTCTGGATGTGGGCACAGGACATTGGATGAAGGCAGAAGACTCACTCTGGATGCAAGTATAGAAGCTTTGAAAATGACTGTCTCTCACTGCATTCTGTACTCTGTACTTATGTTTTTTTTCTGTTGCTTCTAGACTGTTTGTTGCTGCTATCCCGGTGCTGCTGTCTTGGTCCCAGTGCTGCCGTCTATGTAAGTATAGAAGCTTTGAAAATGTATTTCCGTCTTTGCACTCTGTACAGATTTTTTTTCCATTCCTTTTAGATTAGGTGCTGCTGTCCTGGTCCTGGTGCTGCTGTCTTGGTCCTGATGCTGCTGTCCTGGTCCTGGTGCTGCTGTCTTGGTCCCAGTGCTGTTGTCTTGGTCCCAGTGCTGCTGTCTTGGTCCCAATGCTGCTGTCTTGGTCCCAGTGCTGCTGTCTTGGTACCGGTGCTGCTGTCTTGGTCCCAGTGCTGCTGTCTTGGTCCCAGTGCTGCCGTCTTGCCTTACGCAGGCGTGTACTATGAAGGACAGAGAATGAACTTCAATCCAATATTGCAGCCAGCATGCAGCCAGCGGGTAAGGAAAGGGTGAATCAAACACCCGAAAACCCCGCCCCTACGGCTGAAAATTGTTCCCTCCAAATTCAGGTGACAGAGTCCCTTTAAGGTCTCTCCGGTAGCCAGGAATCTGCGGAACAGACAAAGGAACAAATAAATCAGTACATGGCTTTTCTAACAATAATAGTAACGACCGGTGTTTGTTGTTAAAAATTAAGTACCTTAGGGTCACCAACAGACATTCCTCAGCAGGAATTGCTCTACGAAGTTGCGTGTCCTGTCTGCTGATGGATCCTCGGACACGTTGCAGCAAGTCATGGAAGCTCTGTTCCGACATCCTGGTGTAGTCAAAAACTTCTCTGGGTTTTCAAGAAGCTCTGTGTACAATGTGTGGTAGGCTCCACGGCTCTGTTGGAGTTCACAATTGGGTGTTGCCAATAGCGACAATGACGTCTTCTCCAACTTTCTCTTCTCCTTTCTTCCTCACAAGCCACAGTGAAAGCAAAAGCCAATTTCAATGATAAATCCAGATTCAGATTGAAGCTCTCCACGCTATCCATCCTGCAGCAGCATCCAGCACCCAAAGAAGCGGATTTCAGCTGTGCAGTGTCTCTATATATAGAAAACACATAAGCCACGCCCATTGGGAAATGACATACGCATGCGCATAAACAAGGCAAACGCATGCAAAAACGCATACAAACGCATGCAATCACAGCATTTTTGATGTCATGCATAAGCATGCGGATAAAAAAGGCTGCATACACATGCATTTGCATGCGTTTTTGCATGTGTTTGCGCATGCAGACGATACGCTGCGGACACATACGCAAATGTGAACTTAGCCTTATAAAGTGCACAACTTTGCCATCTGTTGTGTCCTGTTTAGGAATGGAGCAATATTCACAATATGGAAATCACAATATGGCAGCCCCATCTCCAAAACTTTGAAGAGTCTTGAGGTGCAAAAACGTTCTGCCATTTACACTGAGGAAGGTCCATATAGCAATGTGTATAAAAAATGACCCGAAGTACTGGATATCATGCAGGATGCAGCAATAATAAAGTTATATACAATAGCGTAACTAGAGTCCTATGGGATCAGGATAAAAGGGAAGGTCAGCTCACCTGAAGGATAAGGAAACTAATTGCACAGAAACTCTTAGTACTGCAAGGTCTAGAAAAAGCAAAAAATCCAACAAAAGGAGTCCTAAAAAAATACCATTTATTACAAAATATTAAAACCCCCAAAATCCATTCAACACCATAAGAAAAAATCAGACACATTTCATACACTGTCCTAAGTCATTGCCTAAGGGCTATGTCTGAAATGTCTCTCGAGACTGCTACGTCATCATCTCGTGAGACCGCAATGCATTCTTGGGACCGGAGCGTTGTGAGGAGCATCGCTAAACACCTCACCTGGATCCGGGGGCCGACGGAAGGTGAGTATATAACTATTTTTTATTTTAATTCTTTTTTTAACAGAGATATGGTGCCCACATTGCTATATACTACGTGGGCTGTGTTATATACTACGTGGGCTGTGTTATATACTGTGTGGGCTGTGTTATATACTACGTGGGCTGTGCTATATACTACATTGCTGTGCTATATACTATCTGGGCTGTGTTATATACTGCGGGAGCTGTGTTATATACTGCGCCTCTGTGCTGTATACTGCGTGGGCTGTGCAATATATTATGTGGCTGTTATATACTGCGTGAGCTGTGCTATATACTATGTGAGCTGTGCTATATACAACGTGGCTGTGTTATATACTGCATGGGCTGTGCTATATACTATGTAGCTGTGCAATATACATGGCTGGGCAATATACTACGTGGCTGTGCTATATACTATGTGGCTGTGTTATATACTACGTGGGCTGTGTTATATACTACGTGGGCTGTGCTTTATACTGTGTGGGCTGTGTTATACACTGCATGGGCTGTGCTATATACTACGTGGGCTGTTATACACTACGTGGGCTGTTATACACTGCGTGGGCTGTGTTATATACTACATGGGCTGTGCTATATACTACATGGGCTGTGTTATACACTGCGTGGGCTGTGCTATATACTGCGTGGGCTGTGCTGTATACTACGTGGGCTGTGCTATATACTATGTGGGCTGTGCTATATACTACGTGGCTGTGCTATATGCTACGTGACTGTGTTATATGCTACATGGCTGTGCTATATGCTACGTGGGCTGTGCTATATGCTACGTGGGCTGTGTTATATACTACTTGGCCTGTGCTATATGCTATGTGGCTGTGCTATATGGTACGTGGGCTGTGTTATATGCTACATGGGATGTGTTATATGCTACTTGGCTGTGGTATATTTCTCTGCTGTATCTGTGCATCATGAATCATGGTATGTGTTAAAGAGGGGGGCCCACTGAGACTCTTTCGCCCGGGGCCCTCAAAAACCTGGAGCCGGCCCTGGCTTCACTGATTGGTCAAGGCCAGCCGGGCGTGACCAATCAGCATCAGGCGCAGTCCGGCTGCGAATTGGTGCAGAATTTGAACCACGCTTCGCTAATTGGTCGCGCCCGGCCGGACGAATCCTGTGTATAAATTGCATTATTCTGAAAACTTCATAAATAAACTACATACATATTCTAGAATACCCGATGCATTAGAATCGGGCCACCATCTAGTAATTAAGTAAATGGCTACTAAATAACAACTAATCACCATACTGGTACTGAATAAAGTTCACCATATCAAGACTAATACCACTGTATAAGGGCTAACTAATACTGCCACACCATGACTATATATTACCACCACATAGTCTCTGGCCTGTTCCTTAACAAAATCAAGTATACCAAGAACAGTATACCAATATCACCACATAAAAGGGACAAATACCACCACATCATGGCCACATATTACCAGTATATACAATAATGACCAAATACCACAGTACTGATTAATAAATCCACTGTACTAAGACTAATATTATCCCCATACAATGACTGTATAGTGGAAGGTATCAGTTATAAACCTGAGCTCTGTCTAGGTGTACACAGTGCAGGTAATTTCAGTGATGTCTCCAATAGAGGTAAATCATTTTCGCATTTGTTCTCCATCCAGCCCAGACCACTATGATTTCTTTCAGCTATCTTACACCTATCTGCAGACTTCAGCACAGCGCCATCTATGTTTAATAACTTCTAGAGCACCCTTCCCACTTTTCCTCCACTTCAAAGGTAATGGTACCTCCATTTTGTTCTTGCTTCAGTAACAGCATATCCCCAAAAATAAAACACATTACATTACAGATCTCTCCCTTTGTGCTCCCTGTACGGTACTGCTTAAATCCATTTTTTTCTGACCCGGTACAATAATAACCTTCCCCTTTGTGTCCAAATACAATACTATTACCCTTCCCCACACACACCATGGCCCTTCATATGCCTCCATACAGGTGTAACATGGCTCTTTGTGGCCCATATATAGTAGTAATATTTCCCTTTGTGCCTCCATATAATACTATTGCCCCTCTTTGTTGCTTTATACAACAAAATCATGTAACTCAAAAACCTACTTTAACCCCTTCATGACCCAGCCTATTTTGGCCTTAATGACCTTGCCGTTTTTTGCAATTCTGACCAGTGTCCCTTTATGAGGTAATAACTCAGGAACGCTTCAACGGATCCTAGCGATTCTGAGATTGTTTTTTCGTGACATATTGGGCTTCATGTTAGTGGTAAATTTAGGTCGATAATTTCTGAGTTTATTTGTGAAAAAAAACGGAAATTTGGCGAAAATTTTGAAAATTTCGCAATTTTCACATTTTGAATTTTTATTCTGTTAAACCAGAGAGTTATGTGACACAAAATAGTTAATAAATAACGTTTCCCACATGTCTACTTTACATCAGCACAATTTTGGAAACAATTTTTTTTTTTGCTAGGAAGTTATAAGGGTTAAAATTTGACCAGTGATTTCTCATTTTTACAACAAAATTTACAAAACCATTTTTTTTAGGGACCACCTCACATTTGAAGTCATTTTGAGGGTTCTATATGGCTGAAAATACCCAAAAGTGACACCATTCTAAAAATTGCACCCCTCAAGGTGCTCAAAACCACATTCAAGAAGTTTATTAACCCTTCAGGTGTTTCACAGCAGCAGAAGCAACATGGAAGTAAAAAATGAACATTTAACTTTTTAGTCACAAAAATGATCTTTTAGCAACAATTTTTTTATTTTCCCAAGGGTAAAAGGAGAAACTGGACCACGGATGTTGTTGTCCAATTTGTCCTGAGTACGCTGATACCTCATATGTGGGGGTAAACCACTGTTTGGGCGCACGGCAGGGCTCGGAAGGGAAGGAGCGCCATTTGACTTTTTGAATGAAAAATTGGCTCCAATCTTTAGCGGACACCATGTCGCGTTTGGAGAGCCCCCGTGTGCCTAAACATTAGAGCCCCACAAGTGACCCCATTTTGGAAACTAGACCCCCCAAGGAACTTATCTAGAAGCATAGTGAGCACTTTAAACCCCCAGGTGCTTCACAAATTGATCCGTAAAAATGAAAAAGTACTTTTTTTTCACAAAAAAATTATTTTAGCCTCAATTTTTTCATTTTCACATGGGCAACAGGATAAAATGGATCCTAAATTTTGTTGGGCAATTTCTCCTGAGTACACCAATACCTCACATGTGGGGGTAAACCACTGTTTGGGCACATGGTAAGGCTCGGAAGGGAAGGAGCACCATTTGACTTTTTGAATGAAAAATTATCTCCATCATTAGCGGACACCATGTCGCGTTTGGAAAGCCCCTGTGTGCCTAAACATTGGAGCTCCTCCACAAGTGACCCCATTTTGGAAACTAGACCCCCCAAGGAACTCATCTAGAGGCATAGTGAGCACTTTAAACCCCCAGGTGCTTCACAAATTGATCCGCAAAAATGAAAAAGTACTTTTTTTTACACAAAATTTCTTTTAGCCTCAATTCTTTCATTTTCACATGGGCAACAGGATAAAATGGATCCTAAAATTTGTTGGGCAATTTCTCCTGAGTATGCCGATACCTCATATGTGGGGTAAACCACTGTTTGGGTGCACGGCAAGGCTCGGAAGGGGAGGCGTGCCATTTGACTTTTTGAATGGAAAATTAGTTCCAATCGTTAGCGGACACCATGTCGCGTTTGGAGAGCCCCTGTGTGCCTAAACATTGGAGCTCCCCTACAAGTGACCCCATTTTGGAAACTATACCCCCCAAGGAACTTATCTAGATGCATAGTGAGCACTTATAACCCCCAGGTGCTTCACAGAAGTTTATAACGCAGAGCCGTGAAAATAAAAAAATAATTTTTCTTTCCTCAAAAATGATTTTTAGCCCAGAATTTTTTATTTTCCCAAGGGTAACAGGAGAAATTGGACCCCAAAAGTTGTTGTCCAGTTTCTCCTGAGTACGCTGATACCCCATATGTGGGGGTAAACCACTGTTTTGGCACACGTCGGGGTTCGGAAGGGAAGTAGTGACGTTTTGAAATGCAGACTTTGATGGAATGCTCTGCGGGCGTCAGGTTGCGTTTGCAGAGCCCCTGATGTGCCTAAACAGTAGGAACTCCCCACAAGTGACTCAATTTTGGAAACTAGACCCCCATGTGAACTTATCTAGATGTGTAGTGAGCACTTTGAACCCCCAAGTGCTTCACAGAAGTTTATAACGCAGAGCCGTGAAAATAAAAAATGTGTTTCCTTTCCTCAAAAATATTTTTTTAGCCCAGAATTTTTTATTTTTGCAAGAGTAACAGGAGAAATTGGACCCCAAAAGTTGTTGTCCAGTTTCTCCTGAGTACGCTGATACCCCATATGTGGGGGTAAACCACTGTTTGGGCACATGCCGGGGCTCGGAAGGGAAGTAGTGACGTTTTGGAATGCAGACTTTGATGGAATGGTCTGCGGGCATCATGTTACGTTTGCAGAGCCCCTGATATGCCTAAACAGTAGAAACCCCCCACAAGTGACCCCATTTTGGAAACTAGACCCCCCAAGGAACTTATCTAGATGTGTGGTGAGCACGTTCAACCCCCAAGTGCTTCACAGAAGTTTACAACGCAGAGCCGTGAAAATAAAAAATCATTTTTCTTTCCTCAAAAAAGATGTTTTAGCAAGCATTTTTTTATTTTCACAAGGGTAACAGGAGAATTTAGACCCCAATATTTGTTGCCCAGTTTGTTGTGAGTACGCTGATACCCCATATGTGGGGGTAAACCACTGTTTGGGCACATGTCAGGGCTCGGAAGGGAAGTAGTGACATTTGAAATGCAGACTTTGATGGAATGGTCTGCGGGCGTCACATTGCATTTGCAGAGCCCCTGATGTGCCTAAACAGTAGAAACACCCCAAAAGTGACCCCATTTTGGAAACTAGACCCCCGAAGGAACTTATCTAGATGTGTGGTGAGCACTTTCAACCCCCAAGTGCTTCACAGAAGTTTATAACGCAGAGCCGTGAAAATAAAAAATAATTGTTCTTTCCTCAAAAATTATGTTTTAGCAAGTAATTTTTTATTTTTGCAAGGGTAACAGGAGAAATTGGACCCCAACAGTTGTTGCCCAGTTTGTCCTGAGTACGCTGGTACCCCAAATGTGGGGGTAAACCACTGTTTGGGCGCACGTCGGGGCTTGGAAGGGCGGGAGCACCATTTGACTTTTTGAACGCAAGATTGGCTGGAATCAATGGTGGCGCCATGTTGCGTTTGGAGACCCCTGATGTGCCTAAACAGTGGAAACCCCTCAATTCTAACTTCAACACTAACCCCAACACACCCCTAATCCTAATCCCAACTGTAGCCATAACCCTAATCACAACCCTAACCCCAACACACCCCTAACCACAACCCTAACCGCAACACACCCGTAACCCTAATTCCAACCCTAACCCTAATCCTAACCCTAATCCCAACCGTAACCCTAATCCCAACCCTAACCACAACTGTAACCCCAACACACCCCTAACCCTTTCCGTAACCCTAACCACAAGCCTAATCTTAACCCTATTTCAAACCCTAGCCCTAATTCCAACCCTAACTCTAATTCCAACCCTAACCCTAAGGCTATGTGCCCACGTTGCGGATTCGTGTGAGATTTTTCCGCACGATTTTTGAAAAATCTGCAGGTAAAAGGCACTGCGTTTTACCTGCAGATTTACAGCAGATTTCCAGTGTTTTTTTGTGCGGATTTCACCTGCGGATTCCTATTGAGGAACAGGTGTAAAAGAATTGACATGCTGCGGAAAATACAACGCAGCGTTTCTGCACGGAATTTTCCGCACCATGGGCACAGCGGATTTGGTTTTCCTTAGGTGTACATGGTACTGTAAACCTGATGGAAAACTGCTTCGAATTCGCAGCGGCCAATCCGCTGCGGATCCACGGCCAATCCGCTGCGGATCCGCGGCCGATCCGCTGCGGATCCGCGGCCGATCCGCTGCGGATCCGCTGCGGATCCGCGGCCGATCCGCTGCGGATCCGCTGCGGATCCGCAGCCAAATCCGCACTGTGTGCACATGCCATAACCCTACCCCTAACCCTAACCCTACCCCTAACTCTACCCCTAGTTCTAACCCTAGTTCTAACCCTAACCCTAGTGGAAAAAGAAAAAAAAATATTTTCTTTATTTTATTATTGTCCCTACCTATGGGGGTGATAAAGGGGGGGGGGTTATTTATTATTTTTTTATTTTGATCGCTGCGATAGAACCTACCACAGCGATCAAAATGTACTTGTAATGAATCTGCCGGCTGGCAGATTCGGCGGGCGCACTGCGCATGCGCCCGCCATTTTCCAAGATGGCGGCGCCCATGGAGAAGACGGCCGGACACCGGGAGGGACATCGAAGCTAGGTAAGTATGGGGGGGTGGGATCGGAACACGGGGGGGGGGATCGGAGGACCGGGGGAGCGGACAAGAGGACCGGGGGAGCGGACAGGAGGGAGGAGGGGAGCGGACAGGAGATCGGGGCAGAAAGGACGACTGGGGGGGCGATCGGTGGGGTGGGGGGGGCAGATCGGGGTCTCCAGCCATGGCAGATGCTATTGCAGCATCGGCCATGGCTGGATTGTAATATTTCACCATTTTCATAGGTGAAATATTACAAATCGCTCTGATTGGCTGTTTCACTTTCAACAGCCAATCAGAGTGATCGTAGCCACGGGGGGGTGAAGCCACCCCCCATGGGCTGAAGTACCACTCCCCCTGTCTCTGCAGATTGGGTGAAAATGGAGTTAACCCTTTCACCCGATCTGCAGGGATGCGATCTTTCCATGACGCCACATAGGCGTCATGGGTCGGATTGGCACGGGTTTTCATGACGCCTACGTGGCGTCAAAGGTCGGGAAGGGGTTAAACAGGTCATTTTCTGATGAGCCCTATGGAGCAGACATCATCCTATAATTTTTCTCATCTGGTCGATAAGCAGCTGCCAGAGGTGACATAGAACAGCGGATTCCCATCATATTAACAAAAAAATTATTAAATAGTCAATCATAGGAAATAAATGATAATTTCCAAAGGGATAACTCTCACCCCAACCATCCATCTTTTATATGTGGCTGGTTTAAGAATACAAGTCAATCTCTATGGAAGAGACAAAGGAACAATTGGCATCAAATGTCTAGACTTTTCTATGTTTTCCCTAAATTTGTACCTTCTACAATATTACAAGCAGCTCAGATCATTGATGCCAAACTGATGACCAAGAATACACTTATGGTTTCCAGTGCCTACAGCACCCTCTACTGTATGCTACAGGTACTGTTAGTCAGAAGCTGTGGGCTGCCAGGAGTCAGGACTTGTAGTATTATTACTCACTATTTATATGTTAGATATTTTGTATTGTTGCACAGTTGAAATTCCTGTTATAAAGCATGAATGTAAATGGGATTGTTCCAATAATAACTTTCATAACAAGTCCACTAACAATGTACTATTTTTATAAAGTATCCCTGTACGGGAACGTGCCCAAACTTGTAGAGCAATACAGATACCAAAATTGACATTTGATGAAGTTATTTTTTTTTCAGACAGAAACTGCAAAGAAGTGCATACATATTATTTAGTATAAACATTATGATCATTCCCAGGAACATAATTTGAGGGTCCGGGCCCCAGTGCTAAGTTTTCAGCAGGGCCCCCACTTACTGTATGGTACCTACCTTCTTATGTGCAGAGGAGCTATTAGGTCCCTTCAAGCACAATCTACTGCTACCTCTGCACCTCTTCTAACTGGCCTGGGAGAGGGTATGAATATCAGATTGGTGGGAGGCTAACGTAAAAGTTGTTTATATTGATGGCCCACTTGGCGGCCAGTTGTGTTCGGTTACAGTGCATAGTGGCCATAGTGGGGTACTGCAGATCTGCCCCTATTCAATGAATGGATGTGCTGTTCCCAGTCTCGACCACTACGCAGATGACAGCGCTCCACAGCTGACCACATCCGGCCACCACCAGCACCAGCTGATCAGTGGGGGTGCTGGGTGCCGATCCTCTACCGATATGGTATGATCTATTCAAAGGATAGGTCAACAATATTAAAGTTCCAGACAATCCCTTTAATGTTGGACAACCCCTTTAAGAACTGACCTGCAGTCCTCAGAATGTTTAAAGCTGTTTAGTGTTAAATGTTAATATCCATCTGCTGCCAGAGCAGATAACAGAAGATCGTGGGGGCGCTGGGTGTCCGACCCCAACCAATCTGGCATGGATGACCAATTCAATGGATACATCATCAATAATAGATGCCTGGACAAACCCTTTAAGGACATTCCCAAGTATCATTTTTTTCTCCACTTTATCCTGATCCTCTGGGATTTTACCATGATCTATTACTTTTGATAGCTAATGTTATTGAAAAAGATATGACCTTCCATATAGTAATTCTGCATTCTCAACATAAAAGCAACCTATTCATGCCGAAAATGAATACACAACATGCCCTCCTGTGCTAATTAGAGGATGCAGCGCTTTAGCAATAATTTTCATACCTGACGGCATATTACTGCTTGTGAACCAATTCTCCTCCAGTGTGGTGCCCCCTGGATCTCCCACATTGTCTCTCTGGGCCTCCAACCCTCACCAAAAGGTAAAGATAACTTCTGCGCCTCCATTGTGCCAGTGTAGATATATAACTTTTCTTCTTGGCCCCACTCCCTCATTCACTCCATCTGAATGCTCCTTACTTTGTGTGTATTCTATTATGTACATCTTTCTTTCTACTATTTGATTCCTGTCTGCCCCAGGAGCAGAGAAGTATTGCCTGACCTTGAAATACTTAAAAAGGATCTGTCTGCTCTCCCGACATGCCTGATGTGTATTTAATGAACAATTCCGGAACATCTTTATTAGAAGTCTCGTGATATTCTTATCAGACCTGTAGAATTTCATTATTTACATGGGAGATGTTAACGTCCTGTTTTCAATTATTTATACATTTTCAAGAAGAATAACAGAGGAACGGCACAACACAGAACTCCAAATCCTCATTCAGATGTCCGTTCTTCCCACGTACAAAAAAACAGACTGACTATTTTGATCAAAGTTTAGTCCGAGTGTCACCAAAAAAACAAACAAACCAACTTTCTCCACCTTTTCTTGTCTCACAGTCCATGAAAATCATAGCACACTCGGATGTCATCTGAGTGCAGTCCGATATTTTCATGGACCTATAGACTTGCATCGCTGATTTTAATCCCATCCTTTGATCAAAATCGGATATGTTTTTGCGATTTTCAGCAGACCTCTTGGTCCCCGAAAATAACGCATAAACATATGAATGGCCCCATAGAATATCACAGGTACGAGAGTGATCCGTGAAAACCACAGATATAACTCGTACGTGTAAACCTGATGTCTGAATGAGGCTTTTCATAGAGATGTCTGGCTGTGGCTCTCTCATAGAAAACACAGGAGTGCTGAGAACACTGAGAACAGGCCCACAGACAGGCACACACACTGAGCAGCACCCACAGACAGGCGCGCACAGTGACAGCAGTACCCACAGACAGGCGCGCACACTGACAGCAGTACCCACAGACAGGCGCTCACACTGACAACAGCACCCACAGACAGGCGCACACACTGACAACAACACCCACAGACAGGCGCGCACACTGACAGCAGCACCCACAGACAGGCGCGCACACTGACAGCAGCACCCACAGACAGGCGCGCACACTGACAGCAGCACCCACAGACAGGCGCTCACACTGACAACAGCACCCACAGACAGGCGCACACACTGACAACAACACCCACAGACAGGCGCGCACACTCACAGCAGCACCCACAGACAGGAACACACACTGAGAACAGGCCCACAAACAGGCGCACACACTGACAACAGCACCCACAGACAGGCGCACACACTGACAGCAGTACCCACAGACAGGCGCACACACTGACAACAGCAGCCCCAGACAGGCGCTCACACTGACAACAACACCCACAGACAGGCGCGCACACTCACAGCAGCACCCACAGACAGGAACACACACTGAGAACAGGCCCACAAACAGGCGCACACACTGACAACAGCACCCACAGACAGGCGCACACAGTGACAGCAGCACCCACAGACAGGCGCGCACAGTGACAGCAGCACCCACAGACAGGCACGCACACTGACAGCAGCACCCACAGACAGGCGCGCACACTGACAGCAGCACCCACAGACAGGCGCACACACTGATAGCAGCACCCACAGACAGGCGCACACACTGACAGCAGCACCCAAAGACAGGCACACACACTGACAACAACACCCACAGACAGGCGCACACACTGACAACAACACCCACAGACAGGCGCGCACACTGACAACAACACCAACAGACAGGCGCACACACTGACAACACCCACAGACAGGCGCACACACTGACAACAGCACCCACAGACAGGCACGCACACTGACAGCCGCACCCACAGACAGGCACGGACACTGACAACAGCACCCACAGACAGGCGCACACACTGACAACACCCACAGACAGGCGCGCACACTCACAGCAGCACCCACAGACAGGCGCGCACACTGAGAACAGGCCCACAAACAGGCGCACACACTGACAACAGCACCCACAGTCAGGCGCACACAGTGACAGCAGCACCCACAGACAGGCGCGCACAGTGACAGCAGCACCCACAGACAGGCACGCACACTGACAGGCGCACACACTGACAGCAGCACCCACAGACAGGCGCACACACTGATAGCAGCACCCACAGACAGGCACACACACTGACCACAACACCCACACACAGGCGCACACACTGACAACAACACCCACAGACAGGCGCGCACACTGACAACGACACCAACAGACAGGCGCACACACTGACAACACCCACAGACAGGCGCACACACTGACAACAGCACCCACAGACAGGCACGCACACTGACAGCCGCACCCACAGACAGGCACACACACTGACCACAACACCCACACACAGGCGCACACACTGACAACAACACCCACAGACAGGTGCGCACACTGACAACGACACCAACAGACAGGCGCACACACTGACAACACCCACAGACAGGCGCGCACACTGACAACAGCACCCACAGACAGGCACGCACACTGACAGCCGCACCCACAGACAGGCACGGACACTGACAACAGCACCCACAGACAGGCGCACACACTGACAGCAGTACCCACAGACAGGCGCACACACTGACAGCAGCACCCACAGACAGGCGCACACACTGACAGCAGTACCCACAGACAGGAGCGCACACTGACAACAACAGCCACAGACAGGCGCTCACACTGACAACAGCACCCACAGACAGGCACGCACACTGACAGCCGCACCCACAGACAGGCACGGACACTGACAACAGCACCCACAGACAGGCGCACACACTGACAGCAGTACCCACAGACAGGCGCACACACTGACAGCAGCACCCACAGACAGGCGCACACACTGACAGCAGCACCCACAGACAGGCGCACACACTGACAGCAGTACCCACAGACAGGAGCGCACACTGACAACAGCAGCCACAGACAGGCGCTCACACTGACAACAGCACCCACAGACAGGCGCACACACTGACAGCAGTACCCACAGACAGGCGCGCACACTGACAACAACACCCACAGCCAGGCGCGCACACTGACAACAACACCCACAGACAGGCGCGCACACTGACAGCAGCACCCACAGACAGGCGCACACACTGACAGCAGTACCCACAGACAGGCGCGCACACTGACAACAATACCCACAGCCAGGCGCGCACACTGACAACAACACCCACAGACAGGAGCGCACACTCACAGCAGCACCCACAGACAGGCGCGCTCACTGACAGCAGCACCCACAGATAGGCGCTCACACTAAGAACAGGCCCACAAACAGGCACACACACTGACAACAGCACCCACAGACAGGTGTGCACACTGACAGCAGCACCCACAGACAGACACATACACTGAGCAGCACCCACAGACGTGCACAGTGCCACGCAGTGTGTGCTCCTGACCTGTGTCCCTACATAGGTAATGTACACACTGCGCCCTAGGCCACTTTATCACCGCTGCAGCATTTAGTTTCTGGCCATTTGACCATCTCAGAATTTCCCCAGTTCTGTTGTATAAGGTTAGTTTAGCTTTAGTAAATCAGCCGCACTGTGTAGGGTCCTTGTACCATAGTGAACCTCTCTGACCTCAAGTGTTTCCCTTCTGCACTTCTTTAAGGCTTTGCCTCTCTGGTTCTGAGATATATTTGCGAAACAAATAATTAAAAAGGAATAAACTAAAAAATATCTAAAGAAAATGGTACAGAGCAAAGTAATAACATATTTACTAGTTGCTAATAATCAAGCTTACAATTTCTTGTAGTAATGTGACCCATGGTAATATCACAAATGTGACCTGGACGGCCAAACACTGTGCCCCCAAACTGTTGATAATTGTTTGCGTTCTTTATTTTTTTTCATTTAAATATTAATGAATAAAAATGATGTAGAACCTGATTAATGTTTTCTTTTATTTAAGATACAACTGTGTTGAAAGGAAGCTTTCTTGTATACATATGTTACTGGTGGCCTGAACTAAGAAGCTGCACTAATTGATTTATTTTTACTTATTGGTGTTAAAACTTAACCTTGATTATCTCATTTATCTAATTAATAAACCATTTTATATATATATATATATATATATATATATATATATATATATATATATATATATATATATATATGTGTGTGTATTTTTTTTATATATATATTTTTTAAATAAAATATTAGGTGCTGAGGATATGTCAAGTTGGACACAATTCCTTTCGTCTACTGTAGAGCAATAAATACAGCCGGGTTATTAATAGCAACATGCTGCCCTCTGCTGTTCTATAGTGGAACTACTTCAATATAGTATAGGTCATATGGAAACTTTCAGGCTGCATTTCCTTCAGCTGCAACAGGTAAAGACTGAAGCAGTTAAGCAACATTTATTATCAGATTTACTTCACAAGTTTCTACTGTAAATGGGGCTTTAATAATAATAATAATAATAATTTATTTATTTTTCATTATTTCATCCCAATTTTTTTTCCAGTTTTTCAGTACATTACATGGTGTCGTTCAAAACTACATTTGTCACGCAAAAAAACAAGTACTTCAAGAGAAAATGAAAAAAGTTATGGCTATTGGAAGAAGGGGATGGAAAAACATAAATGTAAAAATGAAAACTGACTGCAAAGGCAAAGGATTCATCTGTCATCTGCAGTGCTTCTGTATTGCGGAGTCTTAGGCTGGTTTCATATGGCCATATTTTACAGTCTGTATAGCGACAGCAATGTGAAAACTGAACTTGAGTCTCCTGAACTTACAGCCCCATGGGCACGTTGTCAGTGTTACGCTATGTTCACACGTTACATTTTTGCAGCGTTTTTTGCTGCATTTTTAATGAAAATTTTCAGCTGCATTTTACAGTACCGGCAAAGTCTATGGGATTTCAGTTCTGCTTTCCCCTTTGCTCTTTCCAGGAGCTGCAGCACCTCTCACGGCTGCACGGTCCCTCTCTTTCCTCTCTGCCACTGTAATAACCAGGAACCTGGGGTGTTATACCTACATTATGCTGCTCTCAGATGAGGTAGCAAAAATCTGGTGACAGATATCCAGTAAAGCTATGTACCAGAATTGTGGAAAAAGGTCACACATTTTGGCGTATTCCCTTATTGTGCAAAAATGCGTTTTCATATTTGCTGTTCATTACATTTTAACTGGGTTAAACATAACAGAAGGGATGGAAGCTCCAATTGCCTGATAAATCTATTAGAAAATGCAAGATAACTTGGTGTATGTGTGTGCGTGGCTATGTGTATGTACAACCCCAGTTCCCAAAAAATTGCAACCCTGTTTAAAATGTAAAGAAAACAAAAATGCAACTATTTGGAATTCTCTTATAGCCATATTTTATTCACAACAGACAATAGAACAGATCAAAAGGTGAATTTTAGATTTTGTTTTCATTTCATTTGAAAGAATTAACTCATTTAGAATTTGATAGCAGCAACTAATCTCAAAAAGTTGGGGCAAGGTTGAGAAAAGGGTGGAAAAGTAAGTGGTACTAATGAAATATAGCTGGAAGGTCAATTTTCAAAAAAGTCATGTGACTGTATAAAAAGAGCATATTAGAGAGGCAGAGTCTCTCAAAAGCAAAGATGGTCAGAGGTTCACCAATTTTTAGATGCAATTGTTCACAAATTGGCGAACAATTTTAGCAATATGTTCCTCAATGCAAAATTGCAAAGCTTTGAACATCCCACCTTCTACAGTGCATATTATCAAAAGATTCAGACATTCTGGAGAAATCAGTGTGCACAAGGGACAAGGCTGATGGTCAATATTGTATGTTTATAAGCTATTGGTTGTGCAAATCACTTCATGGGTTCAGGAATACATCCAGAAATCATTGTCTGTGAACACAGTTCGCTGTGCAGTCTACAAATGGAAATGAATATTCCATCACGCAAAGAAAGCCATATGTCAACACAACCCAGAAACGCTGCCGACTTCGCTAGACCAAAGTTCATTTAAAATGGACTGAAGCAAAATAGAAAACTGTTCTGTGTCAGATAAATCAAAATGTGAAATTCTTTATGGAAACCATGAATGCAGTGGACTCAAGAGGAGAGAGACCATCCAGCTTGTTATCAGTGCACAGAACAAAAATCTGCTTCTCTGGTAGGATATAATTAAATTAGTACCTATTGCATGGGCAGCTGACACATCCTGAATCCAATATCAATGTTGAGTATTTTATAGAGTTTATAGAACAACATCTGCTCCCATCC
This sequence comes from Ranitomeya variabilis, assembly GCF_051348905.1. Lineage (NCBI taxonomy): Eukaryota > Metazoa > Chordata > Amphibia > Anura > Dendrobatidae > Ranitomeya > Ranitomeya variabilis. The sequence goes on along the minus strand of NC_135232.1, from coordinate 655,434,373 downwards.
AGACAATGTCTATTTCAGAGGAAACCTTGCGCACTTCAGCAATATGGTGCCTGGAGCAGGCCAGTGTCTGTTCGCAAATATGCTATTTTCATACATGCATTCACATGCCGACTAGACGTGCTCGGCCTCACTCAATACAAGTGAATTGAGCATGGCTAGACATGTCTTGTAGGAATGTGACTGGAAGTATACAAATCGCATACTTGCAGTCACTCATCCTCCCGTTTCTGGTGCCAGCCCCAAAGAATCGTAACAGCGTGCACTGTGTTCACCATACAAATTTCCCTTCATTGGCAGGATATTTTGATGGGCCGTCCTGCCCTTTCTATCCTCTTCCAGATGATCTTGGCCTCTCATTCCCAAGTCAATACTTTCCTTCAGGGAGTTGCTTAGTCTGTCCCTCCCTATTGCCACTTGGAGCTGTGGGATCTTAATTTGGTCTTGTCTGTTCTTCAAGGTTCACCCTTTGAACCAATTAGGGATATTCTTCTCTCCTTACTTTCATGGAAGGTTTTGATCTTTTTAGCGATCACCTCCATCTGATATATCCCAAACTTGTTGCTCTTTCCTGTTATTTTCCTTTCCTTGTGCTCCACAAGGATTAGATGGGACTACATACAGCTCCGTCCTTCCTTCCTAAGGTGGTTTCTTCTTTTCATCTCAATTAGTATATCGTTCTTCCTACACAAACTGGACCTTGTCAGAGCTACAGTATACGTCTCTCTACATTTCCAGGATGGCATCTTTCAGATATTCATATTCTCTTTTTGTTATTTCTTAGGGTTATCGTAGAGGTCTTCCCACACCCAAAGCCATCGTTGCTCAGTGGATTTGTTCTACCATCCTGTAAGCATATTGAGTGAAGAAAAGACCCACCCACTCGGGGTCACTGCTTGCTCCCCCACTGCAGTGGAGGTTTCCTGGGTGGTTCGCCATCAGGTCTCTGCATTACAGCTCTGCAAGGTCGCCACCTGGTCTTCGGTCCATACCTTCTCCAAGTTCTAAAAAGTTCACAGCTATGCTTGGGTTGATGCCAGCCTGAGCAGGCAGGTTCTGCATGCAGCAGTGGACTGGTCTTAGATGCGTGAGTAGCAGTTTTTCCCCAACCCAGTGACTACTTTATGACATCACATGGTTTTCTGTGTCTCCCAATGGAGCGATAGAGAAAACAAGATTTTGAGTACTCATTGTAAAATCTTTTCTTCAGAGCCTTAATTGTGCCATTATTGGCTAAAGGTACCTTCACACGAAACGACATCGCTAGCGATCCGTGACGTTGCAGCGTCCAGGCTAGCGATATCGTTTCGTTTGACACGCAGCAGCGATCAGGATCCTGCTGTGATGTCGCTGGTCGCTGAATAAAGTCCAGAACTTTATTTGGTCGTCCGATCGCTGTGTATCGTTGTGTTTGAAAGCAAAAGCAACGATACCAGCGATGTTTTACACTGGTAACCAGGGTAAACATCGGGTTACCAAGCGCAGGGCCGCGCTTAGTAACCCGATGTTTACCCTGGTTACCAGCGTAAAAGTAAAAAAAACAAACAGTACATGCTCACCTGCGGGTCCCCCAGCGTCTGCTTCCTGACACTTACTGAGCACCGGCCCTAAAGTGAAAGTGAAAGCACAGCGGTGACGTCACCGCTCTGCTGTTAGGGCCGGAGCTCAGTCAGTGTCAGGAAGCAGACGCTGGGGGACGCGCAGGTGAGCATGTACTGTTTGTTTTTTTTACTTTTACGCTGGTAACCAGGGTAAACATCGGGTTACTAAGCGCGGCCCTGCGCTTAGCAACCAGATGTTTACCCTGGTTACCCGGGGACCTCGGCATCGTTGGTCGCTGGAGAGCGGTCTGTGTGACAGCTCTCCAGCGATCAAACAGCGACGCTGCAGCGATCAGCATCGTTGTCGCTATCGCTGCAGCGTCGCTTCATGTGAAGGTACCTTAAGTTGTATTGTTATCTCTGTTTCTCCTTTCTACCACTTTCTTACTCACTAACGAGCCTCAAGCCTACACAACCCCTTTAAGGAAATTTATAGACACTTTTAACCCCTTTCCGACTTTGGGCCTAATTATACGCCCACGTCGGACTCCCTCCCTTTGATGTGGGGTCTGGCACTGAGCCCACACCTTTCCCGGCACATGTCAGCTGTTTTGAACAGCTGACATGTGCCCCTAAAAGCCATTGGTGGAATCACGATCCACCCACGGCTGTTAACCTGTTAAATGTCGCTGTCTTTCTTTCAATGTTCTTTTTATTGAGAGATTAATGCATGACAAACAGAGTTATAGAAAGTAACCGTAACAAAGAAATAGAAACAAATAGTATTCCGGTAAAATGTACAGCCAATATCTTGCATGTAAAAACTTAATTACCGTAGTCAGTGGAATTACAGAGACTTTCAATTTTGTTAAGAGAATGAGGTGAGCATCGTAAGAATCAGAGAGCTGATAGGGGGAATAGAAGCAGAAGTAGGGGGAAAGAGTATAGGAGAGTGAGGGGAAGAGTAGGGGGAGAAGAGGTCGTTGAAGCACGTTGGGATTATTAATTAATTATGGTGTAATTATTAAGTAAAAGGAAGATTGTGTCCTAAATTGGGTCTAGCTCCTCCAGATGTTATGAAAATTAGTAGGATTATGATTAACTCTTGCTGCAAATTCTTAAATGTCGCTGTCAATCTCTGACAGCGGCATTTAACTCGCGCTTCTGGGAAGCACGCTGGAAATCCCGCCCATCAGTGACCCCATCACGTGATCGCGGGTCACCGATGGGTTGGCATGACAACCAGAGGTCTCCAGCAAACCTCAATGGAAAATGGCCCAGGGGTTAAGGCAGTGGCGTATCTAGGGGGGGCAGCTGGGGCATTTGCCCCAGGCGCAGCTGACAGGGGGGCGCAATCAGGCTGCCTAATGCGGCGGTCCACAGTGTCTCCCCCAGCAGCTGCATTCTGCTGCCCCCCGGACTGGGAGTCAGCTGTTCTCTGTGCTGACTGTCAAGCTGACAGCCGGAACAGAGAAGCTGCAGCGTGCCTGCTCCCAGTATTCAATTGTACTCGTATCTTACAGACACGAGTACAATTGCAGATCTGACTGCAGGGTAGCGTCTAAATTAGAGTTGATTTCCTGAGGGGGAGGAGTGATTCCTTGGAATCATGATGTCACCGGAAGGGGCGGGGCCTCCTTCATAGCAATGGAAAGCCAATAGCAGGAAGCTGCTGTTGGAGAAGAGGGAAATGAGGAGCTGTGCGAGGAGAGGACTGAGGGGCTGCAACATGGAGCCATGTGAGGAGAGGAGCTGCACTATGGACCCTTGTACAAGGGAATGAGGACACAGTGTGAGGCTCTCAGGATGTAATTTGGAAAGGGGGTGATGTTACTTGAGTGGGGCTGCAAAGGGAATAGGAGGATGATGAGATGCTGTGTGGGGAATGGGGGGGATGATGAGACACTGTGTGTGGAATGGGGGATGATGAGATGCTGTGTGGGGAATGGGGGGATGATGAGATGCTGTGTGGGGAATAGGGGGATGATGAGACTCTGTGTGGGGAAAGAGGGTTGATGAGACGCTGTGTGAGGAATGGGGGGATGATGAGATGCTGTGAGGGGAATGGTGGGATGATGAGATGCTGTGTGGGTAATGGGGGGATGATGAGATGCTGTGTGGGGAATAGGAGGATGATGAGACACTGTGTGGGGAATGGGGGGATGATGAGACGCTGTGTGGGGAATGGGGGGATGATGAGATGCTGTGGGGAATGGGGGGGGTGATGAGACGCTGTGTGGGGAATGGGGGATGATGAGACGCTGTGTGGGGAATGGGGGGGATGATGAGATGCTGTGTAGGGAATGGGGGATGATGAGACGCTGTGTGGGGAATGGGGGGATGATGAAACGCTGTGTAGGGAATGGGGGGATGATGAGATGCTGTGTGGGGAATAGGAGGATGATGAGACACTGTGCGGGGAATGGGGGGATGATGAGGAGCTGTTTGGGGAATGGCGGGATTTATTGTGTGGGGAGAATTGGAGTGGGGATGGGGGATTTAATGTGTGTGGGGAGATTTGGAGTGGAGATGGGGGGATTTAATGTGTGGGGGAGATTTGAGGACACAAAATGAAGAGCAAAGGGGGAGATGAGGGCATATATGAGGAAACAGTACAGGGGAATGGGTTGGCATGTATGAGGAAATAGTATGGGGGAATGAGGGTATGTATGAGGAAATATGTATGAGGGTGATGGGATGTGTGCAGACACAATATGGGGAGTCAGGTGGGCAGGCAGTATAAAAAGTGAGGGGGTAAATATATGAGGAGACAGTATGGTGAACAGGAGGGATGTGAGAGGAGACAGTATGAGGAGGGAGGGGAATAGTGTGAGGAGACAGTATGGAGGGAGAAAAGTGAGTGGGAACAGAATAGAAACTGAGTAGTGGGGGCGTAGCATGGGGGGACAGTGTAAGGGCACAGCCAGGAGGGGACAGTATACCAGGAAGGGGGAGTGTGATGAGAGAGTACAGTATAAATACTGAGCTCTATAGGGAGGACACAGTATGAGAGGACAGTGTGAAGAGGGGGCCAGTATGGAAAGGAGAGGTCAGTGTATAGAGCATGTACCATAAGAGAGACAGTGTGGCAGTCATATTTTGTACAGACAATAATAGTGAGGGGCAATTTTTTATTCAGGAGCATTATAATGACACTTGTATCTTTAAGGGCGTCATGTGGAGACTTTCTGCAAAAGAGCGGAGAAGATGGAAGTCTGCAGAGACGGCTGTGGATGAGAAAACTCATCATGGGGTCTGGACAAGATGAAGAAAAGAAGGAGAAGGCTCCAGAGACGACGTCATCTATAAGGTACCTGGATGTAAATGTTATTTGTGATACTAATTCTCATGTTTTTATTTATGTTAGGAGAATTAAAGGGGATGTCCAGGTTTGTGATGAGTCTGCAGTCATTCTTTGTGACTGCAGACTTCTGAATTCTCACAGTGCGCACTGCACGCTGTCAGGATTCTCTCATGCTGGCGATTTACATACATGCGGTCACTTGCTGACTAGACATGTGTGGCCTCACTCAATGAAAATGAACTGAGCGAGGCCGAGAACGTCTAGTCGAATGTGGTCAGAAGTATACAAATCACATGCTTGTGCTGACATGACCGTCCACCGGCAAGGGAGAATCCTAAAAGTGTGCAGTGCATTAGTTGTGAGAATTCAGAAGCTGCGATGTCAGGATTCAGTTCTGCAGGTTCCAGTAGTCGTCACATGGAAACTTCACTCATATGTGACTTTCATACTTGTGGTCCTGTGACAACGAGCTTCTCTTCTGATTCTCTGTTTTTCACTGAACATTGAAAGCATTAGGGGGAGGAGCTCGTGAGTACATGACTAAGTGTGCAAATCGCATATGTCCTGGGGGGGGGGTGCCAAACTGAACTGTTGCCCCGGGTGTCAGAAACCCTAGATACACCTCTGGGTTAAGGAGTTAAGAATGATTTGCAGAATTAGAAAAATGGGGGAGATTTGGGAAAACTGTTTAAAAGAAAAACTTTGCCCATAGCAGCCAATCACAATGCTGCTTTCATTTTGCATTCTGCTTTTAAAAAATGAAAACTGTGCTGTGATTGACTGATTGATTGATTGATGCAACAAAGACATTTTCTTTTTAGACAGTTTCAGAAATCTGCCTATATTTTTGCATTTTTAAAACTTTGCAGCAGGTGATTGTATTAAATGCAGCCCTAACAATCTCTGAGTTGTAGGAACCCATAATCTGGCCTCCATAGATGTCTTTGGGACAATATTCTACCTTAAGGTGCAGTTAGACATCAGTATAAATCGGTCAGAGATTGTAGCACTATACACGGACTGGCCACGAGTCTCCTGACCCAAGTGTGACAGCTTCACATATTTCCATGCAGCTGTGATGCCTGGGTAGGGAGACTCGCGGCCAGTCTGTACATTGTGGTCCAATCTCGGACCGACTTATACGGATGTCTAAATGCGCTGTAGTGTCACAATTCTAATTCTTGGACCAGTCAAAATGGACCCAATGTTTCTATTATCACTGTTCACAATGTTGATACAATAGTTATTATTGCAATGCATCTTTTTTTATTGCTTAGAATCAAACCCTAATTTTAAAATTCAGGAAGGAAAATGAGAAAAAGAGAACAGTTTGAGTATTGTTAAGAAGAACATTCCCACTGCCTCTCCATTTGTAAAAAAATGCCTAATTTGATTTCCTTGGCTTATCTTTAGTAGGCATCTCCGCTCCCACCTCATGAAGAAATATCCTGCTGTAATATACCTTAAATGTTGTGCTTTTTTTCTTATTAATCTCTTTCTAATCTTGCCTGAAGAAGGAGCCTCTCTTCTCTGAAAACATATATTATCTTCTCCTTAGCCAATAAAGGTATCACTCCGAGAATACTTTTGTCATCATTGGGCAGAAAAGTATTCACATCGATTCATGAAGATGAAGTGTTTACTCGTGGCAAATCCTTTTAGTTTAGTGTAATTCTCTACTGTGTTTGCAGATGTTTCCGTGGAGTGGCTATGAAGATGCTGCATTGTCCAGAAGAGTGGGAAGATGCATCTACAAACATCGGGGTATGATCTTGTACGTGTCTGCGTCTTATCTAAGAGTGGACAGCCTCCACGTAGTAAAGGGTTAATTGGCTTTCTTAAGCTATCTAACTCCATCCCATTGTCATGCTGAAGGCCACCATGTTTTAAATAGATACTATTGTCCCACCTAAAACCCATAAAATTGTCACTGGAGACAGATTTAACAGCCTCCAATTGAAATAGGGTGGATTTGTTTTGTCCTGGTCTTTTTAATGCTCAACAAAAACCTTTTCAAGTTGGAGAACAATGGGAGATTTAAGGAAAGACTTCCCTGGGAGGACCTTCCAAAGATGGTCTCTTCCATATGTGATACAAGGTGGTCAGCAGCTGAATTTCTCGTCCCAGGTGACATCTACAGGGTTACAGCCCTGCAGTACAGTTAGAAAACGGGAGGATGCCACCTCTCTAACCCTATCTCCTCAGCCGCCCCCCTTCTGTGACCTTCTCATTTAAATGCACGCCTCTTACATTTCAGCCTTTACATTGACAATTTGTCCTATTCACACTTGACTAGGCATCCTCCTAAGATACACTGTTCACCTCCCACGTACATGCCTTGTATTACAAGACTGACATGTCTTTTTATGGCCCTGGGAGACAGTTATACGAGCGCAATAAATTCCCTCATATTGGGATATAAACAAACAAATGCTACATGACACAATACATTATTTGTTTTACAGCCCAGACGCTGCATTTAGGGGGCTATATTGCTGACCACTTCTCCAGTGCGATGAGAAGAATATGCTACTGTGTAATGCATAGGAGAAAGTTATAACTGAAGTGGACATGGCGGAAAGGTCATCAAAAGAGCTCTCAAAATTTGGAATAAAAGCCTGAATGACTCTTCAATAGATTCAAATTTCATGTAATGAAACCTCACATAAAGACCGATGTACATAAGTTCTCTTGAATAATGAAATGGAAGAACCATGGCACATCATCGGTCTTGTTGAAAGCCTGTGTGCCACCATATAGTGCAACATACAGCTCACAATTTGGGGTTATTTGTCCATAGAAATATGGGATGAGAATATGCCAATGAGACATTGATGTAAATACAGGAATATTCAAGGAGTGATACCTTTATTTGCTAACCAGAAAAATGTTATTTGCAAGCTATCAGAGCACAGTGGCTCCTTCCGGCAGGTTTACAAATGCCCAACGAAAGATCCACTGTGCTCTGATAGCTTGCAAATAACATTTTTCTGGTTAGCAAATAAAGGTATCACCCCTTAAATGTTTCTGTCTATTTGGGGCATAAAAGTATTTACATTGATTTTTCTGGTTAATACAGTATCACAATATAGTTTTTTTTATACTTCATACTAATGAGGCATACAACTCAACTTTTAGGAAACTTTAATAATTGTTTTATAAAAAGCTTTTTACCCCTTAATAACCAAGCAAAATTTTACAATTCTGACCACTGTCACTTTTTGTAGTTATAACTCTGGAACGCTTCAACGGATCCCACTGATTGTGAGAATATTTTCTCGTGACATATTGTACTTCATGATAGTGGTAACATTTCTTCGTTATGACTTGCGTTTATTTATGGAAAAAAAATGAAATTTGGCAAAAATTTTAGAACTTTTGGCAACTTTCAAACTTTTAACTTGTGTGCCCTTAAATACGATAGTTATGTCACACAAAATAGTTAATAAATGACATTTCCCACATGTCTACTTTACATCAGCACAATTTTGGAAACATCATTTTTTTGTTAGGGAGTTAGAAGGGTTAAAAGTTGACCAGCAATTTCTAATTTTTACAACATAATTTACAAAACTATTTTTATTTAGGAACCACATCATATTTGAAGTGACTTTGAGGGGCCTATATGACAGAAAATACCCAAAAGTGACACCATTCTAAAAACTGGACCCCTCAAGGTGCTGAAAACCACATTCAAAAAGTTTATTAACCCTGCAGGTGATTCACAGGAATTAATGGAATGTGGAAGGAAAAAATGAACCTTTAATTTTTTTCTCAGAAAATTTACTTTAGACCCAAACTTTTTTATTTTCATAAGGGTAACAAGAGAAAATGGAACCCACAATTTGTTGTCCATTTTCCCCTGAGTACGCCAATACCCCATATGTGGGGAAAGAGAAGCACCATTTGACTTTTTGAACGCAAAATTTTCTGGAATCGAGAGCTGATGCCATGTTGCATTTGGAGAGCCCCTGATGTGCCTAAACAGTGGAAACCCCCCACAAGTGACACCATTGTGGAAACCAGGGGTATAGTGCGCATTTTGAACCCACAGGTACAACACAGAATTTGATAACATTAGATCGTCAATACGTCGGCATTAGTGTTGAGCGCAAGCGAGCGCTACTCCAGTTTGCATCAGGTGCTTGGGTATGCACCAAATATCATGAGTGCTCGAGTGACATGCTCGAGTCCCTGCCCCGCATGTTTTGAGGCTGTTAGACACCCCCCCAAAAAAATCCACGATACTCCATGCATATCCGACCACCCGATGCAAACTCGAATAGTGAGCATTTGCGCTCAACACTAGCCGTCATATCATCATCCTTTTGTGTTTTTTTTTAAATTTTGAAAAAAAAACCTATTCTAACTTCACCCCTAACACATCCTTAACCCTAGCACAATCCTAACCACAACCCTAACACACACCAAACCCCAACCCTTACCCTAACCTCAAACCTAACTCTAACCCCAAACCTAACCCTAGCTGCAAAGAATTGAAAAAAATTAAAAAAAATTTATTTTACAATTTTTATCTAACTTAGAGGGTGAAAAAGAGGGAATTGGGTTTACTATTTTTTTTTATTTTGATCACTATGATAGGTTCTATCACAGTGATCAAAAGGAGCCAATAGGAAAAATTCCCTATTGTTGCCGGGTACCGGCCAGCAGATCTCGGTGGGCGCATTGCGCATGTGCCAGCCATCTTATTCCAGGAAGATGACACAGAGAGCTGGGGAATGGAGCAGGATGGTTCAGGGATGGTGGAGGTATCGGGGGCTTGGAGAACTCCATTTCTCTCTTCTCTGATTTACTAGATCATATCAGAAAAGAGAGAAGTGAATTATAAACTGGACTTTTCTTTGTGATCACCTTTCTTCGTGAATAATGGCGATCACATGACAGGGAACATGAAAACCGGTCCTGATCATGTTCTCTAGGGTCTCGGCTACCCCCCGGTAGCTAAGACCCTGGAGATTTTCTGACACTGGGCAGCACTGAGGAATAAGTACCCTTAACAGCCACTATTAAAAAGCGTATTGCAGGTCGTTAAGGGGTTAAAAGGGTTGTCCCTTCAGGAAATCTTCATTCCCAGTGACTTTTGGCATAAAAAAGTGCTATATTAATTTTCCCCGGGTACCCTGTTGAGTCTTTGCCGCTACTCCCAATGTCTGGAATTACCAGCAACCAATAACCAATCTCAGTGGCTCTGCATGAGTTAGGGCACAAGCCGCTGAGCTCACTGATTGGGTGCCATGCTGTTGATGTGATGGCAGCACTGCAGCCAATGACAGACACTGGGAGCAGCGGTGGAGACTCAGTGATGGACCCAGGGTCAGTGAGTATAGTCTGGCTTATTTTTTTTAATACCAAACTGCTCTGCTGGACAAAAGTTTCCTGAAAAACATTTCATTAGAAGAAAATATCTAGGAGCCGGTTCAACAATTGAGATGTTTTGTACTCTAGTCTTGATACAGGGTGCGCTAGTGTAAGGAGCACCAAATTTATTAAGAGGCATGGACCCTTTCAGCATCAAGGACAGGAGTCCATTTCTGCTATAATTTACAACATTGTTTCGGTATAAGTTCTGACAAATTTGTTGGGCTGCATTCAGGCACGCTCTCTCCAGCTGGACACACTGTTTATATAAAAAATCAAAAGCTGAAAAAGTTTTGCGCACATAGAAGATAATGTCAAGTATCTGGTGCAAAACTGTCTGATGAAAGTGTTTGGAGATTTAACAGACTTTGTGCTCCCTGTTATCTCCTGTAGCCTCATAAGGCTGTCCCCATCGGGAAAGTTTTTCCAGGTCACATTAACTGAAATCTTCTGAATATATTGCTAGATGCCAGTGTAAAAATAAAGAATTGTAATTGTTGTGAACACAAAATTTTTTTCCAAAATTTTTTTGGGGTGTAATATTAGGCATGTGTGACATGTAGAAGTCTCCACTTTCTTAACATAAATCATGATCCTACACTCAGCTTGATTTTGTAGGAAGAGTGAACATGACCACATTGTTATATTAAACAATTATTTTTGTGTCTTTTCAGACAGTAAAAAAAAATATTACTCAGCTTCTCCGTAATGCTTACATCAATGGGAACTCATCAATTATTTCTCAGGATCTGTCAGCAAACCACCTGATTGTCACATACAAAGGAAGGGATTTCTAATTACCATGTAGTGAGTGTCCTATGGGAAAGCTTAGTAAATTCTGCAGGAAGAAACTGGTGACCACAATGTACCAAAACATCCAACATTCTTTAATTCTAATTAGTAGATTTATTTGGTCAAAATTATTTAACCTAAAAAACTGGCAGATGAACTTTTTGCTTAAAAGACTATAGGTATCTATACATCAGTACATATGATAGTCACTAATTCATATAGGCACATTCTCATTGAGAGTGGATGATTAATATGAGCGTGAGTAATCATTCTCAGAGATCGAGTTTTTACTTTCTTGAAAGGTAGTTTGCTGTTTGTTATCCTGTTTATTTTGGCTATTTTTTCATCTGAAATGATGTTTTCCTTGCTGTTCAAATCATTAAAAGAATAGAGAGAGAGAGAGAAATGAAGCACCCCAACATGCAAAAAAATTGCAAACAATTAAAAAAAACTCACATGCAAACCTCCTGGACCAACAATCTCATAATCCGTCAGATACATAAAGATAAAAAGAGACAGCAATCCAGTATTAGGCAAAAAGTGCGGACTTTATTAGCCCATGTGGCGACGTTTCGGTCCTATCACAGAACCTTTCTCAAGGAGTTTTATATATATATATATATATATATATATATATATATATATATATATATATAAATGTCCCATCAAAACCCTACAGAAATAATGCATATTTATATGTATATATGGAAAGTATTGTTACTGAGGGGTTTTCACATATCATTATATCATTATTAGAGTACATTAATAAATGTTAGATTTATGGATTGTAAGACAAAATTATGATGAAATGTAATCAGGAGGAAAAAAATATTAAGTTTGTAAAGTTGAAATGAAAAAAATAATGTTTAAAAGATTCTCAAAGAACGCATGTGAGGACCATAAGATGGAATCATATATCCATGTACCCAATAAAAAAAAAGTTAATAAAAAAAATGAACAAATGAAAAATATTTAAAAGCTCTTAAAAACCTGTGCATTGTCTGCATTATGTTTTTGTAGTAACAAGAAAACCTGTCAACAACAAGTATTTTTTGTGAGATTATATCTTGCATTTTTGCATAGGATGCAGAAAGTTAGAACATTTGCTGGTGCTATCGCTATGGATAAATTTTGTGATGTAAGTAACCATAGACCTGCTTTCTTGGTGGTAGTTATGGCTTTCTAACCTGTGCGGTGTGTCCAATTTTAGATCCATTTTTCAGGGTATAAATCACAATAAATAGTTGTAATAGAAGAAACACATAAACGTTTACTCAATACTATTCATGCTGAAATCGTTCTGGATATTGGTGAAGCTGCCTCCACTTACCTCTTAATAGACTAAATGGATAAACACAGATCATTGGATATAAAACACATTTAATTGGCCGTTAAATGGAAATGGACACATTATATCATATCTATGTACACAAATACAAATCTCTCAATATTTACATGTATAGTGGTAGGTACACTATTACCAATACTGATAGGTAACAAAGTTTATCACCTGATAAGACTATAAAGTTCCATGCTGCAAGTTTCTGAACTATAGTTTTTGGCCTAGGTGAATGTTTGAGTCTTTTGACATTCCACTTTTGATAACCTTTCAATACATTTTCGAGATCTTCTTGAAATGTCATTGGTCACCATCTCCAGGAAAGACTGGACGGGTGAGGTAGATGTTGGTTATGGTGGTAGCTGTGGACAAAACTAAAAGCTCCTGCAGGTGGCAGTGTGGGAAAAAGGGGCAACTTGTCTGTAGTGCTGACTGGAGAGCAAGTATGGCAAGGCTTCCCATCTCTAACCAGAACTGGGACCACAACATGCTTTAGTAGAGGTGGAGGAGAACTGCTCACCTCAGGCTTAGCTCTCTTCATCTTATATCTGTGGTTCTGGAACCATATCTTCACCTGGGTTGGTGTGAGTTGCAGAATATGTGCTAGTTGGTCCCTTTCAGGGGCTGAGAGATATCTTTGCTGGCGAAATCTCCTCTCTAGCTCTAGGGTTTGAGCTTTGGAGAAGAGGACTCTTCTTTTCTTCTTCTTCTCGGATTCATGGCTGTGCGATGTGTTTTCAGATCTCTGCATGGTGTCTGCCAAAGTTGTCTCTGAGCCACTCTCATCGGAAGCTGAAAAATAACAAAACAAACTATGTAAGTAGAAGAAAAAGTCAAACAATCAAGAAAAAGTAGTCATAAAATCATAATCATAATCACTAGAAAAACTTAAAAAAGTAATTAACAAATAGTGGCATACTATTCTCCCAAAACCACAACAACAGTTTTGGTGTAAAAAACTATGACATTCTATATTAAATTTTAAACCATCTCCAACTTACATATATAATGGTTCCTCTCATTCTCCATCCAGTCTGGGTAAGGAGAGCTCCTTAAGGATGAGTCTGCTGGGATAACGTTGCCATCATATTCCGGTAAATCCAAAATTCTCCGGACTGTGAAGCTTAATCTACTGGAAGAGGACATCTTTGTAGAAGGAATAATCCAAAAGTATGAGAGGTATGTGGGGTATGGTGGCCTATTCTTGGGTCCTTCTTCTCTCCGGTCTAGGCAAAATATTAGTGTCACTTACAGAGAGGAGCTGTTTATATAAACATGCCACCCCATGTACACACAAACATAAACTAACCGCATTCACACCGTCCCAATCTACGGCACGCTAAGTACCAGAATGAGTCAAGTGCTTAAGACCCTATTGGGAATAGAAGCCCCCTCCTCTCACCTCCACTTATCCTCACTCCTCCCTAGAGATAACCCTTACCTCCCAATGACAACAGGAAACAAGATTCATCTTTACATATTCTGTCTGATTAGTCCGAAGTGGAACAGATAATGGGAATTGTTACTTGTGAATAACATCCTGGGTGGCATGCAGTGACCAACATTCCCCTTCTAAAATGACCCTCCCCCACCTCCTTCTCCTCACCCCCTTTGCTTCTTCAGTGTAACTAAGGGATGCATCAACGTGAATTACAACCACAAATTAAATAACTAAAATGATTGATTCGCTTTTATGGAGAATTTGCCATCTTTTCATGATGGCTGATAGAAATCGTTGGTTTTGCATTATTCAGGATGTTTTCTACCCAGATTTCATTTGCATCCACCTGCCCTGTGTGAGATAGTACAAGCAATTCAGCCTTTACACTATCTCCCCAGGACCTGTTGAAAAGAGCCATGCTACTGGCGATAAGGGACATATTTACTTTCACTCTGAATAAGAAAAGCTGTCTAAGAGGGAATAAAAATGGCCAGATTATCCCGATAAGAGCCTGTCTGTAACTTATTTTGCTCCTCTCATCACTGGTTTTATTCTTTTCTCTCTCCTTTTCTCCCTCTTTCACCATAGACTTTAGACAAAGGACATCTTTTCACCCCAATTTCTATGTAAATTGAGGGCACTGCCATATAAAATCATTGTTTTATTCCACGTTTTGCTAATTTTGTCACATATATTGATATATATTGGTGGATTGGCTTCCTTTGATAGATGCATAATATGCTATGATCACCATTTATTACATTAAGCAGTTTAATTGTAAAATACAGATCAAATAATTATTAAAGTCTAATATATATATATATATATATATATATATATATATATATATATATATATATATATATATATATATATACATGTAAAGCGCCATGGATGGATCAAATGGCTCTGTAATAAATAATAATAATAATAATAATAATAATGATAATATATTAGGGGGTAATTGTCAGAGCTGAGAATCAAAATTGCACACTTTATATAGGACTGCAGGTAAATGTCTTCTATCTTTATTCTTTATAAACCTTCAAAGACAGAGATCATTTTGGCCACTAATACACAAAATATAAAAAAATAGAAACAAAGTCAGCTACCCATGGGAAGATCCATTGCATGGAAACTCGTAGAGTCACAAGAGGAGTAAATAGGAAATGCAAGATATTCCAGCATCACAGCCTTCTGTTAAAAGCCATGTATCTACTCATACAAAAATGGGAAAAAGTCACACCAACAATACAGCGCAAAACATTGGCAATCTTAGCAAATGTGTTTCTATTTTTGTATAAATAAATTCATTGCTCAATACAATCAGAGAGACATCATTGTTTATCATTTTTTTTGCATTTCAAGATATGTTTTTGGCATGTTTTTTTGGCACATAACGTGGTATGTAGTTCATAGGATTTTTTTTGTTTGGGAGCGGAATGTAAAACAATTTTTTTTGCTTACGCCATTCTCTGAACCCTTAAAATGATATGTTTCATACGTACTTGGCTTGTAATGATTAAGGAAATGCCTAATATGCATATCTTCTGCATTTATTCTGTTTATGATTTAATAAAAACTGTTGTAAATAATTTAGTATTTTTTTAACTTATCCTTTACCTTATTTATTTATTTATTTCATTCTGTTTACAATGGCTGAGAGTTGAATGAGTATGAGACATAGGGTGCCAAATGACGACGTCCGTTGACAAGACAAAATGTAATTATTATTTTTTGGATTCTGTGACTTTTCAGAATCCATAAATTTCACAAAAAATGTATCCAAAGAAATAGCATCCAACATGTTTCAAACTTTTTTGGTCTTATGTTCCATTTTTCTGTTTTCTTGGCAGCCACAGTAGAAAGTAGGCTCATTTTTTTGGAAAGTCTGCATTACTTATGTGTCATAGGTGCTTCTCCCACCTCTGGGATCTCCAATCTTCACATACGTGTGGGATTCAGAGGTGAGTCCTGAATATATCACACATTTGTGATATAACTATATGGAATATCCAAAGAATAAGATGGACAATACCCTTTATGTAGCTGTCGTATCACCGCTAATTAGAAGTCAAGATCCATTCCTGGCTTCAGTCTCAGTTTGTAACTTCCTAAAGTCAATGCAGGTTTCTCTAGTTAAACATAAAAGACCAGGATTCTGGGGAACCTTTGTGTTAAGAGCAAAATGGCAAAACCAAGAGTGGAACAGTCAGAGGAAAAGTATAATAGAAACATGTCACCACTTCTGGATTTTTCCTGGTTTTGGCTTACAAATACTGATGTAAAATACTGACCAAATACTGACCGTGTGCATGCAGTCTTACTCTTAGGCCGGGGTCACACTAGACCGTAATACGGACGAGTGCTATGCGATAAAAAATCGCATAGCACTCGGCCCAATGTTAATCTATGGTGCAGCTCCCATCATCCGATATTTTCTCCGCCGTATTCAGGATCCGAGTAAAATCGCAGCATGCTGCGACTGTCAGCGTATCTCGGCCGAGACTCGCCAATGCAAGTCTATGGGTGCGAGAAAAAATCGGATTACACATGGACCATGCGTGTGCATTGCGAGAAATACGCACCAGTGTTAGAGAAAAGCCGGTAATTTAATTGCCGGCTTTTCATTTCTCCTTCACAAACCCGACATGATATGAGACATGGTTTACATACAGTAAACCATCTCATATCCCTTTCTTTTTTTTTGTATATTCCACACTACTAATGTTAGTAGTGTATATGTGCAAAATTTGGGCGCTGTAGCTTGTAAAATAAAGGGTTAAATGGCAGAAAAAATTGGCGTGGGCTCCGGCGCAATTTTCTCCGCCAGAGTGGTAAAGCCAGTGACTGAGGGCAGATATTAATAGCCTAGAGAGGGTCCATGGTTATTAGCCCCCCCTGGCTACAAACATCTGCCCCCAGCCACCCCAGAAAAGGCACATCTGGAAGATGCGCCTATTCTGGCACTTGGCCACTCTCTTCCCACTCCCGTGTAGCGGTGGGATATGGGGTAATGAAGGGTTAATGTCACCTTGCTATTGTAAGGTGACATTAAGCCAGATTAATAATGGAGAGGCGTCAATTATGACACCTATCCATTATTAATCCAATAGTACGAAATGGTTAATAAAACACACACATTATTAAAAAGTATTTTAATGAAATAAACACACAGGTTGTTTTAGTATTTTATTGTTCTCTCAATCCATCCGGAACACCCTCGCTTGGCAAAATAATAAACCCACAATATACATACCCTCGGATGAACCGTCACGTCCCACGAGGTAATCCATCTGAAGGGGTTAACTCAATTTACAGGCAGAAGCTGCGCTAAAGCACTCGCTCATGCCTGTAACCCCCGGGGAATGAATGAAAGCTGAGCGATCTTTACTTATATTGAGTTGCGGTGAGGCGCCCTCTGGTGGATGTTCTCATGAACTGGAGCCTTGGAAAAGTTCCCACGCTCGAGTTCATATGAGTTCATCCACCAGAGGGCGCCTCACCGCAACTCAATGTAATACAGATCACTCTGCTTTCCTTTCAGCACCAGGGATTACAGACACGAGCGAGTGCTTTAGCGCAGCTCCTGCCTGTAAAATAATTAACCCCTTCAGATGGATTACCTCGTGGGACCTGACAGTTCCTCAGATGGTATGTATATTGTTGGTTTATTATTTTGCCAAGCGAGGGTGTTCCGGATGGATTGAGAGAACAATAAAATACTAAAACAACCTGTGTGTTTATTTCATTAAAATACTTTTTAATAATGTGTGTGTGTGTTTTTTAACCCTTTCATACAATTGGATTAATAATGGATAGGTGTCATAATTGACGCCTCTCCATTATTAATCTGGCTTAATGTCACCTTACAATAGCAAGTTGGCATTAACCCTTCATTACCCCATATCCCACCGCTACACGGGAGTGGAAAGAGAGTGGCCAAGTGCCAGAATAGGCGCATCTTCCAGATGTGCCTTTTCTGGGGTGGCTGGGGGCAGTTGTTTGTAGCCAGGGGGGGCCAATAACCATGGACCCTCTCCTGGCTATTAATATCTGCCCTCAGTCACTGGCTTTACCACTCTTGGCGGAGAAAATTGCGCACGCCAATTTTTTCCGCGATTTAACCCTTTATTTTACAAGCTACAGCAACCAAATTTTGCACATACACACTACTAACATTAGTAGTGTGGAATATGAAAAAAAAAGGGGATATGAGATGGTTTACTGTATGTAAACCATGTCTCATATCATGTCGGGTTTGTGAAGAAGAAATGAAAAGCCGGCAATTGAATTACCGGCTTTTCACAGATATCGCGCTGAATTAAATATAAATACAGAATATATATATGTGTGTCTCAATGACATGTATATATATATACTGTATATATGTTTTACCGAACATTTGAGCACATAAATCCATTCGATGTCGGTTTTGCAAGCCTGCGAGAAAATCTCGCAGTACGGATGCCATACGGATTACATACGGAGGATGCCATGCGCAAAATACGCTGACACACTCTACCTACGGATGACATATGGACCACTATTTTGGGAACATTTATCCGTATTACGGCCGTATTACGGCCATATTACGGCCGTAAAAAACGGACCGTATTGTCTTACGCTGAGTGTGACGCCGGCCTTAAAGTGATGTTATGAATGTCCAAATTTTTTGCGCAAGTTTTGCAACAGTTTATGGAACGTGCAACTGTTTGCACTTAAAAGGTGCAAAAAAAAGTTAAAATTAAAAAATTGACATTTTCTTATTTTGCACAAAATTAATGAACCACTGACAGAATTTTGAAGAATATCCACAAATACTACAAGACAAAAAAAGAAAAGTGACTGAATACAAACCCTCAAATGATGAATTATGACCTTTGATTGTGGCAAAAAGTGCCAAAACTGCATAATACACTGGATCAAATTTTTTTTTTTTTCATTGTGGAACTTTTCTTCATATAGTAGTCCATATTTTTAAGGACTTTAAGTTATTTTTTGGCATACTCTGAGCTACAAAAATTCAAAAGTGAGCACAATTTTTGATTTATGTTCGCCAAAGGTTTCAAAAACGAGCATGGAATACGTGAAAAGAGCATGGCCAACAATTTTTAGACCAATATATTATACTTTACTTTAGAAAAAGTCTCAAATTTTGGCACAAATTTCCACCTGCTTATAGGAGGTGTAGATTTGTTTTCTGATTTTAGGAAAGTCTAAAATTGACAACATAATAAATGAAAAAATATGATACAAATTACTCCTATGACCTCTTTTTCAGACTGGAGTATAAGTCTTGATACATTTACCCCACTGTGTTTCTTTGAGATCCAAAGCAATTTTTTTTCCAGAATCTAGTATGCTATAGATCTTACATAGTTATTAAGGTTGAAGGAAGACTGTAAGTCCATCTAGTTCAACCCATAGCCTAACCTAACATGCCCTAACATGTTGATCCAGGGGAAGGCAAAAAAAACCCATGTGGCAAAGAGTAACTCCACCATGGGGAAAAAAATTCCTTCCCGACTCCACATACGGCAATCAGACTAGTTCCCTGGATCAACGCCTTATCAAGGAATCTAATATATATACCCTGTAACATTATACTTTTCCAGAAAGGTATCCAGTCCCCTCTTAAATTTAATTAATGAATCACTCATTACAACATCATACGGCAGAGAGTTCCATAGTCTCACTGCTCTTACAGTAAAGAATCCACATGTTATTATGCTTAAACCTTCTTTCCTCCAGACGTAGAGGATGCCCCCTTGTCCCTGTCTCAGGTCTATGATTAAAAAGATCATCAGAAAGGTCTTTGTACTGTCCCCTCATATATTTATACATACAGATCTGGCATTTTTTTCAGCTGTTTTCCATAAAAATGATGCTTTTTTACAGGTATTGTATTTTAAAAAATTACGGTATTAATTTGAAATTAAAATGCTACCCAAAGGACACTAGTAAAAAAAACCCCTCAAAATAATGGTGTTTTTCTTCAAGCCAGTAAAAAGCAAAAAAAAGGTAGTTGTGAAAAAAGGGTAAGTTCACACTAGGCGTTTTTTCAGCGTTTTATTATCTGCAGCAAAACGTGATCTCTTCTCTTCTGTGGCAGGAAAGAACCTGCAGAAAAAAAACAAGTTTTTTTTTGGATTTTTTTGCAGCGGTTTTGATGCTTTTTTGTGTTTTTTTTTGCATGAAAAAAAAACGCATAGAAAAAACGCCCAGTGTGAATGTAGCCTTAAGGGGTTTTTCCGACCACTGGCGCTTATGGCATATCCATAGTATGCAACTCACCTTTTCTGCTAGAAGTTTAGGGATCTTGTGATTCTCTTTGTGTCGAGTATAAAGGTCAAAATAGAGAAAAATGGGGAGAGCAGGTTGAGCAACAATGCCACGCTCATTATACATTTCCGTGGGAGTGGGGTTACAGAAATAAAAAAGCACAGGAGACCCCAGTTCTCTCATTAGTTGAGGATTCTCTCCAATGTCAATAGTTGGGATGTCCCTTTAAGCGGTCTATCCATGTTGATTGTGCCCAATCTTTAGGCAAAGGAGACCTCTTGGATTCAAATGTCTTTATACTATAATTAGAATGAAAAAGGTAAAATGTTTAATACATGGCGCACTGCCAGCAAAAAACTGATCTTGTGTTTGCTAAACAGCATTTTATCATGTACAATATATTCTGTATTCTCGTGATTCATTTTGGTAAATATTTTCTGTATGAAAAACAACACAAAATATGCAAAAACTAAACAAAATAAACTTCGATCCATCACTGTAGAAGCAACCAAATTTATAGGAGTTGCAATGAAAAATGATGAGTTCTCTCAATCAAGTTGTAAGATGTATTAGCATTTACTAAATTAGCCTTTAAATTGGTTTGTTTTATTCTCTTGACAAGAGAAGGCTGTACAACCACCTAGTCATCTACCATGAGTGCCAGCAGACAATGGAAGCCCCGTGGACCAGTGTGGGAACTGATGCTGATGAGCCAAGCACGATCATTGCCTAGAGATAAAGACCAGACAATGGAATGCCAATCAATAGAGTTTTTACACTGTAAAACGTGGATACATCTCAACAATGGAGTGATACAAGCCTTCTGTGTAAACAAGTCATAAATTGATGACCCTTCCTGGAGGTAAGGTTAAGCTGGACCAAAGAATATGGATTTGATCACATGCTGCCTTTTGTAGTTTTGCGCATCTTTGAAGGGTAAAACTGCACTTTACAGTATCAAAAAAGTGAATGACATTTTTGAAATCTCATGCACAGGCAGCTTATTTTTTTGCTAGCGGATTTGAACCATCCAAGCTATTTTTTTTTTTCAAATCTGTAGCAAAACACATAAAAAATGTGCATATTGTTTGCAGTGTTTTTCCTGCGAACACGCTTGTTTTTAGTTCAGAAAAATCTGCCGCAACTCCTCAATGTGAGCACATACCTAGGTGATTCTCTTCAATACAGATTGCAGAAGGCTTCCGTGTAAAACTTGTGTGGTACAGGAGAATTTGCTGCTGTGTAATTGCAGGTTTATATACATAAATATGGAGAGAAGAATTAAAAAGAAAAATTAACAAAGTGCTGTTACATAATAGTATAAAACACTTTCTTTTATATAAAATGCAGCCCAAGTCTGAAGGGTTGGTATACTAATCATCACAAAAAATAATAGTATTTGTCACAATACACTGGACTCGTGTTTAGTAGCTCGGTATATTCATGAGGGATGCTAAGTAGTGATGAGTGAGTGTGCTCATTACTCGAGATTTCCGAGCATGCTCAGGTGTTTTCTGAGTATCTGGGGCGTGCTCGTAAATTATATTTGTGTCCCCGCAATTAAAACAAAGAAAATGAGAGAGAGAGCTAACACTTCCATCTCCTATGAAGTAGGTGCCACCTGTGATGACCAGATTATTACAGTAGATAAATGCTTTGAGAAAAAAAGACACAAGATCTGATATCTGTATATTCAAAAGGAAGGTGAAGTGGAAAATGTAACACCTTCAGAGGTAACTCTTGTTATCTTTAAAGAAAAACTGGACAATTGCAGTTAGACACTCTGTCTCTGGTGTCCAGATCTGAATATCGGGGTTTGATTGAATTCAATATTTGTGGGAGATATTCGGCACCATAGCAAAGGGACGGACATAACACATTCACTCGCATCACTGTAAGGTCATTCTAACCCCTTCAAATTAATAACGGTCCAATGGATGATGCCATCCAGGTCATGTTTCAACACTATGTAAAGATAAAATTTCGGTAAGAAACATAGCGATAATATCTAGCTCCTGGGACCTCCCAGGGCAAAGATATCCTGTAAGTTGGGGATCCCATAAAATTCTGAGAGACCTAGCACATCCCACAATCACCCTCCATAAGCTCATTAAGGGGAGGTATGTGGGCATAATATTGAGCTAATAAAAATGATAGCTTGGTTCTGCATTTTTGTTCATTCTTGATGACATAGGTTCGCTGTGAGAGTGTTCCATTCTGTTCCCAATCAGAGTGTTTTCCTCCATTAAGCTATGAGCCATTTCCGTGACATCAGTTTTAGTAGTTTTCTTTCGTTTTTGATTTTTACTTTCATGTGATTGCATATTGTATACTGTTTTGTATTGTAAATATATTGTAAACATTGCTTTGTTCCCATTTTGTATCATCTTTGTATGTTTTTATAAACATTGCCTACCTTTCTGGATTAAATATATAAAATAATAGCTCCGTTCCTCTTGCTCTGTAAACTGCACCCATGAAGTCATACACTTCCTGTAACAGATATCCAATTCGCTTGTATAAATGATTGTTGGTGGTAGCAAGTAGTTTGAGTTGGCAGTGACCATACAAACCGCAGTATATATATATAGATATATACATATATACATATATACAGGGTGGTCCATTTATATGGGTACACCTAAATAAAATGGGAATGGTTGGTGATATCAGCTTCCTGTTTGTGGCACATTAGTATATGGAAGGGGGAAAACTTTTCAAGATGGATGGTGACCATGGCGGCCATTTTGAAGTCCGACATTTTGCATAGAACTTTATTTTTTCCAATGGGAAGAGGATCACGTGACACATCAAACCTATTGAGAATTTCACAAGAAAAACAATGGTGCGCTTGGTTTTAAAGTAACTTTATTTTTTCATAAGTTATTTACAAGTTTATGACCACTTAGAAAATGTGTTAAAAGTGCTGCCCATTGTGTTGGATTGTCAATGGAACCCTCTTCTCCCACTCTTGACACACTGATAGCAACCCTGCAGAAGAAATGCTAGCACAGGCTTCCAGTATCTGTTGTTTCAGATACTGCACATCTCGAATCTTCACAGCATAGACAAATGCCTTCAGATGACCCCATGCATAAAAGTCTAAGGGGGTCAGATCGGGAGATCTGAACACGGGCATGGAATAAGACTGCACGGGGCGTGTGTTGTTGAACCATAAGGAACTTTCTGAAAAAAAAAAAGTTGTGCTCATTGCACCAAGGAAAAAATAATAAATAAATATACGGGACTGTTCTGCATTCCTGCGGGCAAAGGAGCCCTGAAACACCCCCAGAGTCAGGGGTAATGCAGCCGGTATGGCCAGGAGTGAATGTTGTTTTCTTTATTAATGTTTTTGTTGTGCCTGTTGGACCTTTCCTGCTGGATACCAGGACTCTGCCCTTGGAATGAGGTACGGACCGTGTGTGGCTACAGCAACAGACTGTTTTCGGACAGGTTGTACACACATCATTAAAGGGCAGTGCTATGCTAAAAGGGAGGGGGATGCCTTCCTTTTTCCAAGAACTGTTGACCTAAGGAAAGAGTCACCTAATTTTAAAATATGTTTGATACCGGTGGACAAAACCTCCACTTGATAGACTATGGGGGTTACCTGAAGGACTGTGTGTCAGGCACACCTCAAGAGAGAAATGACTCTCATGCATCATCAAAAGAGACTTTGCTCATGTTGAGCAGTATATTTCTACCCCAATTGCCTCCCTGCGTGGAGTATACTTTGTAAATAATAAAGCTTTACGAGTGAATGGTTCAGGACAACCATTGTTAAAGGGAGGAGGAATGGAAGGGGTGTACTGGGACCGTCTGATGCTCCTCCCCTTCCTTAATATATTTCCTGGTATGTATTATTGTATATTTATTGTTGCATCTAGCTATTTGTACATAATTAATAGGGAAAGTGCAGTGCCTCCGTTATTACACTAGATGGGGGTACATTAGTGAATATAGTTATTTAGGAGGCGTCAACCGTGAATAAGATAGAGGGTTTTTCCTGTTTAGATCAGTAGGGCCTTAGAGCCCGTACAGTGTGGTTGCCTCCACAACATTCGACGCAAGAAGCCCAGCAGTCCAGGGCCAGTGGGCCAGAAGGGCAGCAGTGACAGCAGCAGTGGGAATAGGAGCTGTAGCCAAAGACACACCAGTACAGGGATGCAGGTCGCTCATCATGTGGCAGCTTGCTTTATGGGCAGATGCCCTATTGTCTGGGTCGAAGCGGACTAGGGAATTCCTGAATGTAGTAAGGCTGAACAGGGAGGATGCTGCGGTTCCAGATGGAACGATATGACCCAGGCACCCACTGAAAGGCATAGGAAGAGTACAGGGAAAGAGAAGGTTGTGAATTGCATGGAACGCTACATTGATGCTGTATCTGAGATGGACGTGCTGCTAACGGAAAGAAGTAAAGTTATTTGTTTACAGTTGAATTTGGACTGTGTCTCTGTGCGCAATCGTACCCTGAAAGTGCAGAGACACAAGTACATTGACAAAAGGACATTGTTTGTATGTGACTGGAGACCAGGGTGCGCAAGAGCCATTAATCTCAGCCACGACTACAGCCCTGGCACTCCCTCACACTGTCATGAAATTTTACTGTACCCTGCACAGATTTAAGACCCACTGTGTCAGATATATCAAAGCAGCCCCAAAACATAACTAAGCCTCCTCCTTGTTTTACAGTAGGTACAATGTTCTTTTCTTTATATGCTTCATTTTTGTGTCTGTGAACACAGAGCTTATGTGACTTGCCTAAAAGCTCCAGTCTAGTCTGGACAAAGGACTTTCTCTCAGAAGCTTTGTGGCTTATCAATATGCATTTTGGAAAAATCGAGTCTCGCTTTTTAATGATTTGCTTTCAACAGTGATTCAAAGTCCACTTTTGCCTAGACAGTGACTGATCTGCAATCTGACACTAATGTACCTTGACCTTGGGGTTCACCACTAATCTCTTTGGAAGTTGTTCTGGGCTTCTTGGTTGCCATTCGTATTATCCATCTCTTCAGTTTGTCATCAATTTTCCTCTTGCAGCCACTTACAGGGAGGTTCGCTACAGTCCTATAGACGGTAAACTTCTGAATAACATGTGCAACTGTAGTAACAAGAGCATCAATCTGTTTGGAGATGGTCTTGTAGCCTTTACCTTTAACATGTTTGTCTATCAGTTTCTTTCTAATCTCCTCATACAACTTTGTTCTTAGCTTTCTTTCAGTGTGGCATACCCAATGCTACCAAACAGGACAATGACTACTTTCCATTCTCTAAATAGGCAGACTGATTGATCTGATGTCCCTAAGGTCAGATTATTTTCAATCTTTTCTATGGGTGCCATCATTTTTGTCCAGGTAATTTTTTTTCTGTTGAACCACAATTAAACAGCAATGTCTGATTGTCATTAGTTGATATTCAGTAAATGTAAATTAAAATTACTTTTGTCAGTTTCAAATTATTTCAGTGACCATTGTGTGCTTTTCTTACTTTACAAGAAGGCACCAACAATTTAGTCCAAGTGTGTAATCCATTGATTCAATCCCATGAGGAAGGTGAAGGTGCTAATTGCCCCATATTAGAGGAATTCCCCGCTGACTCAACATATGGCAATCAGACTAATTCCCTGGATGAATGTCCCATGACAGAATCTAGTATCCATAATCTGTAATATATTTATCAAGAAAGACATCTTGGGCTTCCTTGTTTTGTGAATCGACCATGGAAAAGTATTTTCTATGTATTTTTTGTTTTAAAGGGAACCTGTCACCCCCCCAGGCGTTTGAAACTAAAAGAGCCACCTTGTGCAGCAGTAATGCTGCATTCTGACAAGGTGGCTCTTTTAGTTCTGGGTGCTGTAACTGCAGAAATAATCCATTTTGTAATTTGTCCCAAATACCTTGTCTTCCGTCAAGGAGGCAGGCCTTTCCCCCCTGCTGCAGACACCACACAGCCGTCACTCAAATCATCTTTGTGCCGGGCGCCGCCTCCTCATCACTGTTTTGAAATGAGCCGGCGCCTGCGCTCTTTTCTCCTGCCTTGGGCAGGCGCAGTGAGCACTGCCTGTCCTCTGCGCTCATAAGAGCCACCTTGTCAGAATGCAGCATTACTGCTGCACAAGGTGGCTCTTTTAGTTTCAAATA
The DNA here is from genome assembly GCF_051348905.1 of Ranitomeya variabilis. Lineage (NCBI taxonomy): Eukaryota > Metazoa > Chordata > Amphibia > Anura > Dendrobatidae > Ranitomeya > Ranitomeya variabilis. The sequence goes on along the minus strand of NC_135232.1, from coordinate 655,408,155 downwards.
CCTGGGGGGTGACAGGTTCCCTTTAAGTAATTTTATATCTTGTATAAAGAAGGAAGCTTGGCAAAATGTGTATGGCATCTTAACCCCTTAATGGCCGCCGATATGCCTTTTAATGGCAGCAGTTAAGGATACTTATTCCTCAGTGGCGCTTTTTAATGACGCTGAGACATAAGGATATAGTGCCCCCAGCGTCGGAAAAATCTCCTGGATCTCAGCTATGACGGTTTTTACCATCCCTAGTGTTGTAAAAAAAAAGTCAGATTTCCCATTTATTTCTTTCTCCTCTGATATGATCTAGCATACCAGAGGAGAGAGAAATGGGGTTCCCTGAGCCCCACCCCGTACTTCCTGCATCCCAGGACCCTCCGGCTCCATTCCACAGCCCTCCACGTCATCTTCCCGGAAGAAATTGGTGGGCGCATGTGCAGTGCTCCCACCGAGATCTGCCGGCCGGCACCCAGCAACAATAGGAGATTTTTCCTATTGATTCATGTTGATCACTGTGATAGACCCTATCACAGTGATCAAAATAAAAAAATAGGAAGTCAAACCCCCCGTAGTTAGGTAAAAGTAATAAAATTTAAAAAAAATTATTTTTTTTCCATTTTTCCAGTAGGGTTAGGGTTGGGGTTAGTGCTAGGGTTAGGGTTGGGCTAGGGTTAGGTTTGGGGCTAGGGTTAGGGTTGGGATTAGGGTTGTGGTGTTGATGATAGGGTGGTGTTGGGGTTAGGGTTGTGGTTAGGGTTATAGTTGTGGTTATGTTTGGGATTACAGTTAGGGTTGGGATTATAATTAGGGGTGTGCTGGGGTTAGGGTTGTGGTTAGGTTATGGTTGTGGTTAGGCTTCCACTAGGAATTTTGGGGCCCCATACTGGCAACATTTTCAGGGCCCCCTTGAGACTCCGCCCAGGCTTCACCCCAGCTCCGCCTCCACATCTCAAACCTTCCACAGTCCCTCCACCCGCTCTTGGAAAAACTCATCTTCTGCACCATGTCCTCACCAATCTGATATTAATAGTTCCCAGCAGACAACAGATCACGCACATAGCTAGCAGTTTTTGTTTTGGCCAAAAGAATTTTTAAGCCACCACCACTATGAGGTAGACTCTTTTGGCCGGGCTCTACTCTACTCTAACCTGTTAAACACTTTCTTTATATTTTCTATATTTTTATTTATTTTTCTTTAACCCCTTCCCGACCTATGACGCATACGCTGCGTCATGAAAGTCGGTGCCAATCCGACCTGTGACGCAGCGTATGCGTCATGGCGGAATCGCGTTCCTGCCGGTTGGGTGAAAGGGTTAACTGAAATTTCACCCGACCTGCAGATACAGGGGAACTTGTACTTTAGCCCAGGGGGGGTGGCTCAGCCCCCACTTGGCTACGATCGCCCTGGTGACCACTTTGTCACCACCCCCCAGATCTGATTGGAGCTAGCGTCCATGTGACGCTAGCTCTCCATTCAGATGTGTGGGGGGCGGAGAAAACCATGGCTGCCTCGCTGTCCAGCTTCATGCCTTCCGTGGAAGCTGAACAGCGAGGTGCCTGCATACTGCCCTGCCACATACAGCGATCGCCGCCGCCGCTGCAGTCATCGCCGCCGCTGCAGTCATCGCCGCCGCTGCAGTCACCGCCACCGCTGCAGTGGCCGCCACCGACAGGTGCTCCCCTCTGCTTCTCTCCCCCCCCTTGCGATTCCATGCCCCCCGACCTTCGCTCCCTCCCCCCTGCACCCGGTGATCGCCCCCTCCCCCCTGCCCCAGAGATTACCCCCCCTGCTGCTGCCGGCTCCATTTCCACCTTCTGCTGCATCGCATCTGACAGCCCCCGCCCCAGTGATCCCCCCTGATCTCTCCTCTGATCGCCCCCCTGATCTCCCCCCTGCCCTGTGGATCACCTCCTGCCTCGCTGATGTCCTCCCCTGCCCCGCTGATGTCCCCCCTGCCCCTCAGATCTCCCCCCTGCCTTGTGGATCGCCCCCTGCCCCACTGATGTCCTCCCCTGCCCCGCTGATGTCCCCCCTGCCCCGCAGATCTCCCCCCTGCCTTGTGGATCACCCCCTGCTCTGCTGATGTCCCCCCTGCCCCGCTGATGTCCCCCCTGCCGCGCTGATGTCCCCCCTGCCCTGCAGATCTCCCCCCTGCCCTGTGGATTGCCCCCTGCCCCGCTGATGTCCTCCCTGCCCCGCTGATGTCCTCCCTGCCCCACTGATTCCCTCCCTGCCCCGCTGATGTCCCCCCTGCCCCGCAGATCTCCCCCCTGCCTTGTGGATCCCCCCCTGCCCTGCTGATGTCCCCCCTGCCCCGCTGATGTCCCCCCTGCCCTGCAGATCTCCCCCCTGCCCTGTGGATTGCCCCCTGCCCCGCTGATGTCCTCCCTGCCCCGCTGATGTCCTCCCTGCCCCACTGATCTCCCTCCCTGCCCCGCTGATGTCTCCCCTGCCCCGCAGATCTCTCCCCTGCCTTGTGGATCGCCCCCTGCCCCGCTGATGTCCCCCCTGCCCCGCTGATGTCCCCCCTGCCCCGCTAATGTCCCCCCTGCCCCGCAGATCTCCCCCCTGCCTTGTGGATCGCCCCATGCCCCGCTGATGTCCCCCCTGCCCCGCAGATCTCCCCCCTGCCCTGTGGATTGCCCCCTGCCCCGCTGATGTCCCTCCCTGCCCCGCTGATGTCCCTCCCTGCCCCGCTGATGTCCTCCCCTGCCCCGCTGATGTCCTCCCCTGCCCCGCTGATGTCCTCCCCTGCCCCGCTGATCTTCCCCTGCCCTGCTGATGTCCTCCCTGCACTGTGGATCACCCCCTGCCCCGCTGATGTCCTCCCCTGCTCCGGTGATGTCCCCCCTGCCCTGCTGATCTCCCCCCTGCCCTGTGGATCGCTCCCTTCCCCGCTGATGTCCTCCCCTTCCCCGCAGATCTCCCCCTGCCCCGCAGATCTCCCCCCTGCCCCGCCGATGTTCCCCCCGCCTCAGTTTTCCCATTAGGGTTGGGATTAGGGGTAGGGTTAGGATTAGGGTTGGGATTAGGGGTAGGGTTAGGATTAGGGGTAGGGTTGGGATTAGGGGTAGAGTTAGGGTTGGGATTAGGGGTAGGGTTGGGATTAGGGGTAGGGTTGGGATTAGGGGTAGGGGTGTGTTGGGGTTAGGGTTGGAGATAGAATTGGGGGTTTCCACTGTTTAGGCACATCAGGGGCTCTCCAAACGCGAAATGGCGTCCGATCTCCATTCCAGCCAATTCTGCGTTAAAAAAGTAAAACAGTGCTCTTTCCCTTCCGAGCTCTCCCGTGCGCCCAAGCAGGGGTTTACCCCAACATTTGGGGTATCAGTGTACTCAGGACAAATTGGACAACAACTTTTTTGGTCCAATTTCTTTGTTACCCTTGGCAAACTAAAAATTTGGGGGGCTAAAAAACCCTTTTTGTCGGAAAAAATGTTTTTTTGTATTCACGGCTCTGCGTTATAAACTGTAGTGAAACACTTGGGGGTTCAAAGTTCTCTCAACACATCTAGATAAGTTCCTTGGGGGTCTAGTTTCCAATATGGGGTCACTTGTGGGGGGTTTCTACTGTTTAGGTACATTAGGGGCTCTGCAAACGCAATGTGATGCCTGCAGACCAATCCATCTAACTCTGCATTCCAAATGGTGTTCATTCCCTTCCGAGCTCTGCCATGCGCCGAAATGGTGGTTCCCCTCCACATATAGGGTATCAGCGTACTCAGGACAAATTGGTCAACAGCTTTTGGGGACCAATTTCTCCTGTTACCCTTGTGAAAATAAAAAATTGCGGGCTAAAAATCATCTTTGAAGAGAAAAAAGATTTTTTTATTTTCACGGCTCTGCGTTATAAACTTCTGTGAAGCATTTGGGGGTAAAAAGTGCTCACCACACATCTAGATAAGATCCTTGGGGGTCTAGTTTCCAAAATGTGGTAATTTGTGGGGGGTTTCTACTGTTTAGGCACATCAGGGGCTCTGCAAATGCAACGTGACGCCCGCAGACCATTCCATCAAAGTCTGCATTTCAAATGTCACTACTTCCCTTCCAAGCCCTGACGTGCGCCCAAACAGTGGTTTACCCCCACATATGGGGTACCAGCGTACTCACGACAAACTGGGCAACAAATATTGGGGTCCAATTTCTCCTGCTACCCTAGTGAAAATAAACAATTGCTTGCTAAAACATCTTTTTTGAGGACAGAAAAATGATTTTTTATTTTCACGGCTCTGCGTTGTAAACTTCTGTGAAGCACTTGGGGGTTGAACGTGCTCATCACACATCTAGATAAGTTCCTTGGGGGGTCTAGTTTCCAAAATGGGGTCACTTGTGGGGGGTTTCTACTGTTTAGGCACATCAGGGGCTCTGCAAACGTAACATGATGCCCGCAGACCATTCCATCAACGTCTGCATTCCAAATCGTCACTACTTCCCTTCCGAGCCCCGGCATGTGCCTAAACAGTGGTTTACCCCCACATATGGGGTATCAGCATACTCAGTAGAAACTGGACAACAACTTTTGGGGTCAAATTTCTCCTGTTACCCTTGGGAAAATTAAAAAATTCTGGGCTAAAAAAATATTTTTGAGGAAAGAAAACACATTTATTATTTTCACGGCTCTGCGTTATAAACTTCTGTGAAGCACTTGGGGGTTCAAAGTGCTCATCACACATCTAGGTAAGTTCCATTGGGGGTCTATTTTCCAAAGTGGGGTCACTTGTGGGGAGTTCCTACTGTTTAGGCACATCAGGGGCTCTGCAAACGCAACGTGACGCCCGCAGAGCATTCCATCAAAGTCTGCATTTCAAAACGTCACTACTTCCCTTCCGAACCCCTACGTGTGCCAAAACAGTGGTTTACCCCCACATATGGGGTATCAGCGTACTCAGAAGAAACTGGACAACAACTTTTGGGGTCCAATTTCTACTGTTACCCTTGGGAAAATAAAAAATTGTGGGCTAAAAATCATTTTTGAGAAAAGAAAAATAATTTTTTATTTTCATGGCTCTGCGTTATAAACTTCTGTGAAGCACTTGGGGGTTCAAAGTGCTCACTATGCATCTAGATTAGTTCCTTGGGAGGTGTAGTTTCCAAAATGGGGTCACTTGTGTGGGAGCTCCAATGTTTAGGCACAGGGGCTCTCCAAACGCGACATGGTGTCCGCTAACGATTGGAGCAAATTTTCCATTCAAAAAGTCAAATGGCGCGCCTTCCCTTCCGAGCCCTGCCGTGCGCCCAAACAGTGGTTTACCCCCCCACATATGGGGTATCATCGTACTCAGGACAAACTGGACAACAACATTTGGGGTCCAATTTCTCCTCTTACCCTTGGGAAAATAAAAAATTCCGGGCTAAAAATCATTTTTGAGGAAAGAAAAATATTTTTTTATTTTCATGGCTCTGCGTTATAAACTTCTGTGAAGCACCTGGGGGTTTTAAGTGCTCACTATGCATCTAGATAAGTTCCTTGGGGGGTCTAGTTTCCAAAATGGGGTCACTTGTAGGGGAGCTCCAATGTTTAGGCACACAGGGGCTCTCCAAACGCGACATGGTGTCCGCTAACGATTGGAGCAAATTTTCCATTCAAAAAGTCAAATGGCGCGCCTTCCCTTCCGAGCCTTGCCGTGCACCCAAACAGTGGTTTACCCCCACATATGAGGTATCGGCGTACTCAGGAGAAATTGCCCAACTAATTTTAGGATCCATTTTATCCTGTTGCCCATGTGAAAATGAAAAAATTGAGGCTAAAAGAAATTTTGTGTGAATAAAAAGTACTTTTTCATTTTTATGGATCAATTTGTGAAGCACCTGAGGGTTTAAAGTTCTCACTATGCTTCTAGATAAGTTCCTTGGGGGGTCTAGTTTCCAAAATGGGGTCACTTGTGGGGGAGCTCCAATGTTTAGGCACACAGGGGCTCTCGAAACCTGACATGGTGTCCGCTAGCGATGGAGATAATTTTTCATTCAAAAAGTCAAATGGCGCTCCTTCCCTTCCGAGCCTTACCATGTGCCCAAACAGTGGTTTACCCCCACATGTGAGGTATCGGTGTACTCAGGAGAAATTGTGCAACAAATTTTAGGATCCATTTTATCCTCTTGCCCATGTGAAAATGAAGAAATTGAGGCTAAAATAATTTTTTTGCGAAAAAAAAGTACTTTTTCATTTTTATGGATTAATTTGTGAAGCACCTGGGGGTTTAAAGTGCTCACTATGCTTCTAGATAAGTTCCTTGGGGGGTCTAGTTTCCAAAATGGGGTCATTTGTGGGGGAGCTCCAATGTTTAGGCACACGGGGGCTCTCCAAACACGACATGGTGTCCGCTAAAGATTGGAGCCAATTTTTCATTCAAAAAGTCAAATGGCGCTCCTTCCCTTCCGAGCCCTGCCGTGCGCCCAAACAGTGGTTTACCCCCACATATGAGGTATCAGCGTACTCAGGACAAATTGGACAACAACGTTCGTGGTCCAGTTTCTCCTTTTACCCTTGGGAAAATAAAAAAATTGTTGCGAAAAGATCATTTTTGTGACTAAAAAGTTGAATGTTAATTTTTTCCTTCCATGTTGCTTCTGCTGCTGTGAAACTCCTGAAGGGTTAATAAACTTCTTGAATGTGGTTTTGAGCACCTTGAGGGGTGCAGTTTTTAGAACGGTGTCACTTTTGGGTATTTTCAGCCATATAGAACCCTCAAACTGACTTCAAATGTGAGGTGGTCCCTAAAAAAAATGGTTTTGTAAATTTTGTTGTAAAAATGAAAAATCACTGGTCAAATTTTAACCCTTATAACTTCCTAGCAAAAAAAAAATTTGTTTCCAAAATTATGCTGATGTAAAGTAGATTTTAAATTTTTTTAATTTAAATTTTCAAAATTTTCGCCAAATTTCCGTTTTTTTCACAAATAAACTCAGAAATTATCGACCTAAATTTACCACTAACATGAAGCCCAATATGTCACGAAAAAACAATCTCAGAATCGCTAGGATCCGTTGAAGCGTTCCTGAGTTATTACCTCATAAAGGGACACTGGTCAGAATTGCAAAAAACGGCAAGGTCATTAAGGCCAAAATAGGCTGGGTCATGAAGGAGTTAAGGGAAAGAGTCACATATATTTTTTAGAATTTCCATTAATACCACATACAATGGACAAATACCATCACACCATGACCAGGTGACATATTACCACCACATAGTGACAGAATAATACCACATACAAGGAACAAATACCTCCATTCCATGACCAGATCACATATTACCATCACATAGTGACCAGATAATACCACATACAGGGAGAAATACCGCCACACCATGATCAGATCACATACTACCACCACATAGTGACCGAATACTACAATACTGATCATTAATAAAAAAAACACAACACTAATGCCATTATACACAGGAACTCTGTATATAATGTCAGTGTACAGGTAATACAGTGATCACCAGTGACATTATACACAGGAGCTCTGTATATAGTGTAAGTGTACAGGTAATAGAGTGATCACTGGTGACATTATACACAGGAGATCTGTATATAGTGTCAGTGTACAGGTAATACAGTGATCATCAGTGACATTATATACAGGAGCTCTGTATATAGTGTACAGTGAACAGGTAATAGAGTGTATAGTGTCAGTGTACAGGTAACACACTGATTCACCAGTGATGTCTCTAGCTGAAGTTCTTCATCTTTGCTTTTCTTTTTCATGCAGCGCAGACTGCCATCATTTGTTCCAGCCAGGACTCGTCTCTGCATAAAATAACACATAGTTACCTAGAGCACCGCTTCCAGAGCACATCCCCCACTTTTCCCTTTCTTCTACACTACACATCTGAATACAGACGTGCATAAATATATAATTAGTTATTATTAATCCACCACTGCACCCCCACCAACTATAATTAGCCATTTTCCCAATTAATAAATATATACATTAATTAGCCCCTGTACTCTTTCCCCCAATTCATTACCAGTCACTGCATTCAACGCCCCCCACTAGGTGCCTCCCGCTCCCCCGTTTCATTATATATACATGCCACTTCTGCCCTAATTCATTGTCATCTTCTCTCTCCCATCCCCACCCTCTATTCATTATCAACTGCTCTCCCCCCCATTCAATACATGATTTACTCCCACCACCCTCAAAATTCATCAATATTTGCTCTCCCCCAGGGCCTCATTTTCGCTCCCCGTCCCCCACCTTCAATTCAATTGCTGTCCGCCATCCCACACTTCATCATTTGCAGTCCCCCTCACTTCATCATTTGCAGTCCCCCTCACTTCATCATTTTCTGTCCTCCTCCACCTCACTTCATCATTTGCTGTCCTCCTCCCCCTCACTTCATCATTTGCTGTCCTCCTCCCCCTCACTTCATCATGTGCAGTCCCCTTCCGTTCATGTGTAGTCCCCGTCCCCTCCCTCACATCATTAATTGCAGCCCCTCCATCATTTGCAGCCCCCACTGCATCATCATTTACAGCCCCCTCAAACATGTGCAGATCTCCCCTTTTATCATGTGCAGACCCCCTATAATCATGAGCAGACCCACCTTTCCATCATGTGCAGCACCCTCTTCATCATGTGCAGCCCCCTTTATCATGTGCAGCCCCCTTTATCATGTGCAGCCCCCTTTATCATGTGAAGCGCCCCTTTCATCATGTGCAGCACCCGTTTATCATGTGCCGCACCCCTTTATCATGTGCAGACCCCTTTATCATGTGCAGACCCCCTTCATCATGTGCAGTGCCCCCTTTATCATGTGCAGCCCCCATTCATGTGCAATGCCCCCTATATCATGTGCAGCCCCCGTTTATCATTTGCAGTGCCCCTTTATCATGTGCAGCCCCCCTTTATCATGTGAAGCCCCCTTTTTACCATGTGCAGCACCCCCTTTATGTGCAGTGCCCCCTTTATCATGTGCAGCCCCCTTCATCATGTCCAGTGCCCCCTCATCCCCTCCTCACCCATTTAATTCATTTTGTATGAAAAAAAAAGTTTCACATACCTCATAAGCTCCGCTTCTGGTCAGTGTCCTCGTACATGTCGGCACGTATGCGATAACGTCATCGCGTACGCGCCGACACCTGACCAGAAGCCAAGGGAGAGCAGAGGGAGTCAGAGCTGCACAGCCGTCCAGGTAAAGACTGCAGTGCACATCTGCACATCTCCCAGAAAGCTCCAGGGCCCCGACGCCGATGTGTGTGGATCGCCCCCAGGCGCAGGGCAGTGGGGTACTCGGTACCGGGTCCCTCTGTCTTGGTTCTGGGGATGTCACAGTGGCCCGACCCGGTCCGTGGCCCTGCTAAGGGGCGCCCAATTAAAGGTGTAGTTTGTCAAGTGTTCGTGACGCCACCTGTGGTATTCCGTCAGGGTGACCGACGCTGCTAGGGGTCCGCTGGGGTGAAGGAATGGCAGCTAGATGGTATACCTTCCCACAGGTGAAGTATGTCCCCAGGGCTTCCCTTGATGAGTAGGTGGTAATGGTGGATGTTGTAAGGTGCGATGAATAACGAGGACACAAAGGTTGCAGTCTCTTTACCTTTTACTGAAGACTTCAGCGTCCACAGTCCAGAGTACCGTTCACAGCGCTGGCTGAGTCCGGCCAGTTCGAAGGCACATCCAGAGTTCCCTTTGCAGGTGTAAATCAGTGCCTACCTACTAGCGCCTGTGTGTTGTAGTACCTCCCTGCTGAGCACCACGGGATAGTCCTCACAACTGTCGTGTATATTTCTGATGTTCTTTCTCTCCGTCCCCCAGATGGTATGGATAGGACGACCCATATGACGGGGTAGGCCTGGAGCTATTTTATAGGGACCCTTGTGACGCCCCTCTCCCACAATTTGCCTCCGTTGTCTTCATTAGGTTAAAGGTTGGGCAGCCAACTTGGAATTAAATGTCCTGCTGTTGTTTGAAGTAATGCGTAGAGCCTATTACTCCCTCGGTGTTCCGGCCACCGGCTACATGCCTCAGAAGGATGTTGCCGATCTTAAGGCAGGACTCCTCCTGGTATTATGTCCTTGTGCTGTGATCTCGTTTCTCACTTCTCCACAATATACTTCGCTTCTTGTCCTTCCTTAGGATGCTGCCGCAATGAGGTGCAGGCGCAGCTCCGTAACGTTCTATCTCTTGCTATGTCTCTGTCAGGATCCCACCCTTGACAGGGACCTCTGTCTACAGCTCAGATGTTCCTCCTTCTCCCCCTGTCTGCCTGACAGGTCTTCTCTGGGTCGAACCCAGATAGCTTCTCCCCCTAACTTCCTATCCAACCCCCAGTTTTACCCGAGTGTGAGCAGTGGCCTAATAGATAGAACCATTTGCTCCCCCTGGTGGCCAGAGTGTGAAGTGTAGTGTGTGACTGTGATACCTGGTCAGGTGAACTCCTTTAGTACCATCAGACGTACCATCACTCCCCCTAGTGGAAGAGCGACAATACTGCAACGACCAGGACTCTGGGGCGCTGCATGTGCGCTGCAGGCCTGCAGCACATTAGTGCAGGATGGGGCCCCATGAGCAGTAGCACAAGAGGTGGTGCCCTGCGACCCCTGTGTGCCGCTGGTCATAGGGCCCCATACAGCAGTAAGGGCAGTAATGCCCTGATGACGGCCCTGGGTTAGGGTTGGGATTAGGGTTAGGGGTCTGTTGGGGTTAGGGCTGTGTTAGAGTTGGAGTTAGAATTGGGGGGTTTCCACTGTTTAGGTTCATCAGGGGGTCTCCAAACACGACATGACGCCCACCATTGATTCCAGCCAATTTTGCATTCAAAAAGTCAAACGGTGCTCCCTCCCTTCTGAGCCCTGCCATACACCCAAACAGTGGCTTTCCCCCCCATACAGGGTATCAGTGTACTCAGGAGAAATTGCACAACAAATTTTGTGGTCCATTTTCTCCTGTTCACCTTGTGAAAATAAAAAAGTTTGGATCTAAAGTAATTTTGTTGTGAAAAAAGTAAAATGTTCATTTTTTCTTCCACATTGCGTTAGTTCTCGTGAAGCACCTGAAGGGTTAATAAATTTGTTGAGTGTGGTTTTGAGCACCTTGAGTGGTGCAGCTTTTATAATGGTATTTTCTATCACATTAACCCCCCAAACTCACTTCAAATTTGATGTGGTCCCTAAAAATAATGGTTTTGTAAATTTTGTTGGAAAAATGAGAAATTTCTGGTCAAATTTTAACTCTTATAACATCCAAACAAAAAAAATTATGTTTCCAAAATTGTGCTAATGTAAAGTTGGCATGTGTGAAATGTTATTTATTAACTATTTTGTGTGACACAACTCTCTGATTTAAGGGCACAAAAATTAAAAGTTTGAAACTGCAAAATTTTTGCCAAATTTCCATTTTTTCATAAACGCAAGTCATATCAAAGAAATTTTACCATATTGTACCATGAAGTACAACATACGAAAAAAACGGACTCAGAATCACCAGGATCCGTTGAAGCATTCCAGAGTTATTACCTCATAAAGTGACAGTGGTCAGAATTGTAAAAATTGGCTTGCTGTTAGTGTTGAGCATTCCGATACCGCAAGTATCGGGTATCGGCCGATACTTGCGGGTATCGGAATTCCGATACCGAGATCCGATACTTTTGTGGTATCGGGAATCAGTATCGGGATTAATATCAATGTGTAAAAGAAAGAATTAAAATAAAAAATAGGGATATACTCACCTCTCCGACGCAGCCTGGACTTTACCGCCGTAACCGGGAGCCGTTGTACCTAAAAATGCGCGCTTGAAGGGCCTTAGATGAGGTCACGACGCTCTGATTGGTCTGTAGCGGTCGCGTGACCGCTACGGACCAATCACAAAGCAGTGACGTCACCTAAGGTCTTTCAAGCGCGCATTCTTAGGTACAATGGCTCCCGGTTACGGCGGTAAGGTGCAGGCTGCGTCGGAGAGGTGAGTATATCCCTATTTTTTATTTTAATTCTTTCTTTTACACATTGATATGGATCCCAGGGCCTGAAGGAGAGTTTCCTCTCCTTCAGACCCTGGGAACCATCAGGGATACCGTCCGATACTTGGTGTCCCATTGACTTGTATTGGTATCGGGTATCGGTATCGGATTAGATCCGATACTTTGCCGGTATTGGCCGATACTTTCCGATACCGATACTTTCAAGTATCGGACGGTATCGCTCAACACTACTTGCTGTACAAAATTGGCTCTGTCACTAAGCAATTAATGGAATTGTGAGAAAAGTGACAACAAAGATTCTCCAGGGAAACAAAGGGTTAGAAGGTTTAAAATGTAATCAATCCTTCATCCAATGGCAGACAGCATAGGAGAATCTCTGTACGGCAGAGACTGACTGCCGTATTTCTCGTATTTCTCATGGGAGAATCACATTGCACTGCATGGACTGGCTGGCACATCTCCAGACCCGAGCAAGACAGCGTGATGGATTACTGTGATGGATTACTATGCAGCTGTCAAGCTCAGGTCAGGAGAGCCGACAGCCAGTACGAGGTTTACGATGCGATTCTCACACAAGAAATACAGCAGTCTGTCTCTGCCCTACATATGAAACTTCATGTGCTTGAAATCATTATAGAAATACTATGGAGCAAGGGTATTTGTAGTATGAGTAAGGATTAATAGAATATTCCTTGTGTTAGTCTGTTCACCAAGCTTTGCAGTGCTGACCCCGTATGTGTCTAGGCCTACCTGTAAAGTATCTGTGACATGATTAAAAATGTGATAAATTTCAATAAGTGATCATTGCTTTAGATTGTTTTTGTTTTTAACCTGAAACCTCTATGCTCTAAATTAGCTGTGGCCTAATACTGTGTCAGAACCAAGGCACATTGAGGGATCCTCTACTGGATCAGTCTAACATTTGAAGCCTGAATATACATTAGACTAATGTTGGCCGAACCCACCAATATTGGCAGGTTCAGCCTACAGTCTAATGTGTATGGGGGCACCCATCAGATGATTGTCCGGTGTGAAAAGAATCCGGGATGTCAGCGTTAGGACGGCCTATCTTTTTGTTTTCTGTGATATAAGCCACTGTCAGAAATGTCTGACACCAGCCCTCTTGGGCTGCCGTCACACTATCAGTATTTGGTCAGTATTTTACATCAGTATTTGTAAGCCAAATGGAATTATTAGAGGAAAAGTATAATAGAAACATGTGACCACTTCTGCATTTATCACAAACTCCTGGTTTTGGCTTAGGCTAGTTTAACACATCAGTTTTTCCGCGGCATGCCGATTCCGGCGTCGCGCCGCAGCACCGGATCCGGCGTAATTTGTGAAAACCGGATGGGATGGATCCGGATTTCAGCCAGATCCGATATCCGGATCCGGCGAGAAACCGGATCCGCCCCATCCGGTTGGCATCCGTTTCGTCCAGTTTTCCATCCGGTTTTTGACGGATCCGATTTTTAAGAACGCCCCTGGGAGGCTCCAAAATGTGATTGGCCCCCTCAAAACTATATATACAGCCTTCCTACAGCCCATCAGTCACAGGTCGGAGAGGAGCAAGTGCTTGGAGAGAAAGATGGATGTCGTTATTGCGAAGATTCTGCAGAACAACGTGGATTTCATTGTGGAGGCGAATCGCTTGAAAGCAATTGTTCTAGAGAAGGAGCGAGAGAGACAACGCATCATGCGTCTGCACCGACGCCGTTTGTGGATCCACCCCATCACCGCACAGAGAATGACACGTGGGGTGTTTTCTACACTGCACATGGAGCTACGAGGAAACCCAGAGAAATTTTTCTCATATGTGCGGATGAAAGCGGAGAACTTTGATCTATTGGTGGACCGAATTGAACATCTCATTCGAAGGAGTGATACGTATTGCCGATTCTCTATTTCACCGGCCGAGCGTTTGATGGTCACTCTTCGGTAAGCCATTTTTATTGTATGTACTCCTGTAGTACATTTTAATTGATTGTAATTTGATTTTGTAGTAATTTCTGCCTTGATTTTGTTCACAGATTCCTTGCTACTGGAGAATCCCTTTCGTCACTACATTTCCAGTTCATACTGGGAATTTCCACCATCTCCGGAATTGTAAAGCACACTTGCTGTGCACTGTGGGACTCTTTGCACGATTATTTTATACCACATCCCACAATGGAGATTTGGTTGGAAGTAGCCGAGAAATTCCAGCAACTGTGTCAGTTTCCCAATTGCTTGGGCGCGGTGGACAGGAAACATATCCGTATCGTGAAACCGGCTGGTTCGGGATCAGAATATTTTAACTATAAAAAGTACTTTTCCATTGTGCTGATGGCCATCGCTGATGCAGATTGCAAATTTGTAGTGGTGGATATTGGGGCATATGGCCGCTCTAATGATTCCCAAGTTTTCAAGCTGTCTGCAATGGGGCGTCATTTGTATGGAAACAACTTTCAATTCCCCCTCCCAAGACCACTGCCTCAAACCTCTGGGCCACCAATCAATGCCTTTTGTTTGTGTTGGGGATGAAGCCTTCCAGCTGTCAGAACATCTGCTGAAACCCTACTCCAGTCATGGATTGACCCAAACTAAAAGAATTTTTAACTACCGCCTCACACGTGCACGGAGAATGGTGGAGTGCGCTTTTGGGATTTTGACCACCAAATGGAGAGTTCTACTGACATCTATAAACTTGAATACAGACACTGTTGACGAGGTGGTGAAAGCTTGTGTTGTCCTGTACAATTATGTGATATCCAAGGAACAGATTTCCATTGAGAACCACTCTGAACAAACCACCTTGGCTGATTATAACAACATTACGTATAGAAGTTCTGTGACAGTTTCCCAAATTAGGGACCAATTCGCAGAATACTTTATGTCACCGGAAGGAAGAATAGACTGACAGGATAAGAGAGTTTGAACAATTTGTCTTTGACCTTGTAACCGTATTTGACCTACTTTTACCCAAGTTGTGTACCTGTTTGGGTTCTACCCAAAATATTTTATCTCTACCAATAAACCATCTTTAACCCAAGTGTTAACTATACCTTACAAAGAAAATACAAATTTGCTTTAAAAACTCAGTTTTATTACAACTTTTTTGAACAAAACAATAATAAATTTCTGTTTGGCAACACAAAAATAAACTTTATTTGGCTACGCCAAAACTTAGAGGTTTGAATACGTCGGGGTGGAGATAGTGCAGGGCTGTCAGATAGGGACACTTTCACAGTGGGAGTGTGGAGAGAGGAATGTGGTGGTGGTGGTGGGGAAGGATCAATAGGTAGTGGTGAAGGGGTGGAGAAAGCAAGTGAACGGGTGGACAGGAAACTGGGAGTTGGGTTAGAAATTTGGTATGATGGAGGGGTGTAGCTGATGGTTTGGGAGGATTGGGAGGCAGAAGCATTGATGGGTGGAGAAGGGGGTTTGGACATGATGGGTGAAGGAGGCTGGTGGTAGTGGGCAGGGAGAGGCGGCACGGAAGATGTTGTTGGGAACTGGTATGGGGAGGGATGTTCATACTGGTCTGGATGGTGGGAAGGGGCATGGGCGGGACGCTGGTAGTGGTCTGGATAGTGGGACGGGGCACAGTCACGATAAGGGTAATGGTGAGGTTGGTGGGATGGGGCTCGGGCACATTGCTGGTACGGGTCTGGAGGATGGTAGTGGCTGTAGTGAGGGACAGTGGTTGAAGGGGGGCAGGTGCAGGAGGGGTGGCAAGTGCGGTGGCTTTGGAGGCAATGAGCACTAGAGTAGACTGGCAGGCTTCCATTACTTGCATCTGCTGATGATCAGTAGATAGCTTCTCCATTTGCTCAAGTACCGACCAGAAAAAAGTGTGGTTCGGTGACTGACTTGCCTTTGAACGCATCGTTAGCAGAAATGTATGCAACTCGAGTATGCTTTTATTTATTAAACTGAAACCTGCAGTCATTTGCTCAGACAAAACTTTGAGACAGTTTTGGAAGGATGCGTTCAGGTGCAAGAACTCGGGCGCATAGCTCTGTACCTGACCCCTCTGCCGCTGGCGCCCCGAAGCCTGAGGTGTACTAGAGGTGGCAGCAGCAGAGGGGTGGGGTACAGGAAAAGCTATATCCTCACCAGCAGATTCATGCAATGGAACCGGCCAGGATGCTCCAGCGCTGGTGGATGGTACCGAGGGATCAGATAGGTTGGAAGGCTGGGAAGGTGCAGAGGGGCCGGGACTGTCGAAGTGTCCCTTGGTGGCGGACTCCTGAAGGATCGCCCCAGAAGGGTTCAACACAGCTGCAGGCTCCTGAGTGCTCCCGACAGTGCTGTGGAACAAAGAAAAAAAGTAATTAATATACTGATATTGCATGGCCCTTGCTGAAACAACAAAAGAGGGTTAGACATGTAAAACATTGCTTATTACATGTGGTGGGTAATATTTACCTTCGGGTCACCATCGTTGACCTGAGGAACGACAGGGCTTGGGCATATTTATATCTGCTCCTGCATCCTCCAGAACCACTCGGGGCCCGCATCTCTTTGTTGAACTCCTTCTTAAAGCGATCCCTGATTGACCGCCACCGCTTCACAATCCTCTCACCTGTAAAAAAGGAGAAACACAAATTGGTTAAGATACAATACTTAGAATGCATCAACATACCTGAACTGTGTATACTTACATTCTTGATTCTGGGCCCGAACATCGAGGTCCTCCCAGTTCTCAACTAGCTGTTGGCATACTTGTTCCCAGAGTCGAGGGGTCACTATAACATCAACATGGCGGCGGTCACCCATGTTCCACAGCGACTCCCTGTCTCGGATCAGATAGATGAGGAGGTCAATATTGAGGCCGACCTCCTCACCGTCCGAATCAGGAGCACACTGTAAAGCCTGTTATAAAAAAGCACAAAAAAATCAAATTAGATTCAAAACCAAAAACAAAAAAAAAAAGCTGCTTACATGATGACGGCCGCCACGACCCTCACGCCGACGACCCTGGGAGCCACTGAGAGGATCTCTTGACGGAGCACCAGAATCCGAACTCTAAAAGAAAAACATAAAAATTATGTGCTTGTGGTTAGCCTTTTTATGTGTTGTGTACATTTTGATATCTATAATGATCATTCTTTTAATGTGCGATGTGTCCAATGATCTGTTTCTATGTGTTGTGTGCATTGTTCTTTCTGTAATCTTTTGTTCTTATGTGTTGGGTGTAGTGTGTGGTTTGTGGTTCCGCGATGAATGAAAGAAACATATCAATTGTGATCCCGCTCCAGGTCTTTCTCCACCCCTTCGGTCTTCTTCCGGAAGCACCTCTTCTGCTGCAGCAGCATCTTCCGACACAAATGAAAGATGGTGAAATACATTAATATACTGTATATATATAGACAGAGAGAGCTAGACAGAGAGAGAGCTAGACAGAGAGAAAGAGCTAGACAGAGAACTAGACAGAGAGAGAGAGCTAGACAGAGAGAGAGCGCTAGACAGAGAGAGAGAGCTAGAGAGAGACAGAGCTAGACAGAGAGAGAAAGCAAGACCGAGAGAGTACGAGAGAGCGCGAGTGAGAAATTATATAAAAAACATATATTCACCTCAGTGTGCTGCCGACTTGAGGGAGGGCTCCCAGAAGAAGACATGGCTGATGGCAGGCAGGCTCTTTCTGGCAGGCTAGGCTCTTGCTGGAAGGCAGGCAGGCTATGCTTTTGCTGGAAGGCAGGCAGGCTAGGCTAGGCTCTTGCTGGAAGGCAAGCAGGCTAGGCTCTTGCTGGAATGCAGGCAGGCTAGGCTCTTGCTGGAAGGCAGGCAGGCTAGGCTTTTGCTGGAAGGCAGGCAGACTAGGCTCTTGCTGGAAGGCAGGCAGGCTAGGCTCTTGCTGGAAGGCAGGCAGGCTATGCTCTTGCTAGAAGGCAGGCAGGCTAGGCTAGGCTCTTGCTGGAAGGCAAGCAGGCTAGGCTCTTGCTGGAAGGCAGGCAGGCTAGGCTCTTGCTGGAAGGTAGGCAGGGCTCTTGCTGGAAGGCAGGCAGGCTAGGCTCTTGCTGGAAGGCAGGCAGGCTAGGCTCTTGCTGGAAGGCAGGCAGGCTAGGCTCTTGCTGGAAGACAGGCAGCCTAGGCTCTTGCTGGCAGGCAGGGTGTGGCAGGGTGTTGGCTCTCTTTCAGTATGGCTGGAATTGAGTGAGGGCCTCAATGGCTTTGTTTTATATATGCGTCCTGGGGGCAGCCCTATAGGTTCTGAGCATGCTCAGATTAAAAAACTGGATCAGGCCGCCGGATCCGCCTTTTTCCGGATCCGGCGCATTCCGGCGTCCATAGACATGCATTGTAGCGAAAAGCCGGAAGAGCCGGATCCGGCCCTTCCGGCTTTTTCGCCGCAGACAAAAAATGTTACAGTAGACTTTTTTCCAGATGCCGGAATAGAAATTTTTGCCGGATCCGGAAAAAAATGGAAGGAACGCTGGGCCATGCGGCGCAATCTGGCGCTAATTAAAGTCAACGGGGAAAAACCAGTTCCTTTTTTTATTTTTGCCGGTTCCGGTTTTTCACAAAAGAGCCGTAATCAGCCGGAATGAAAAAACCTGATGTGTGAAAGTAGACTTACAAAAACTGATGTAAAATACTGACCAAATACTGATAGTGTGATGGCAGCCTTATAGAAAGCACATAAGCGCTCAGCAGAGTGCATCTGTATATGTGAGATGTGGCCAAGATAACTGCCATCAATATGATTGGCCTCACCATTGTTTAGCTAACAGCTTTTTAATGTATGTGGGGCTTAAGTACACTGCAGAAAAGTGAAACTCCTTGTATCACCAGCAGGCAAACATAGAAAGGTTCCAGAAGTCACAAAGCTTGGAGCAATTGTTATCTGGATTAATTAAACTTGGTTTCGACCGCAATCCTAAATTGGCCTATTTAAAGGTTTAATTCCAAATCCAACAAAATGATTTTTGCAGCAAATTTTCTTTACCTGTACCTACAAATTAAACATTTACCCATACATTAGGACTTAAAAGTTCTACAACTTTGCCAAAAACATTCTCTTTTATTGCTATATCAGATTTCTATATAAAGTTACGTGAATGAAAAAAAGAAACCTATACAGCAAAATAATCTAATATTTGTTATGTCCTATAGAAGGACAATGCTTCAGTGCTCCCCTTTCTGGAATGAATGTGCATCTTTATGACACTGCTCTTAGTATGGTAACCATGGAATTTAGAACAATGTGTTGCAATTAGTGATGAGCGAACGTGCTCGCCACTACTCGTTACTCGCCCGAGTATCAGTGTACTCAGTGTACTCTGCGAACAACGAGTATTTCCGGGATTATTCGACGGTAACTGGTGTCTCCACCCAGCATTTTTGGCGGACTTTAGAGACCCAATCACATTGCAGGGATTGTCTGCCAGGCCATGAAACGACGCAGCCATCTTTGTTGTGGTCGTGCAGTGATTGGCTTGGCCGCCCAGCATCATCCCGAGTATAAGAGACCTGGCGCCGCCCTGCTCGCCGCATTCAGCTCCGGATTCAGCGAGAGTAGAGAGAGCTGCTGCCGAGCTAGGGTCAGAATTGTGGTTTTTATAGTTAGTGTAGATCTGCAACTGTTAAATCCACAACTCCTCAGAAACCAACAGTCCTTTTTAGGGCTAATTAGTGGGTCCTGAGATTGCAGCGCTAGGTAGGCAGGGCACAGGATATCCACATCAGTGCAAGGCCTGCAGGCACTGTATGTGCGTCCATTCCTCCCACTGCATCCCTCCCAAAGCTCCATAACTGTCTGCTGCTGCTTATTTACTATATATCTAGTTGCATTTTTTTTTTTTTTCAAAAAATTCACCCCCCCCCAAAAAAAAATATACAGTCTGTTATGTCAGACTGAGGCCTAGAGCATCTGTTTAAAAAAATCATAGTTTGTCAGGCATACATAGCATAATTGTGTGTGCTAGCCTTGTTCTACTATTTTTTTTATTTTTTTTAATAAATTCACCCAAAAGCCAAAAAAAAATTAATACAGTCTGTTATGTCAGGCTGAGGGCTGGTGTTTCATTTTTTGAAAAATCGTATTTCTGAGGAATACATAGCATAGTTCTGTGTGCTAGCCTTGGTCAAATTTTTTCTTTACATTCACCAAAAAGCAAAAAGCACATTAATACAGTCTGTTAAGTCAGACTGAGTCAGACTGAGTCCTGGTGTATCTGTTTTTGAAAAAGCAAATTTCAGCATTTTAGGCCGGTTTTCCACTGTTTTGGTATCTGTTACTCTACTTATATACAGTACTATTTTGCATTTCAAAAAATACAGGCCACATATTTGGCAGTGTGGTATTTCCGTGACAGATCTCATATATCTGCGTGCTCCAAGTTTGGGTATTTTAGGCCAGTTTTCCACTGTTTTTGCTGTCTGTGACTCTACTTATATACAGCACTATTTTGCATTTAAAAAATTCAGGCCACACATTTGGCACTGTGGTATTTCTGTGACAGGCCTCATAATATCTGTGTGTGTCATGTCGGACGCTGTTCACACTAGGGCGTCCGACAGACAGCAGTAATTCCACTTACGTCCACTACACTCTCAGTGGCATTGGCTAGATTTTATCCAGCTTGCTCGGGGTTAATCTAGCTGGTAATCATGTTGGAGGCTGGGTCACGCCCACGGCCTTTAAATAGTCGTGCTGGACTTTGGGCTTCGCCGATTATAGCTTGTGCTTTGTGCCTAGGGATTCCGGTCTGGAGTGGTGGTCTTGTTGGAGGAATATCGTATCTGGTGGTGTATTATCCTTTGTCATATTCCTCCTTCCTATATTTGTATTTGTTTTGCCCTGTGCACATTATAGTGTATTCCTGTTTGTCTGCGGCGTGGTGCGTTTTTCAGTTTTCCCTGTCTGTGCTTTCTGTGGGGATTGGTGTGTGGTCTCTTCACTGGGTGGCGGGTGGTGGTTTCAGCTTAGGGCTGAAACAGGAGACAGGGTCAGGCCTGGCGGCCCAGACATGCACACCTTTAGTGTAACTTCTGGGAAAGGGACAGACAGGGTTTCCCTAGCCTAAGGGAAATCGCAGGGGCCCGGGTAACCAGCCTTAGTCTACCCAGTACTCCCTTGACAGTGTGCTCCAAGTTTGGGCATTTTAGGCCGGTATTCCACTGTTTTGGTGTCTGTTACTCTACTTATATACAGCACTATTTTGCATTTAAAAAATACAGGCCACATATTTGGCAGTGTGGTATTTCTGTGACAGGCTTCATATATCTTCGTGCTCCAAGTTTGGGCATTTTAGGCTATTAGTCCAGTTTTTTCCTGTCGCTTACTCTACTTATATACAGCACTATTTTGCATAAAAAAAAATACAGGCCACATATTTGGCAGTGTGGTATTTCCGTGAAAGACCTCATATATCTGCGTGCTCCAAGTTTGGGTATTTTAGGCCAGTTTTCCACTGTTTTTGCTGTCTGTGACTCTACTTATATACAGCACTATTTTGCATTTAAAAAATACAGGCCACATATTTGGCAGTGTGGCATTTCCGTGACATGCCTCATAGATCTGCATGCTCCAAGTTTGGGCATTTTAGGCCATTACTCCAGTTTTTTACAGTCTGTTACTCTACTTATATACATCACTATTTTGCATTTTAAAAAAATACAGGCTACATATTTATCAGTGTGGTATTTCCGTGACAGGTCTCATATATCTATGTGCTCCAAGTTTGGGCATTTTAGGCTGGTTTTCCACTGTTTTTGCTGTCTGTTACTCTACTTATATACAGCACTATTTTGCATTTCAAAAAATACAGGCCACATATTTGGCAGTGTGGTATTTCCGTGACAGGCCTCATATATCTGCGTGCTCCAGGTTTGGGCATTTAAGGCCAGTCTTCCACTGTTTTTGCTGTCTCTTATTTTTTAAACACTCTGCCGATAACCCCAAACAGGCCATTTGCAGCACCTGCCATGCCCGCATCAGCAGGGGTAGCAAAACAACCAGCCTGACCACCGCCAGCATGATCAGGCACATGGCAGCAAAGCACCCGACTTTGTGGGCTGAACCCCAGGCTCCAGGAACACTGTCTGCAGGTGACACCACTGCTTCTTCCACTGTTTTGCGTAGAAGCCAATCCCCACTACACCGTGCATGTGAAGATGCCTCTAGCCCTGCACCTGTTTTTGCCCATAGTCAAGCAGCACCATGATCAAGCCCATCCACGTCCTTGTCCCAGCACAGCCTTCAGTTGTCTATACCCCAGTCTTTGGAACACAAGCAGAAATACCCAGCCAATGCCCCACAGGTCACAGTCCTAAATTGTAACATTTCTCTTCTGCTAGCACTTGAAATGTTGCCTTTTAGGCTCGTTGAGATGGAAGCTTTCAGCAACCTGATGGCGGCCGTCCCAAGGTACTCGGTCCCCAGTCACCACTATTTCCCCTGGTGTGCCGTACCGGCATTACACCAGCATGTGTCCCACAACATTACCCATGCCCTCAGCAATGCTGTTACAGGGAAAGTTTACCTAACCACGGACATGTGGACATGTGCTTGTGGGCAGGGACGGTACATCTCACTGACGGCACACTGGATTAACATAGTGGAAGCTGGGACCCAGTCGGACCTTGGGATGGAACACATCCTCCCCACGCCGAGGATTGCTGGCCCTACATCAATCAGGGTTGCCCCCACAGTCTACAACTCCTGCACCTCCTCCTCCTCTTCATCCTCCATCCCAGAAATCAACACATCAGTCAGAGGCTGGAAGCACTGCAGCACTGCCTCAGCCAAGCGGCAACAGGCTATGCTGAAGCTAATATGCATAGGTGACAAACCGCACAATGTAGAAGAGTTGTGGACAGCGCTGAAAGAGCAATCAGATATTTGGATGTCACCGCTGAACCTACAGCCAGGCATGGTCATGTGTGACAATGGCCGTAACCTGGTGGCAGCTCTGAGGCAAGGTGAAATCATACACGTGCCTTGCTTGGCCCATGTGCTTAACCTCATGGTTCAACATTTTCTGAAAAGCTACCTGGAGCTGTCGGATCTGCTAGTGAAAGTACATCATCTGCCCATTTTAGAAAGTCACCTACAGCTTCAGCCGCCC
Source organism: Ranitomeya variabilis (assembly GCF_051348905.1). NCBI lineage: Eukaryota > Metazoa > Chordata > Amphibia > Anura > Dendrobatidae > Ranitomeya > Ranitomeya variabilis. The sequence continues at coordinate 655,385,195 of NC_135232.1, read as the reverse complement.
TTGCGGTTCTTCAGCAGCTTTTGCAGCTTCCAGCTCATCGACTGGTGTGTGATGTCCCCACGTGCTGGAACTCTACGCTGCATATGTTGGAAAGGATTTGTGAGCAGAAGAGGACAGTTGTTGACTACCAACATCAACAAGGCCGTTGATATTCAGTTCAGACTCCACATATACAGTAAGACCTCAGGAGTGGACATGGATGTCAGACATATGTACCATCCTCCAAAACTTTGAGGACTGCACCAAGATGGTGAGCGGCGATGATGCCATAATTAGTGTCACCATCCCGCTTCTCAGAATTCTGAAAACCTCTCTGCTCACAATTAAAGAGGATGCATTGCAGGCAGAGCACAACGACATAGAGCAAGGAACCATACAGGGGGATTACACTCAGCCCAGCCTCATGTCTTCTAAAAGTGGATTGGTAGGCAATGAGGAGGAAGAACAGGAGCTACTTTAATGTGCTATAGATGGTACTTCAAGAACAGCTGTCATACCATCTGTTCAGCAGGGATGACCTAAGGACAGGGAGGAGGAGGAGGATGAGGAGGAGGAGGAGGACAACATGCTCAGCTGTCCTGTTGGTGAGGACATGGAAGTCTTGCCTGCTAGCAGTCTGGCACGCATGGCTGACTTTATGTTGCGCTCCATTTTACGTGACCCTCGCATTATAAAAATTTTGGGTGACACTCATTACTGGTTGGTGACACTTCTAGACCCATGCTACAAGGAGAACTTTCAATCTCTTCTGCCAGAGGCAGAGAAGTGTACTAAAATGTTGCAGTACCAGAGGGCCCTTGTAGCGGAATTACTTAGAAAATTCTCATGTGAGAACGCTGGCAGCAGACGTCAGAGTTTGCTGTACAACCAAGGAGTGGAAGGGAGAGAGAGAGAAGTACAATCCAGCTCAGGCAGGGGAGCAATGGCAAAGTTCTGGGACAGTTTTCTCAGACTCTCCCATCGTGACGGCACAGAGGCAAGGGGTGCTGTCGCAAGAAGTGCAATGTTTGGGAAGATGGTGAGGGAGTACCTTGCAGATCGTACAAAAGTCCTCCGTTATTCCTCTGTGCCTTTTAATTATTGGGTATCCAAGCCGGACACGTGGCATGAACTGGCTCTCTATGCCTTGGAGGTCCTGGCATGCCCTGCTGCTAGCTTTCTGTCAAAGCGGGTTTTTAGTGCCACTGGTGGAATTATAACAGATAAGCCCATCTGCCTGTCAACTGAAATGCTGACAGGCCAACTCTTATAAAAATGATCAAGGGCTGGATTGGGAAAGACTTCTGTACACCACCAAGTGAAAACAGCGAAACATAACCTCAAATACATTCTCTGTTTTGGGGAGGTGTATTCTCATGCACCTCTTCACAACCACACATGGGTATACACTTCCAGATTTGGTCTGTCTGTTCTTATGCTCCTCCTTATCCTCATCCTCATCATCCAGAACCACTAGATGACCAGGGTGAACGTGCTCTGTACTGTTATAAGCTGGTGAATTTTGGGCAAGGGGGCTGTGATGGCACTATTTTATTTATTAAAAAAAGGACCCCCCATTGTGGAATTGTTTGTCAGCTCATGCCCTCCATTACAAGTCTCAGAGCCCCACACCCCTACATTGGGCCTACTTCTTAACTCGGTTTCCTGCAATGTCTCTTCCTTATCTCCAACTACATAACCTGGGTGAACGTGTAGGATGATACTAACACTTAAAAATAGTAACTTTGTAATAACTGTTAAATGGAAGTCCTGCAATATATATTTTGATTGCAGAATAACTCCCGAACGAGTCTCTTTTTGCACATGTAGGATGATACTAATAGTAATGGTTGTAGACAGAAATCATGCAATGTATATTTTGGTTCCGGTTTAGGATTTAAGAACTGATGCATATAAGGTGTAGTGTCATAATCATGTGGAAATAATATTATAGAGATATGGATCCAATGGGTTAAGATCTATTTATTTGTATTGTACTATTCGAATGTATTTTTGACCTTTCATTGCAGGTTCCGAATAAGTAGTCCCGATTACTGTGTGATTTATATGTTTATTATTGCCCTATGACTCAAAGGAGATACGGGATGTTGGGTATTGTGAGCGTGGGTGGTCTGTCGTTTCTTTGGACTTAGAATGATGGAGTGTTCTTTGGTTACGATGGAGCGTCCCTTAAATATGCGCAATAAGTGCTGGCGATAACGACAGAGTCTCCTCTGGACATGTGTTACGACCATTAGCGACGTTGTTATGGACGCGATGTAGCGCATTGAAGTTATTGGACATCGTGATCTGGACATGCGCACTGGAATATCTGGAGATCGCAATATTGTGGAAGGCGCCGCCCAGACTTATATGAGTGGACCCGGACCCATGGATATGCGCGGTCGGAGAGGAAACTTCGGACTTGCGCATTGGTGTTTGTTACGTCACTCGACATGCGCGGTCGGAGAGGTGACTTCGGACGTGCGCACTGATGTTTGTTAAGTTACTCGGTAATTTAGATTATGGTGTGGGATTTGCTTTGGAGCGTGTGGGCCTGCGCAGTGGGGAGTGTTGCATGATGGGTGAAGTGCGACCACGTGGGGTCGGCACTGCTACCTGCTTGTGCGGCGTTCTCTGCGGGCACGCCTACGGTACCATGACAATTTGCGATGCATTGTCCGGTAGTGTTGAGCGATACCGTCCGATACTTGAAAGTATCGGTATCGGAAAGTATCGGCCGATACCGGCAAAATATCGGATCCAATCCGATACCGATACCCGATACCAATACAAGTCAATGGGACTCAGGTATCGGACGGTATTCCTGATGGTTCCCAGGGTCTGAAGGAGAGGAAACTCTCCTTCAGGCCCTGGGAACCATATAAATGTGTAAAATAAAGAATTAAAATAAAAAATATCGCTATACTCACCTGTCCGACGCAGCCGGGACCTCGGCGATTGTAAGCGGCAGCGTTGTTTCTTTAAAATTCGCGCTTTTACTTGCTTACGTGAATTCCCGGCTTCTGATTGGTCAGGGCGGCCATGTTGCCGGGACTCGGACCAATCACAGCAAGCCGTGACGAAATTACGTCACGGCTTGCTGTGATTGGTCCGCGTCCCGGCAATATGGCGCCGTGACCAATCACAAGCCGTGACGTCACGGGAGGCTGGACACGCGCGCTTTTCAAAATAAGCGCGTGTCCAGCCTCCCGTGACGTCACGGCTTGTGATTGGTTAATGGCGGCCATGTTCCTGGGACGCGGACCAATCACAGCAAGCCGTGACGTAATTTTGTCACGGCTTGCTGTGATTGGTCCGCATCCCGGCAATATGGCGCCGTGACCAATCACAAGCCGTGACGTCACGGGAGGCTGGACACGCGCGCTTTTCAAAATAAGCGCGTGTCCAGCCTCCCGTGACGTCACGGCTTGTGATTGGTTAATGGCGGCCATGTTGCCGGGACGCGGACCAATCACAGCAAGCCGTGACGTAATTTCGTCACGGCTTGCTGTGATTGGTCCGAGTCCCGGCAACATGGCCGCCCTGACCAATCAGAAGCCGGGAATTCACGTAAGCAAGTAAAAGCGCGAATTTTAAAGAAACAACGCTGCCGCTTACAATCGCCGAGGTCCCGGCTGCGTCGGACAGGTGAGTATAGCGATTTTTTTTATTTTAATTCTTTCTTTTACACCTTTTTACATTAATGTTGTTTCGATACCGATATCCGATATTACAAAAATATCGGATCTCGGTATCGGAAATTCCGATACAGCAAGTATCGGCCGATACCCGATACTTGCAGCATCGGAATGCTCAACACTATTGTCCGGATAGGTCAAGGGGTTTGTTTACATATCGGGAGCCGATTATTATATTTTGTTTTGTGTGATTGGGCTCTGTAGATGGGAGTGATCGAAAATGACGGCTATGTAGTGGAGGGGTTGCTGCATTGATACCAACTCGCATGGCATTGTTTTTAACTATGTATATGTTTATTACATTGTTGTATGTTTTTCTATGTAAAGTGTGAGTTCCCAATTAGTTGTTGGATAATTAATGGGGAGGGTTTAAGTATATATAATGGTGGTTGAAATTGTTTGTACTGTGCTTGATAAAGGTCCTCGGACCGAAACGTTGCCGCAGGAGGCAGATTAAAGATGTGAGCTGCTTTTCTTCACTCCCTGGTGTGGCGCTGTCCTTCTCTTTACATGTACAAATATTTATTTGTCCACTATATTAGTTTCTCTCCTTGAGAGCCATAACTTTGGCTGCATCAAATGTACAAATGGCGAATATACAAATGGCGATTTGGAATCCAGATTAAAATACTGTACACCAAATGCATTCAGACAATTACATAGCTGCATTTCATGTAAAACATTTAAAGATGTGACAGACAATGCTCATAGTGACACAATCTTGAGAAATGTTTGTTTATTCACTTCACAAACAGTTCTAAGCCTCTATATGTTTGCGTTTTATCTTTATAAAACATTAAGGTTTAATGAAACTCTGCCTGTGGTGGTTTGATCTAAATCCTTGTGGCTTTTATATTCTAGGAGTTTATGGACTTTCATCTGATGACTCCATGATATCTCAGTTTCATACAACCTTGAAAGCTGGCCACTTGACGGGCTGGGTGAAACTAGAGTTACTACATAGTGTAAGTCACTATATAAGTCCAGAGAAACATGACTAAGACAGATGTGTTGTGAATTCCGTTCTCGAACTCCCTCCTGTGGTCATGAATGGTACTTCGGCGAGTTCTGTCTGTGGACTCCCTCTGGTGGCTGTGAGTGGAACTGCTGGTTCTGAGGTTGCTTCCTCAGCTGCCCTCGTTTGTGGCTAGGCTGGCTTCTCTATTTAACTCCACTCAGATCGTTACTCCATGCCAGCTGTCAATGTATCAGTACTGGTTCAGATCTCTCTTGGATCTTTCTGATGACCTGTCTACTCCAGCAGAAGCTAAGTCCCTGCTAGTTCATTTGTTATTCATTTTGTACTGAATATATTTCTTAGTATTTGCTAAGTTCTTGTCCAGCTTGCATATATGATATTGCCTTGCTAGCTGGAAGCTCTGGGGTGCAGAGTGGCACCTCCGCACCGTGAGTCGGTGCGGGGGTCTTTTTGCACACTCTGCGTGGCTTTTTGTAGTTTTTTGTGCTGACCGCATAGATCCCTTTCCTATCCTCAGTCTATTTAGTAAGTCTGGCCTCCTTTGCTGAAACCTGTTTCATCCCTGTGTTTGTGACTTTCCTCTTAACTCACAGTTAATATATGTGGGGGGCTGCCTTTACCTTTGGGGGAATTTCTCTGAGGCAAGGTAAGGCTTTATTTCCTATCTTTAGGGGTAGTTAGCTCTTAGGCTGTGAAGAGGCGTCTAGGGAGAGTTAGGTACGCTCCACAGCTATTTCTAGTTTGTGTGTTATAGGATTAGGGTTTGCGGTCAGCAGAGTTCCCACTTCCCAGAGCTTGTCCTGTCGTCTAGTTTAACCATCAGGTCATTCCAGGTGCACCCAACCACCAGGTCCATAACACAGATGCCAAAACTGGGGTACCTGTACATGTACAGTGTGCTCATACCTGCATAATTGGGGATTTCTATGCAGTGTAGGTAATCTCCCAGGGGTTCTCTGTCTTGGTGTTGCTTCTCTGATATTCCAGACGGATGATGTTTAAAAGCCTCTTGTTGTTGATGTAAGTATACTGTATGTAGTTAATCTTTATATATAAGTAATCATTATATGTATTTAATCCTTATATGTACTTATTAACCTTTGTATGTTAAGTACATATACAAAAGTGTATGCACTCATACTATTCAATCATACTATTCCTTGAATTTTGTACTTTGCAATAAAATTGCATTGTATTGCAAGTATTAGTCTTCTTTAAAGCCGTATCTGAACCTTAGTGTTAAAAACATGGCAAATAAAATTGGCAACTTCTCCTGTAAATAATTCTGCAAAGAGGGAACCATCATACCATTAAAAAATACAAGTGGATTTTCATGGGCCCATCCAGTACGTGGGTTCAAAGGCGAAATGGGGTGCATATGACTATGCAGCAGGGCTGACCTTGCTGTCAATGTGTAAAACAAAGGAGTACGGGAGTATAAAATGCATATTGTGAAGTGGATTTTCATGGGCCAATCCAGTATGTGGGTTCCAAGGCGTAATGGGGTGCATATGACTGACTATGCAGCAGGGCTGACCTTGCTGCCAATGTGTAAAACAAAGGAGTACGGGAGTACAAAATGCATATTGTGAAGTGGATTTTCATGGGCCCATCCAGTATGTGAGTTCCAAGGCGTAATGGGGTGCATATGACTGACTATGCAGCAGGGCTGACCTTGCTGCCAATGTGTAAAACAAAGGAGTACTGGAGTACAAAATGCATATTGTGAAGTGGATTTTCATGGGCCCATACAGTATGTGAGTTCCAAGGCATAATGAGGTGCATAGCACTGACTATGCAGCAGGGCTGGCCTTGCTGCCAATGTGTAAAACAAAGGAGTACGGGAGTACAAAATGCATATTGTGAAGTGGATTTTCATGGGCCCATCCAGTATGTGGCTTCCAGGGTGTAATGGGGTGCATATGACTATGCAGCAGGGCTGGCCTTCCTGCCAATGTGTAAAACAAAGGAGTACGGGAGTACAAAATGCATATTGTGAAGTGGATTTTCATGGGCCCATCCAGTATGTGGCTTCCAGGGTGTAATGGGGTGCATATGACTATGCAGCAGGGCTGGCCTTCCTGCCAATGTGTAAAACAAAGGAGTACGGGAGTACAAAATGCATATTGTGAAGTGGATTTTCATGGGCCCATACAGTATGTGGGTTCCAAGAGGTAATGGGGTGCATATGACTGACTATGCAGCAGGGCTGGCCTTGCTGCCAATGTGTAAAACAAAGGAGTACGGGAGTACAAAATGAATATTGTGAAGTGAATTTGCATGGGCCCATCCAGTATGTGGGTTCAAAGGCTTATTGGGGTGTATATGAATTGGTAGCAGGGCAGGCCTTGCATTCAATGCAACATTTTTTCAGGAGGCCCTCCTGGACATCTTATGAAAGGGGTATTGTGGTGCGTCATAGTTCTTGGCAGCCCATCCACTCACAGCGTAGGCTACAACAGTTTAGGAGACCCACTGTTTAATAATGGCCCTTTAAGAAGATTAATGCAGCCTGATGCACCAGTAAAATTAGGCTCTGTGACTTTAAGAGTACCTCCTTCATAAATGAAACAAAATGGGTCTGCTTATGTGTCACACACCACATGGACAGCTAGGGTTGTTGATGAGATTACCTTGACGTTTGGTGGATGGGCTCACAATTTTTGGCCAAATCTTGTGCTAAGCATCTCATGTGTTTTTTCATAGATTTCACAAGCCATTAAGCTATTCACATTTCATGTATCGCACATTTCCTTGCTTTAGTACAGTTGAGTGCAGCCATTGATCTATTTGCTATGTAAGTCTTTTTTGGTTATGCACCAGTTCAGACTAGATTGCTGTTCAGTCAGTTTACCTATATTTACTATGTACTATTTTTCCTGACTTGAACGCCCCGCCCTTCACCATGCTGTGATTTTAATTACATCCAAACACAGTTGGTTCTGACCTTCCTATAAATGCAAGCTTTACCATGTTATTAGCCATAGGTAAGTGTTCACACTAGGCATACAGGTAAGCTATTCACATCTCATGTATCGCACATTTCTTTGCTTTATTACAGTAAAATTAAGTGCAGCCATTGATCTATTTGCTATGAACTAAGCCCAAGTGGGGGAGGAAATTTTTGGTCTGGGGTTAATTATTTGGCCTTACAGGCAAGTCATTAACCTGCAAAGGATGTGCCTTAACATATTTCCCAGCAAAATCCGTTTTGGTTTCGTTGTAGTGTGTTTTTTGTGGCACCGGGAAAAATGGCATGAATCTCGGAAAAAAATGTTTAAAGCTGTGAACTTGGAGTCAGGAATGCTTCCAGTGGCAATCCCCATGATGTTCCTGTGTCATTTGAGCAGTGTTTCCATCATTTTCAGACGTTTTTAGACCTTAAAAGGACCCCCGGGGGGGATCACGGTAAAAATACTCGGGTCTCCCATAGACTTACATTGGGCTCGTTGCTTGGGTCGAGTACCCGAGTATTCCAATCTGCTCGACCCAAGCAACGAGCACCCGAGCATTTTAGTGCTTGCTCGTCACTAGTTGCAATCCTTTGTAGACCATGGCAGCTTTTCGTGATTTTTTTTTTATTTCTGCATACACTCATCTGAACTTTTTACATTTTTTTCCAGTATGGTATTGTGCCTCATTATCAATGATGGTTATTGTACAGAGGCATCCAATATTAGACCTTGTCAAGCTTTTATGGTAAAAAAAAAAAATCATGCATTTCAGAATAGTGAACTTGTGACAGGAGGAATAGAAAATTGTTTTTCTTATTAAAATCGAAAAGAAAAAAGCAATTGCAAAATAATCACAAGAGAAATTGTAAAAGTTGTTTTGCTGGTGCTTTACTTGTAGCTGCTGCTTGTGAAGGACACTTGAAAACATAACATAAAAGCTGTGATTTGCATTTAAATATCTTGTAGAGTTTGCTATTACCTATAAAATCTATCTCTGCTTGGTGCTGGGGTTGTAGAACTATTAAAAATATCTTCTTCCCGTGAAGGTATTAAAATTGAGGCTTGACCATATGGTTCCTGATAGCTCATGTAATCTCATAACAATGGAGATTAATATTTGTTGGATTGAAGTAGAACTAAAAGTCACAGTTACTTTAGATGAAATGAACAATACTTTTTCGATTGATTTCACCAGGCTGGTCATTTTGGTTGAAGGGAAGAAAACAGTCATTCCTGAGTGGCAAATCTTCTGTTATTCACTATAAGGCTGGGGTCACACTACCATAGAATATGGGTGAGAGCTATGTGGGAAAACATTGCATAGCCTTCGGCCCAATATTAACCTATGGGGCAGCTCCCATCACTGTATTTTTTCTCACGTGTATTTGACATGCGTGTAAATTCGCAGCATACTGCGATTGTACATGTACATCGTCCGAGACTCGCCAATGCAAGCCTATGGGTCCAAGAAAAACTTGGACACCACACGGGCCATTCGTCTAGCTTACAACAGGTACGCACTAGTGATGAGCGAGTGTACTCGTTGCTCGGGTTTTAGAAAGCAGGCTTGGGTGGTCTCCGAGTATTTGTAGCTGCTAGGAGATTTAGTTTTTGTTGACGCTGCTGCATGATTTATGGCTGCTAGCCAGCCTGAGTACATGTGGGGGTTGCCTGATTGCTAGGGAACCCCCACATGTATTCAAGCTGTCTATCAGCTGTAAATCATGCAGCTGAGGCAACGAAAACTGAATCTCCGAGCACTTACAAATACTTGGAGATTACCCGAGCGTGCTTGGGAAAACCTGAGAAACAAGTATACTCGCTCATCACTCGTACGCACACATTTTTCTCATTTCAGCCCATTTAGCCATTAAATTTAATGGGGAAAATCAGTGAGAAATGTAAAGCCATAGAAATGCCATACGGATGTCATACGGATGCACAGGTGTGAGAAAATCGCATCATCGCATTCAGGGCCGGCGTTTGGCACAGGCAGACCAGGCAGACGTCTGGGGCCCCCACCTACAAGGGGCCCCCTGCATCTGCAACCCCTGTATGAAGTGCCCAGAGGGTTTTCAGCAGTGAATAATGCTGTGCATTGCTCTATCCCAGAACGTGTCTCCCAAACCCCCCTTGAGACCCCCTCAGTGCAGTGATTTACTCACTGTGGTCCTGGAGCTCTCTGTGCTGATTGCTGTAGGATCAGGTTTCACAGTCACATACAGCAGTCATCAGCATTGGCTCTGACCAATCACTGAATCATTGCTTGTAATTTGACAGGGCGACCTGCTGTCACTACTGTCTGGATGACACAAGACAGGAATATTGTCTGCTGAGTCAGGGCATTTATTATATAGAAATAAATGAATTCCCGCATGAAATAATAAGGGTAAACCATACACATATATAGTACAGGTGTGCATAGGAATCAGCGTTTTGGTGCATTTTTTTCCAGCCAAAACATGCTCTCTTGGCAGTAAAAACACTTCTTTCAAAGCACACTTTTTTAGGGTATGTGCAGAGGATCCGGAAATGGCAGCCCTTTGGATGCAGTGGACATGTGCTACGTCCAAAGTACTGCCATCTTTTGAACACAGGTGATTCCGCGTGTGTTCATTGATCTGTGCGAATCCCTGCGTCCTATACATTGCAGGGGTGAGATTTCTCTTGCGGAGACTCGCATCTGCGCCATATAAATTGGCATGCTGCAGCCTGGACAGACGCGCCGCATGTCCGTCTCTGCAAGTGAGGTGCAGGTGTCAGTGCACGCATAGTAGAGATGGGGTTTCTTGAAATCCCATCCACTATACTGTAACATCTGGCCGCTGCGGGTTGGACGCTGTACACAGCAGCCGACCTGCAGCGTTTACTGACTGTGCACACACTCTTAGAGCTTTTGCTGTTTGTTTTTTACAGTTTGCATTTTGTCTACAGAACATGTTTAATAAAGTTAGTGTTATTCACAAAAAAAAGCGATAAACAACGTTGCAACATTTGCAGCATTTTTTAAACTTTTTCATTGCTTTCTACGGGTGAAAAAAATTGCTGAAAGAAGTGAAACACGCTGCAGATTTAAAAAAGGCTGCAGTTGTGAAATTCAGTCAGGGGAAAATAAAAGGGTGTGCTGGAGATTTCTGAAAATCTCAGTTTTTGCTTGTGCTGTAAAATGCTGTAAACTTCTTATTTGCAGAAGAAAAGCTGCAAAAATTCTGCATATGAACATGGCGAAAAGCTGCTTTTCAAAGTGCCAGCAAAACATGTGAGATTTCCGAAATCTCCTGCAGGCGCTTGTTTGTTTTCTGACTGGATTTCAGGACTGTAGCACTTTTTTAAATATGCAGCGTGTCAATTCTTTCAGTGTGTTTTCACGTGTAGAAAGCAATGAAAGAATAAAAAAGCTGCAGATATTGCAACAGCATTTTTCACTGCAATTTTTTAAGTGGTTTTGGTGAATTAAACTATTAGGTCTCTGTTGTGAACTGTGTTTCTGGGCTCCCTCTGGTGGTCACTAATGGTATTGTATGAGTCATGTCTTTCTGCATGCCTGGGCTTCAGCTGTTTCATTAAGCTGTGGGTTTTCCCTATTTTGTCCTCCTTAGGACTCAGTCTCTTGCCTGGTATCGATGTATTCAGTCCTATTTGGTCTCCTCCTGATTCCTTGCCATCTGCCTCATGCAAGAAAAGCTAAGTCCAGTTTGCATACTTTGGATCATTTGCATTATCAGTGTTTTTTGTTCAGCTTGCTCAAAATGTGATTTTCTAGCTCGCTGGAAGCTCTAGGGTGCTGATATTCTCCCCCCACACCGTCAGTCGGTGCGGGGGTTCTTGAATACTCAGCGTGGATGTTTTTGCAGGGTTTTCTGCTGACCGCATAGTTCACTTTCTATTTTCTGCCTATCTAGTTTAGTGGACCTCACTTTGCTAAATCTAGTTCATCTCTACGTTTGTGTTTTCCTCTTGCCTCACCGTTATTATTTGTTGGGGGCTTTCTATATCTTTGGGGTTAATTTCTCTGGAGGCAAGTGAGGTCTTATTTTCCCTCTACGGGTAGTCAGTTCTCCGGCTGGCTCGAGACGTCTAGAATCAACGTAGGCACGTTCACCGGCTACTTCTAGTTGTGTGTTAGGATCAGTTATGCGGTTAGCCTAGTTTCCACCTCCCTAGAGCAGTTCTATGTTATTGCGGACTTACTCTGAATACCAGAGATTCTCTACCACTAGAATCATAACAGTATACCAGGCCCAAAAAGAAAATGTTTAAAGCATCGCAGAAGCGGGATTAAAAAGAAGTTCTGGGGTTTTTTGTTTTTTTTTGTTTGTTTTTTTTGTTGCAGTCTGTCTAGCTTCTTTCTTCCCCTTATACTCTGAGTGGTTTTGAGCTCTGCTGCAGACATGGATTTTCAGACTCTGACTTCTAGTGTGGATCAGCTTGCTGCAAGGGTGCAAAGTATTCAGGATTTTGTCACTCATAGTCCTATGTCTGAACCAAAAATACCTATCCCTGAGCTGTTTTTTGGAGATAGATCTAAGTTCCTGAATTTTAGGAATAATTGTAAATTGTTTCTGTCTCTGAGACCTCGTTCCTCTGGGGATTCCACTCAGCAAGTTAAAATTATTATCTCCTTCTTGCGTGGCGACCCTCAAGATTGGGCTTTCTCTCTGGCGCCAGGAGATCCTGCATTGGTGAATGTTGATGCGTTTTTTCTGGCGCTTGGTTTGCTTTATGAGGAGCCTAATCTTGAAAATCAGGCTGAAAAGGCCTTGCTAGCTATCTCTCAAGGTCAGGACGAAGCTGAAGTATATTGTCAAAAATTTCGGAAATGGTCCGTGCTTACTCAATGGAATGAGTGTGCCCTGGCTGCAAATTTCAGAAATGGTCTTTCTGAAGCCATTAAGAATGTGATGGTGGGGTTTCCTATCCCTACAAGTCTGAATGATTCAATGGCTCTGGCCATTCAAATTGATCGGCGTTTGCGGGAGCGCAAATCTGCTAATCCTTTGGCGGTGCTGTCTGAACGGACACCTGACCCTATGCAATGTGACAGAATTCTGACCAGAGCCGAACGGCAAAATCATAGACGTCAAAATGGGTTGTGTTTTTACTGTGGTGATTCAACGCATGTTATCTCAGCATGCTCTAAGCGCTTAAAAAGAGTTGTTAATCCTGTCGCCATTAGTACTTTACAGCCTAAATTTATTTTGTCTGTGACCTTAATTTGTTCATTGTCTTCTTACTCAGTCATGGCTTTTGTGGATTCTGGTGCTGCTCTGAGTCTGATGGATTTGTCGTTTGCCAGGCGCTGTGGTTTTGTCCTGGAGCCGTTGGAATTTCCTATTCCTCTTAGAGGAATTGATGCTACGCCATTGGCGGAGAATAAACCTCAGTATTGGACGCAAGTGACCATGTGCATGACTCCTGTACATCAGGAGGTGATTCGCTTCCTTGTTCTGCATGATTTGCATGATGTGGTCGTTTTGGGTCTGCCATGGCTACAGATCCATAATCCAGTTTTGGATTGGAAAGCTATGACTGTGTCAAGTTGGGGTTGTCGGGGGATTCATGGTGATACTCCGTTGGTGTCTATTGCTTCTTCCACTCCTTCTGAGACCCCTGAGTTTTTGTCAGATTACCAGGATGTATTTAGTGAGCCCAGGTCCAGTGCCCTTCCTCCTCATAGGGACTGTGATTGTGCTATAAATTTGATTCCTGGTAGTAAATTTCCTAAGGGTCGACTCTTTAATTTGTCTGTACCAGAGCATGCCGCGATGTGGAGTTATACACTCACTGGCCACTTTATTAGGTACACCTGTCCAACTTCTTGTTAACACTTAATTTCTAATCAGCCAATCACATGGCGGCAACTCAGTGCATTTAGGCATGTAGACATGGTCAAGACAATCTCCTGCAGTTCAAACCGAGCATCAGTATGGGGAAGAAAGGTGATTTGAGTGCCTTTGAACATGGCATGGTTGTTTGTCATGATCTCTGCAGGCAGAGATCATAGCAAGCCTATAGAGGGACAAGCTCTCGGAAGATGGAACTATACTGACCATGAACTAAGCCTGCCGCGCAACTAGAAATAGCCAGGTAGCATTTCCTATTTATCGCTAGATGCCCAGCTCTGGCCTAAGACCTAAATAGCTAGCAGAGGGAAATATAAGACCTGGCTCACCTCTAGAGAAATATTCCAAAGAAGACAGTAGCCCCCCACATATAATGACGGTGAGTTCAGATGAAACAACAAACGCAGCAGGAAAATAGTCTTAGCAAATTTGAGGTCCGCTTACTAGATAGCAGAAGACAGATAGTATACTTTCATGGTCAGCAGAAAAACACTAACAAAACACCATCCAGAGATTACCTTAAACTCTGGCATTAACTCATAACGCCAGAGTAGCAATCCCTGATCAACGAGAGCTTTCCAGACACAGTAACAAAACTTCAGCTGTGAACTGGAACAAATAGGCAAAACGAAACATGGACAAAAGTCCAACTTATCTAGTAGTTGTCTAGAAGCAGGAACAAGCACTGAGAGGCATCAGATAACATTGTTGACCGGCAAGAAACCACCAGAGAAATGAGCTTAAATAGCGACACCCACTACTGATGGAACCAGGTGAAACAGGAAAGAGGATGACAAGTCCAATTCCACAAGCGGCCACCGGGGGAGCCCAGAATCCAAATTCACAACAGTACCCCCCCCTCAAGGAGGGGGCACCGAACCCTCACCAGATCCACCAGGGCGACCAGGATGAGCCCTATGGAAGGCACGAACAAGATCAGAAGCATGAACATCAGATGCATTAACCCAAGAATTATCCTCCTGGCCGTAACCCTTCCAGTTGACCAGATACTGGAGTCTCCGTCTGGAAACACGAGAGTCCAAAATTTTCTCCACAACGTACTCCAACTCACCCTCAACCAACACCGGAGCAGGAGGCTCAACTGAAGGTACAACAGGTACCTCATACCTGCGCAATAACGACCGATGAAAAACGTTATGAATGGAAAAGGACGCAGGGAGGTCCAAATGGAAAGAAACAGGATTAAGAATCTCCAATATTCTATAAGGGCCGATGAACCGAGGTTTAAACTTAGGAGAAGAGACCCTCATAGGGACAAAACGAGAAGACAACCACACCAAATCTCCAACACAAAGCCGAGAACCAACACGACGATGACGGTTGGCAAAACGCTGAGTCTTCTCCTGGGACAACTTCAAATTGTCCATAACCTGCCCCCAGATGTGATGCAATCTCTCCACCACCGCATCCACTCCAGGACAATCCGAGGATTCCACCTGACCGGAGGAAAATCGAGGGTGAAACCCCGAATTACAGAAAAACGGGGACACCAAGGTGGAAGAGCTGGCCCGATTATTGAGGGCGAACTCTGCCAATGGCAAAAAAGCAACCCAATCATCCTGGTCAGCAGAGACAAAACACCTCAGATATGTCTCCAGGGTCTGATTAGTCCGCTCGGTCTGGCCATTAGTCTGAGGGTGAAAAGCAGATGAAAAAGACAAATCTATGCCCATCCTAGCACAGAATGCCCGCCAAAATCTAGACACAAATTGGGTACCTCTGTCAGAAACAATATTCTCAGGAATACCGTGCAATCGGACAACATTCTGAAAAAACAGAGGAACCAACTCAGAAGAAGAAGGCAACTTGGGCAGAGGAACCAAATGGACCATTTTAGAGAAACGGTCACAGACCACCCAGATGACAGACATCTTCTGGGAAACAGGCAGATCTGAAATAAAATCCATCGAGATGTGTGTCCAAGGCCTCTTAGGAATAGGCAAGGGCAACAGCAGTCCGCTAGCCCGAGAACTACAAGACTTGGCCCGAGCACAAACGTCACATGACTGCACAAAGACTCGCACATCTCGTGACAGGGAAGGCCACCAGAAGGATCTTGCCACCAAATCCCTGGTACCAAAAATTCCGGGATGACCTGCCAATGCAGAAGAATGTACCTCAGAGATGACTCTGCTGGTCCAATCATCCGGAACAAACAGTCTATCAGGCGGACAACGATCCGGTCTATCCGCCTGAAACTCTTGCAAGGACCGCCGCAGATCAGGAGAAACGGCCGACAAAATTACTCCCTCCCTAAGGATACCTGTGGGTTCAGAATTACCAGGAGAGTCCGGGTCAAAACTCCTAGAAAGGGCATCTGCCTTAACATTCTTAGAACCCGGTAGGTATGACACCACAAAATTAAAGCGAGAAAAAAATAAAGACCAGCGCGCCTGTCTAGGATTCAGGCGTCTGGCAGTCTCAAGATAAATCAAATTTTTGTGGTCAGTCAATACCACCACCTGATGCCTAGCCCCCTCGAGCCAATGGCGCCACTCCTCAAACGCCCACTTCATGGCCAAAAGCTCCCGATTCCCAACATCATAATTCCGCTCTGCGGGCGAAAATTTGCGAGAAAAGAAGGCACAAGGCCTAATGACGGAGCAGTCGGAACCTTTCTGCGACAACACTGCCCCAGCTCCGATCTCCGAAGCGTCAACCTCAACCTGAAAAGGCAGATTCACATCAGGCTGACGCAACACAGGGGCAGAGGCAAAACGGCGCTTAAGCTCCTGAAAGGCCTCTACAGCATGAGGGGACCAATTAGCAACATCAGCGCCTTGTCTGGTCAAATCAGTCAGTGGTTTAACGACATCCGAAAAACCAGCAATAAATCGGCGGTAAAAGTTGGCAAAGCCCAAAAATCTCTGAAGACCCTTAAGAGAGGAGGGCTGAGTCCAGTCACAAATAGCTTGCACCTTGACGGGATCCATCTCAATGGAAGAGGGAGAAAAAATATACCCCAAAAAGGAAATTTTCTGGACCCCAAAAACGCACTTAGACCCCTTCACACATAAAGAATTAGACCGCAGAACCTGAAAAACTCTCCTGACCTGCTGGACATGAGAGTCCCAGTCATCAGAAAAAATCAGAATATCATCCAGATATATTATCATAAATTTATCCAGAAAATCGCGGAAAATATCATGCATAAAAGACTGGAAAACTGAAGGGGCATTAGAAAGACCAAAAGGCATGACCAAATACTCAAAGTGGCCCTCGGGCGTATTAAATGCGGTCTTCCACTCATCCCCCTGCCTGATCCGCACCAAATTATACGCCCCACGAAGATCAATTTTAGAGAACCACTTAGCACCCTCTATACGAGCAAACAAATCAGTAAGCAATGGCAATGGGTATTGATACTTAACAGTGATCTTATTCAGAAGCCGATAATCAATACATGGTCTCAAAGAGCCGTCTTTTTTTGAGACAAAGAAAAACCCAGCTCCCAAGGGAGAAGAAGATGGACGAATATGTCCCTTTTCCAAAGACTCCTTTATATATTCCCGCATAGCAGCATGTTCCGGCACAGACAGATTAAACAAACGACCCTTTGGATATTTACAACCCGGTATCAAATCTATGGCACAATCGCACTCACGGTGCGGAGGTAACGACCCAAGCTTGGGTTCGTCAAAGACGTCTTGATAATCAGAGAGGAACTCAGGGACTTCAGAGGGAATGGACGACGAAATAGAAACCAAAGGTAAGTCCCCATGAATACCCTTACATCCCCAGCTCAACACAGACATTGCTCTCCAGTCCAAGACTGGGTTGTGAGACTGCAACCATGGCAATCCCAGTACCAAATCGTCATGTAAATTATACAGCACCAGGAAACGAATAATCTCCTGGTGATCCGGATTGATACGCATGGTTACTTGTGTCCAGTATTGTGGTTTATTATTAGCCAATGGGGTGGAGTCAATCCCCTTCAGAGGAATAAGAGTCTCCAAAGGCTCTAAATCAAAACCACAACGATTGGCAAAGGACCAATCCATAAGACTCAGAGCGGCGCCAGAGTCAACATAGGCGTCCGTGGCAATGGATGACAAAGAGCAAATCAGGGTTACAGACAAAATAAACTTAGACTGAATGGTGCCAATGGAAACAGACTTATCAAGCTTCTTTGTACGCCTAGAGCATGCTGATATAACATGAGTAGAATCCCCACAATAGAAACACAATCCATTCTTCCGTCTAAAATTCTGTCGCTCGCTCCTGGACAGAATTCTATCACACTGCATACTTTCTGGCGTCTTTTCCATAGACACCGCCAGATGGTGCACCGGTTTGCGCTCCCGCAGACGCCTATCAATCTGAATAGCATTGTCATGGACTCATTCAGACCTGCAGGCACAGGGAACCCCACCATAACATCCTTAACGGCATCAGAGAGACCTTCTCTGAAAGTTGCCGCCAAGGCGCACTCATTCCACTGAGTAAGCACAGACCATTTACGGAATTTTTGGCAGAAAACTTCAGCTTCGTCTTGCCCCTGAGATAGTGCCATCAAAGTTTTTTCTGCCTGAAGTTCCAAATGAGGTTCCTCATAAAGCAAGCCCAAGGCCAGAAAAAACGCATCCACATCGCGTAACGCAGGATCCCCTGCTGGCAATGAGAAGGCCCAATCTTGAGGGTCACCCCTGAGCAAGGAAATCACAATCCTAACCTGCTGAGCAGGGTCTCCAGCTGAACGAGACTTCAGGGACAAATAAAGCTTACAATTATTTCGGAAATTCTGGAAGCTAGCTCTATTCCCTGTGAAGAACTCCGGCAAAGGAATTCTCGGGTCAGATACCGGAGCATGTACCACAAAATCTTGTAAATTTTGTACTTTCGTGATGAGATTATTCAAACCCGCAGTTACACTCTGGAGATCCATTATTGTCAGGTGCACACAGAGCCATACAGAGATTAGGAGGAGAGAGAGAAAAAAGACTGCAGCAAGGCAGACTGGAGGGAAAAAAAAATAAAAAATTTCCAGCAGACTTCTTATAACTCTCCTTTCTCAACCTGGGTCTTTAACACTTTAATGGCCGGTCAAACTGTCATGATCTCTGCAGGCAGAGATCATAGCAAGCCTATAGAGGGACAAGCTCTCGGAAGATGGAACTATACTGACCATGAACTAAGCCTGCCGCGCAACTAGAAATAGCCAGGTAGCATTTCCTATTTATCGCTAGATGCCCAGCTCTGGCCTAAGACCTAAATAGCTAGCAGAGGGAAATATAAGACCTGGCTCACCTCTAGAGAAATATTCCAAAGAAGACAGTAGCCCCCCACATATAATGACGGTGAGTTCAGATGAAACAACAAACGCAGCAGGAAAATAGTCTTAGCAAATTTGAGGTCCGCTTACTAGATAGCAGAAGACAGATAGTATACTTTCATGGTCAGCAGAAAAACACTAACAAAACACCATCCAGAGATTACCTTAAACTCTGGCATTAACTCATAACGCCAGAGTAGCAATCCCTGATCAACGAGAGCTTTCCAGACACAGTAACAAAACTTCAGCTGTGAACTGGAACAAATAGGCAAAACGAAACATGGACAAAAGTCCAACTTATCTAGTAGTTGTCTAGAAGCAGGAACAAGCACTGAGAGGCATCAGATAACATTGTTGACCGGCAAGAAACCACCAGAGAAATGAGCTTAAATAGCGACACCCACTACTGATGGAACCAGGTGAAACAGGAAAGAGGATGACAAGTCCAATTCCACAAGCGGCCACCGGGGGAGCCCAGAATCCAAATTCACAACAGTTGTTGGTGCCAGAAGGGCTGGTCTGAGTACTTCAGAAACTGCTGATCTACTGGGATTTTCACGCACAACCATCTCTAGGGTTTACAGAGAATGGTCCGAAAAAGAAAAAAAATCCAGTGAGCGGCAGTTCTGTGGGCGGAAATGCCTTGTTGATGCCAGAGGTCAGAGGAGAATGGGCAGACTGGTTCGAGCTGATAGAAAGGCAACAGTGACTCAAATCGCCACCCGTTACAACCAAGGTAGGCCTAAGAGCATCTCTGAACGCACAGTGCGTCGAACTTTGAGGCAGATGGGCTACAGCAGCAGAAGACCACACCGGGTACCACTCCTTTCAGCTAAGAACAGGAAACTGAGGCTACAATTTGCACAAGCTCATCGAAATTGGACAGTAGAAGATTGGAAAAACGTTGCTTGGTCTGATGAGTCTCGATTTCTGCTGTGACATTCGGATGGTAGGGTCAGAATTTGGCGTAAACAACATGAAAGCATGGATCCATCCTGCCTTGTATGGAGCATCTTTGGGATGTGCAGCCGACAAATCTGCGGCAACTGTGTGATGCCATCATGTCAATATGGACCAAAATCTCTGAGGAATACTTCCAGCACCTTGTTGAATCTATGCCACGAAGAATTGAGGCAGTTCTGAAGGCAAAAGGGGGTCCAACCCGTTACTAGCATGGTGTACCTAATAAAGTGGCTGGTGAGTGTATAAAGGAGTCTTTGGAGAAGGGACATATTCGTCCATCCTCTTCTCCTCTTGGTGCAGGATTCTTTTTTGTGGCCAAAAAGGACGGGTCTTTGAGACCTTGTATAGATTATCATCTTCTGAATAAGATCACGGTCAAGTTTCAGTATCCTTTGCCATTGTTGTCTGATTTGTTTGCTCGGATTAAGGGTGCCAGTTGGTTCACCAAGATAGATCTTCGTGGTGCGTATAACCTTGTGCGCATTAAGCAGGGTGATGAATGGAAAACATCATTTAATACGCCCGAGGGTCATTTTGAGTACTTGGTGATGCCGTTTGGACTCTCTAATGCCCCTTCTGTGTTTCAGTCCTTCATGCATGACATCTTCCGGAAATATCTGGATAAATTTATGATTGTTTATCTGGATGATATTTTGGTTTTTTCTGATGATTGGGAGTCCCATGTGAACCAGGTCAGGATGGTGTTTCAGGTTCTGCGTGATAATGCTTTGTTTGTGAAGGGCTCAAAATGTCTCTTTGGAGTACAGAAGGTGTCTTTTTTGGGTTTTATTTTTTCCCCTTCTACTGTGGAGATGGACCCAGTCAAGGTCCGTGCCATTCATGACTGGACTCAGCCCACGTCTGTTAAGAGCCTTCAGAAGTTCTTGGGCTTTGCTAACTTTTACCGTCGTTTTATCGCTAATTTTTCTAGCGTAGTTAAACCTTTGACGGATATGACCAAGAAAGGTTCTGATGTTGCTAATTGGTCTCCTGCGGCCGTGGAGGCCTTTCGAGAGCTGAAGCGCCGGTTTACTTCAGCACCAGTCTTGTGCCAGCCGGATGTCTCTCTTCCCTTCCAGATTGAAGTTGATGCTTCTGAGATTGGTGCGGGGGCCGTTTTGTCGCAGAGAAGCTCTGATTGCTCTGTGATGAGGCCATGCGCTTTCTTTTCCAGAAAATTTTCGCCTGCTGAGCGGAACTATGATGTTGGTAATCGGGAGTTGTTGGCTATGAAGTGGGCATTTGAGGAGTGGCGTCATTGGCTCGAGGAAGCTAAGCATCGTGTGGTGGTCTTGACTGATCATAAAAATCTGATTTATCTCGAGTCTGCCAAGCGTCTGAATCCTAGACAGGCTCGTTGGTCGTTGTTTTTCTCCCGTTTTGACTTTGTGGTCTCATACCTGCCTGGTTCGAAGAACGTGAAGGCTGATGCGCTTTCTAGGAGTTTTGTGCCTGACTCTCCGGGAGTCTCGGAACCGGCTGGTATTCTCAGAGAGGGAGTGATTTTGTCTGCCATCTCCCCAGATTTGCGACGAGTGCTGCAGAAATTTCAGGCTGATAGACCTGATCGTTGCCCACCAGGGAGACTGTTTGTCCCTGATAGATGGACCAGCAGAGTTATTTCCGAGATTCATTCTTCGGTGTTGGCGGGGCATGCTGGGATTTTTGGTACCAGAGATTTGGTGGCTAGGTCCTTTTGGTGGCCTTCCTTGTCGCGGGATGTGCGTTCCTTTGTGCAGTCCTGTGGGATTTGTGCTCGGGCTAAGCCTTGCTGTTCTCGTGCCAGCGGGTTGCTTTTGCCCTTGCCTATCCCGAAAAGGCCTTGGACGCACATTTCCATGGATTTCATTTCGGATCTTCCAGTATCTCAGAAGATGTCTGTCATCTGGGTGGTGTGTGATCGTTTTTCTAAAATGGTCCATTTGGTGCCCTTACCTAAGTTGCCTTCCTCCTCCGATTTGGTTCCTTTGTTCTTTCAGAATGTGGTTCGTTTGCACGGCATCCCTGAGAATATTGTGCCTGACAGAGGGTCCCAGTTTGTGTCCAGATTCTGGCGATCCTTTTGTGCTAAGATGGGTATTGACTATTGACTTGTCGTTCTCATCGGCTTTTCATCCTCAAACTAATGGCCAAACCGAGCGAACTAATCAGACGTTGGAAGCTTATTTAAGATGTTTTGTTTCTGCTGATCAGGATGATTGGGTGACCTTTTTGCCACTGGCCGAGTTTGCCCTTAATAATAGGGCTAGTTCTGCCACTTTGGTTTCGCCCTTTTTCTGCAATCTTGGTTTTCATCCTCGTTTTTCCTCGGGTCAGGTTGAACCTTCTGATTGTCCTGGGGTTGATTCTGTGGTGGATAGCTTGCAGCGGATTTGGAACCATGTGGTGGACAATTTGAAATTGTCACAGGAGAAGGCTCAGCGTTTTGCCAACCGTCACCGCGGTGTGGGTCCCCGACTTCGTGTTGGGGATTTGGTTTGGTTGTCTTCTCGGCATGTTCCTTTGAAGGTGTCCTCTCCTAAGTTCAAGCCTCGCTTTATCGGTCCTTATAAGATTTTGGAAATCCTTAACCCGGTGTCTTTTCGTTTGGACCTTCCAGCATCATTTGCTATTCATAATGTATTCCATAGGTCCTTGTTGCGGCGGTACGTGGTGCCTGTGGTCCCTGCTGTTGAGCCTCCTGCTCCGGTTTTGGTTGAGGGCGAGTTGGAGTACGTAGTGGAGAAGATCTTGGATTCTTGTATCTCTAGATGTAGACTTCAATATTTGGTTAAATGGAAGGGTTATGGTCAGGAGGATAATTCCTGGGTTGTCGCCTCTGATGTTCATGCGGCTGATTTGGTTCATGCCTTTCACGCTGCTCATCCTGATCGTCCTGGGGGTCTTGGTGAGGGTTCGGTGACCCCTCCTCAAGGGGGGGGTACTGTTGTGAACTGTGTTTCTGGGCTCCCTCTGGTGGTCACTAATGGTATTGTATGAGTCATGTCTTTCTGCATGCCTGGGCTTCAGCTGTTTCATTAAGCTGTGGGTTTTCCCTATTTAGTCCTCCTTAGGACTCAGTCTCTTGCCTGGTATCGATGTATTCAGTCCTATTTGGTCTCCTCCTGATTCCTTGCCATCTGCCTCATGCAAGAAAAGCTAAGTCCAGTTTGCATACTTTGGATCATTTGCATTATCAGTGTTTTTTGTTCAGCTTGCTCAAAATGTGATTTTTTAGCTCGCTGGAAGCTCTAGGGTGCTGATATTCTCCCCCCACACTGTCAGTCGGTGCGGGGGTTCTTGAATACTCAGCGTGGATGTTTTTGCAGGGTTTTCTGCTGACCGCATAGTTCACTTTCTATTTTCTGCCTATCTAGTTTAGTGGGCCTCACTTTGCTAAATCTAGTTCATCTCTACGTTTGTGTTTTCCTCTTGCCTCACCGTTATTATTTGTTGGGGGCTTTCTATATCTTTGGGGTTAATTTCTCTGGAGGCAAGTGAGGTCTTATTTTCCCTCTAGGGGTAGTCAGTTCTCCGGCTGGCTCGAGACGTCTAGAATCAACGTAGGCACGTTCACCGGCTACTTCTAGTTGTGTGTTAGGATCAGTTATGCGGTTAGCCTAGTTTCCACCTCCCTAGAGCAGTTCTATGTTATTGCGGACTTACTCTGAATACCAGAGATTCTCTACCACTAGAATCATAACAGGTCTCATTCACATGTTCAGTATTTCACATCAGCATTTGTAATGCAGAAACAGCAGTAGAACAATGAGGCTATGTGCACACGTTGCGGAATTTGCTGTGGATTTTTCCACGCAGATTCCTAAAAATCTGCAGGTAAAACGCCCTGCGTTTTACCTGCAGATTTACGGCAGAATTACCACGTTTTTTGTGCGGCTTTCAACAGCGTTTTTACACCTGCGGATTCCTATTATGGAGCAAGTGTAAAACGCTGCGGAATCTGCACAAAGAATTGACATGCTGCACAAAATACAATGCAGCGCTTCTGCGTGATATTTTCCACAGCATGTGTACGGCGGATTTTGTTTTCCATACGTTTACATGGTGCTGTACAACGCATGGAAAACTGCTGCAGATCCGCAGCAAAATCCGCAGTGTGTGCACATATTCTGAGAAACACGTCACCACTTCGGTATTTCTCACCCTCCTGGTTTTGGCTTACACATACAGATGTGAAATACTGACCAAATACTGATCGTATGAATGTGGCCTTAAACATACTGTAGACAAAGCAAACATCCTCACTCAAAAAAAAGCTTAAAAAAGTGTGAAGAACACCACAAAACAAGCTGAAAAACAGGTGTTTTGAACGCAACATTTTTACTCAGAGAGTTATCACTGTGTTATCTGTGGTGTTAAAAAAAATTAAGAGGGGGTTGGGGGCAACTCTTTGTCTTGGGGCTTGGGCCCCCAATCTTTTCTGACCCTAGCAACGCCCCTGCATACAGCTAATAGTGGCAGACCCTAAATATGGGGGCCACAGTGTGAGCACTGACTCCAGGCCCCTCCACCAACTGTATCCGCATCCTGCTCATGTAATGTAACTGAAATGTTTGTGTGATTTTACAATGTTAGCATTTGGGGCCCCACTTTAAATTTTTGCCTAGGGCCCCACTTTGTCTAAAACCGGCCCTGATCGCATTGCAAACTCATTATACACAGATGACCATACGGAGAACACTTGTGCAACTCTCGGCAAATAAACTCGGACCGATTTTTCATACGTTAAGTGTGACCCCAGCCTAAGACTGTCACTCTTTGGTAGGACTTCCCAAAAGTTAGTTCACCCAGGCCAATGTGATATGGTTTTGATCAAAGCCAGGGATACACAGTAGTGTGCAAAAGTTTTAGAC
Source organism: Ranitomeya variabilis (assembly GCF_051348905.1). Lineage (NCBI taxonomy): Eukaryota > Metazoa > Chordata > Amphibia > Anura > Dendrobatidae > Ranitomeya > Ranitomeya variabilis. Next base: position 655,360,627 of record NC_135232.1, on the reverse strand, counting down.
AGGAGTGGAAAAATGCTCCAAAGTAAGAATCCTTTAAAAAATAGAAGTGTTAATAGTTTATTTTTATCAAATAATAAAATACAAAGTGAATGAACAAAAGAGAAAACAAAATGAAATCAATTTTTAGTGGTCCGTCCATTGCCTTTAAAACAGCAGCAAATCATCAGTTCTTCTAGGTACAGTTGAACACACAGTTTTTGTAGAAACTCGGCAGGGTTTTTTTCCCAAACATCTTGGAAAACTAACCACAGATCTTTGGATCTGCTGGCTTGTGCAAATCCTTCTGTCTCTTCATGTAATTCCAAACAGGCTGTGAAAATCTGTGGGTCCGTATAATCACTTTCAGGACTACTGTTCTAAGTGACATTGGCTGTATGTTTGGGGTCGTCATTCTGCCGAAGAATACATTTAAAGAAAACCAGATGCCTCCTTGTTGATACTGCATGATGGATAATTTTCTGCCTGTATTTATAAGCATTGAGGACACCAATAAATGGGCAATGTTGAGGTTGGCCAAGGAAACTTAGCCCCAGATGAAACTTGGCCCCAGATGATTAACACATTATGCTTACCTCCCTTTTAAATAGAAAGATATCCAGTAGTGCCATCAGCTCAGAACTGTCAACAACCAGTGGGACCAAATTACGCCCATATACTGTTCAGAGAAGTCTAGTCAGAAGTGGTCTTCATGGAATAATTGCAGGCAAAAACCCATACCTTTAACAAAGAAAAAAGACCAGATGACTAGTGATTCAACTACGTACAAAATCATAGAAACTGAGGTGCAGAGAAATGTCAACCAGTTTACTGGACTGATGAGTCAAAATCAGGGCTGCCACTAGAAATATTTGGGCCCCATACTGGCAAAAAATTTTGGGGCCCCTTGAGAGTCCGCCCAGGTTCCACCCCAGACCCCGCCTCCACCTCTCAGACCGTTCACAGTCCCACTGCCCTCTCTTGGAAAAACTCCACTTCTGCACCACGTCCTCACCAATCACACATTCACAGTTCCCATCACAGTTCCCATACATAACCAGCAGCTTTTGTTTTGAGCTAAAGAATTTTTAATCCCCCAACATAACAAGGTAGACTCTTTTGGCCGGACCCTACTCTATTGTAAAATGACCAATAACATCACAAGCAAGGAATAAATACCGCCGCACCATGACCGAATCACATATTTCCACCATATAGTGATCAAATAATAGCACATACAAGGAACAAAAACCACCATACCATGACCACACTACGTATTGCCACCACATAGTGACCGAATAATACTACATACCAGGAACAAATACTGCCACAACATGTCCAGACCATATATTACCATCACAGTGACCGAATAATAGCACACACAAGGAACAAATACCACCACACCATGGCCAGACCACATATTACCACCACAGTAACCAAATACTACAATACCGATCACTAATAAAAAAAAAATATTAATATCACCATAAGCCCGGGGTCACACTTGCGAGTGTGATGTGAGAAACTCGCTCGAGTCTCTCGCATGAATACCCGCACTGCCGCCGGCACTCGGGACCAGAGTGTGTGGCTGCACAGAAGTACATGCAGCCACACACTCCGGCGGCAGTGCCGGTTATTGATGCGAGAGACTCGCGTGAGTTTCTCGCATCACACTCGCATGTGTGACCCCGGCCTAAGTGCCATTATACACAGGAGATCTCTACTTCATATACAGTGATCACCGGTGACATTATATATAGGAGCTCTGTATATAGTGTATAGTGTACAGGTAATACAGTGATCAGCAGTGACATTATACACAGGACCTCTGCATATAGTATACCATGTATAGTGTCAGTGTACAGGTAATATACAGTGATCACCAGTGACATTATACACAGGAGGTCCGTATATAGTATACATTGTATAGTGTCAGTGTACAGGTAACACAAAGACTCACCTGTGACGTCTCTAGTTGAAGTCCTTCATCTTTGCTTTTCATCTTCATGTAGCACACACCGCCATCACTTCTTCCAGCTAGGACTCATCTCTGCAGAAAATAACACAGTTATCTAGAGCACAGTCCCCAAATTTTCCCCAATCTCTATACTACACCAGATGAGGAAAAAAGTGACCACGATGCCCTGCACAGAAACAAGACATCTCCTACCCACACTGAAAACAGTATCCTCAAAAACAATATCCTTTAATTCACCCCTACAGTAATAATATCCCACATTCTGGGTCCCACGTGTCCTCTCATTCTACCTCATGTTTCTCCATACTTCCCCATGTCTCTCCATATTGCCCCCATAGTCATCTATAATAGTATAATGTACCCCATAGTCATATATAGCAATATAATGCAGCCCCATAGTAGTATAATGTACCTATAGTCATATGTAGTATAATGCACACATATAGTAGTATAATGCACGCACATAGCATTATAATGCACCCACATAGCAGTATAATGAACACACATAGCAGAATAATGCACCCCATAGTAGTATAATGCAGCCCTATAGTGGCATAATGCACCCCCATTGCGGTATAATGGACCCCCATTGCATTACAATACACCCCCATAGTAGCATAATGCACTTCCATAGCAGTATAATGCAGTCCCATTGCCTGTAATTCTTGGCTCTCCGTTCTTGCCCAGGCTAACTTTTAGTTATATCTTTGGCATCATGCTCAATACGTTTGTGCTACAGATTGGTGGGGGTATAATCTCTAAGTCACCATAATCTGCTCCATTCCATGAATTTCTTTGTATGTTACCCATTGAAACTGATGGGCATTCATTGTTTTGAATGAACATTGATGGTCCCTAATAGCTGGTTCTTTGCTGCCATTAATAGATGGGGTCCTAAAGGGGTAACAGTCTGGAACCCCGTCAATTCAGTCATACTAACCTATGGTATATGTATAGAATCTGGCCCTGAATGGAGTGGATTTCAATAGAAAAGTAGCCATTTGGAGTTTTATTGGATATAGAGGGAGAACTCATTTCTATTGTTACTATGTATAGTGTAAGACTATTCATAATGTCAGATGAGAAGAGAGTCCTAAGAGGAGTGGGCAGGAAATTAGACATGAAGTGCAGTAAGGACAATATATTGACATTTCCTGCTTGACAATATCAATGAAGCCCAGAAGATCTTGATGGTAAAACTCCATTCTCAGTCGTAGAGGACTGAATGCTATTGAAGAACTCTTCACTTCAATGTATACACAAGTGGAGAGATGTATATACGCTGTCATCCATATAACTGGCAGCTGTTAATAATAATTAAAGATCAAAGGCTGCAATTAAAATGTTCTCTTCTACCTCTATGAGGGGTATGGCACAGGTGACTTATTCAAAATGAGGTTTCTCCCATAATGAGTATTTATAATGTTATTGGTTATTGGTATAATTATACATCTTCAGGTATATAACTGAGGAGCATGGCATTACTGACATGTCAGAGTTTTATCTGGGGAGCAAGTATCTTATTCTTCTTCTTATCTCACTAATGCACAGAGGTAATGCATAAAGTGATATCACAGTACACTTATATATCACAGCACAGGGATAATGCAAACAATAATCTCACAGCACAATGATCAAACTTATATTAATTTTACTGTACAAAAACAATACACACAGTGATATCATAGTACAGGGAAAATGTTCACAGTAATGTTCCAGCAAGTGGATTTTGCACACAATGATGTCACCATATTTGGAAAAATATGTCACAGTACAGAGAAATGTACACATATTCAAACAGTGATGTCACAGTACAAGGATAATGTACACATATTAAATGCAAACAGTGATGTCACAGTACAGTGATAATGGACATGTATTAAATGCAAACAGTGATGTCACAGTACAGGGATAATATACATATATTAAATGCAAAAAGTGATGTCACAGTATAGGGATAATGTACACATATTAAATGCAAACAGTGATGTCACAGTATAGGGATAATGTACACATATTAAATGCAAACAGTGATGTCACAGTATAGGGATAATGTACACATATTAAATGCAAACAGTAATGTCACTGTACAGAGAGAAAGTACACATATTAAATGCAAACAGTGGTGTCACAGTACAGAGATAATGTACACATATTAAATGCAAACAGTGGTGTCACAGTACAGAGATAATGTACACATTAAATGCAAACAGTGGTGTCACAGTACAGAGATAATGTACACATATTAAATGCAAACAGTGGTGTCACAGTACAGAGATAATGTATACATATTAAATGCAAACAGTGGTGTCACAGTATAGAGATAATGTACACATATTAAATGCAAACAGTGATGTCACAGTATAGGGATAATGTACACATTAAATGCAAACAGTGACGTCACAGTACAGGGATAATGTATACCCCCTTAGTGACCGATCCAATTTTGTACTTAATGACCAGGCCAATTTTCAGAATTCTGACCACTGTCACTTTATGAGGTTATAACTCTGGAACGCTTCAATGGATCCCACTGATTCTGAGACTATTTTCTCGTGACATATTGTGCTTCATGTTAGTTGTAAAATTTATTTGATATGACTTGCGCTTATTTATGAAAAAAATGGAAATTTGGCAAACATTTTGAAAATTTTCAAACTTTTGATTTTTGTGCCCTTAACTAGAGAGTCGTGTCACACAAAATAGCTAATAAATAACATTTCCCACATTTCTACTTTACATCAGCACAATTTTGGAAACATAGTTTTTTTTGTTAGGATGTTATAAGGGTGAAAAGTTGACCAGCAATTTCTAATTTTTCCAACAAAATTTACAAAACCATTTTTTTGAAGTGAGTTTGGGGGTCAATATGACAGAAATTGCCCAAAAGTCACATCATTCTAAAAACTGCACCACTAAAAGTGCTCAAAACCACACTCAAGAAATTTAACCCTTCAGTGCTTCATGAGAACTAAAGCATTGTGAAAGATACTTTTTTTACTAAAAATTTTATGTAGAACCAAACATTTTTATTTTCACAAGGGTAGCTGGGTGAAAATGGACCACAAAATCTGCTGTGCAATTTCTCCTGAGTACATCGATAACCATATTGTGGAGGAAAGCCACTGTTTGGGTGCATGGCAGGGCTCAGAAGGGAGGGAGAACCATTTGACTTTTTGAACACATAATTGGCTGGAATCAATGGTGGGCACCATGTCGCATTTGGAGACCCTCTGATGTACCTAAACAGTGGAACCCCCAATTCTAACTCGAACCCTAACACAGCCCTAACCCCAACCCTAACCCCAACACATCCCTTACCCTATTCCCAACCCTGACCATAACCCTTACCACAACTCTAACCCCAACACCACAACCGTAACCCCAACACACCCTTAATCCTAATCCAAACCCTAACCATAACCTTAACCACAACCCTAACCCAACAAGCCCCTAACACTAATCCCAACCCTAACCGTAATCTCAACCATAACCACAACCATAACCCTAACCACAATCCTAACCCCAACACCATCTTAACCCCAACACCACCCTAACCCCAGCACCACCCTAACCCCAACACAACCCTATTCCCAACCCTAACCCTAGCCTCATCCCTATCCCAACCCTAAGCCTAGCTCTAACCCCAACCCTAACCCTAGCCCCAAACCTAACCCTAATGGAAAAATGGAAAAATTATTTTTTTTAATTTTATTATTTTTACCTAACGAAGGGGTTGATAAAGAGGGATTTTATTTACTATTTTTTTTATTTTGATCACTGTGATAGGGTCTATCACAGTGATAAAAATGAACCAATAGGAAAAATCTCCTTTTGTTGCCTAGTGCCGGCCGGCAGATCTTAGTGGGCGCACTGCACATGCACCTGCCATTTTCTTCCCGAAAGAAGATGCCGAGGGCCTGGGGACAGAGCCAGAGGGTCCAGGGACACCGGAGGTACCAGGGGGGCGGGCACGGGGAACCCATTTCTCTCTCCCCTGGTATGCTAGATCATATCAGAGGAGAGAGGAATAAATGAGAAATCTGACTTTTTTTCCGCAACACTGGGGATGGTAAAAACCCACCTGAATCATGTTCTCCGGGGTCTCAGTTACCCCTGGTAGCCAAGACCCCGGAGATTTTCCGACACTGGGGGCTCTATACCCTTTGTAAGATTGCACTTACTGAGTGTATTGGGGGACACTCATTTGGCAGCGGATTAACGTAGTCAGGCACGGGTTTTCACTTTAACAGTCCATGTGGTTTATTATGGAGTCATAAGCCACAGAAATATGAAGAACAAACAAACAGTCTTTACATCAATCTTCACATCAAAGTATACGGCTTTGATACGCAGTCACTAAACACGCCGAGCCTCTGTGTCCAGTTATCGTGGGTGACCACACGCCATACAGTTCATTAATGTCCATGGAGCACAACAGGCACCAACATACGACATTACAGTTGCAGTCTCTAATCATGCTGGACCTTACTCCATCCAGTTACCATGGGTGACTGCACAGTTCCCCATACACTGGGTTACCTTCCAGGAGCTCCTGTTCCACACGCTGACTCCTGTCAGTACTGACTCTCTCAGGGAAGCTGCCGAACTGGGATCACCATCCCGGGCAATGCCTTGCTCACCAGGGCACCTGACAGTCCAGATCCTCAGATGGGCTGCAGCTTCCCCAAAAGCAGTGCCATCACGGACTCTGCACATGCGTCCTCTCTGTGCGCTATTCAGGACGTCCATTGCCATCTGGGACCATCCAACACACAGGCCCCCAGGTCCAAGGCCTCCCCCATGTGCTCTTCAGGGATCTAGTCCTACTCCCAGGAACTCCCAACACAGAGGCCCTCCAGGACCTGGCACACAGACCACTCAGGTCCATCCATTTTTTTCCCATGTGACCACATGGTCACATTATATACTTGTAACCACTCCCATAGGTGGGAGGTGGCTAGTTCAACCATTATAACCACAGTAATGCCTCCATGCATATCCTGAGGAGCACATGCAGCGCCCCCCAGCTGTAACAGGGGTCACTGCATCACACCTTATTTCTCCGCATCGTTAAAATGTGGCGCTTAGGAATAAGTACCCTTAACTGCCACCATTAAAAGGCGCATGGGTGGTCGTTAAGGGCATACACATATTAAATACAAACAGTGATGTCACAGTACAAGGATAATGTACACATTAATAGTGGGTGTAGTGTTCTTAGGGGTTGTCTCAACTTCTTAAATGGGCAAAATAATAAAGTGTTTGTAAAAATGAGCAACTTTACAATTTACCTCATATTAAAAATCCTCTCCAGTCTGAAGAATGAAGGCATTCTTCATTTTACTAGTCTTTGTCTAGGTTATTGGCCACCTCAGCAGTCTATCAGTGGTGGCCAATTTCCTAGGTAAGGAACATGCACTTGCAAGCTATTTCCTTTACAATTTGCAAGCACATCTCTGAAGCTGGTCAGACCACTGGATCCTGCTAGCTTCAGTGTCCCTGATCTCCTCCTATGCTGCAGCCGCAAAGCTGACTTTACTTGCAGCATAGGAGAGCAGGAATCCAGCAGGCATATGACTGGTGCATTCATGAAGAAAGTTTATACAGCCTCTTTAATTTATGGGGGTTTGTTATATTTACCACAGCTGGTGGGCTATCCTTGTGGTTAATTTAGGCCTTCACATGCACTCTGTTGCCAAGGTTCGAGCAAAGAATACTAGGCTTTATACATCAAGGAATCTATTTTTTTAAGGCACTCTAACATAATTTTAAAAAGAAATGTTTTGACTGAAGCAAAAAGAAAATTAGCTATTTGGATGGGCATTGCGATTTGGTTCACTTTTAAGCAAAGTTTTGGAAGAAAGAATGGGAGAAACATAATGAAACCAATATTTGGATCCATAGCATATGTATACTAGTAACATAGGGGTGTACAGAAAAGAAAGGAGAGGGCTTAATAGAAATGATTGTTCTGTTTTTTTACCTTTGTGTTGGTTTCTTTGTTTTTTTCATTGTGGCATGTAATTAAAGATTTTTGATCTACAAAATTGTAAGGATCTGTATAAGTTATAGATTGGTACTTGTGCCATTCCAACATAAGGTACCTTCACATTAAGCGACGCTGCAGCGATAGCGACAACGATGCCGATCGCTGCAGCGTCGCTGTTTGGTCGCTGGGGAGCTGTCACACAGACCGCTCTCCAGCGACCAACGATGCCGAGGTCCCTGGGTAACCAGGGTAAACATCGGGTTACTAAGCGCAGGGCCGCGCTTAGTAACCCGATCTTTACCCTGGTTACCAGCGTAAAATGTCAAAAAAAACAAACAGAACATACTTACATTCGCATCCCCGCTTCCAGCACTGACTGAGCGCCGGCCCTAACAGCAGAGCGGGGACGTCACCGCTGTGCTGTACTTTCACTTTCACTTTCCGGCGCTCAGTCAGTGTGGGAAGCGGACGCCGGGGGACGCGAAGGTGAGTATGTACTGTTTGTTTTTTTACATTTTACACTGGTAACCAGGGTAAACATCGGGTTACTAAGCGCGGCCCTGCGCTTAGTAACCTGATGTTTACCCTGGTTACCAGTGTAAAACATCGCTGGTATCATTGCTTTTGGTGTCAAACACGACGATACACGCCGGTCTGACGACCAAATAAAGTTCTGAACTTTGTTCAACGACCAGCGACATCACAGCAGGATCCTGATCGCTGCTGCGTGTCAAACACAACGATATCGCTAGCCAGGACGCTGCAACGTCACGGATCGCTAGCGATATCGTTTAGTGTGAAGGTACCTATAGTTTAGCTAAACTTAACAAGAACAAATATATTTGGAGCTGCGGAATATTAACAGGTTTTTTTAGGAACATTTTCTGATACTATCTCTGATTTTCCTCTGTGTTTGGTGCAAGCTTTGGGCATATGAGGCACAAACGTCCCTTTGTCTTAAAATTGACACCTGGAGGTCTATTTATCTGTTCCCCCGGATACAGAACTTCAACAAGTCTGGAGACCGAGACTGCCTTCAATTTATCAAACAAAGCAAATTCACAGAAAGGAATCCATCTGCATTCTCCTATATTACTCTCATAGGAAGACAACGACGAATGTATTTTATATATGGTTGCATTTTAATGGCCCTCAAGAAATAACACAAAATAGAGACATGCAACATAAAATATTTACTCTGCTCAATAATTTTATAATAAAGGAAAACAAAACAAACAAGAGAATAATTCCAGTAAAGAATATATAATTAATGTCACAAGAAGTCATTAAATAGTTCAGAAGTGTATATGACGTAAAATGCAATAATTACAGTATATAGGAGCAGAAGTGATCATTTGTGTAAAAATATTAATTTATAATATTAATATTGTATCCTTATCAATGTGTGAACTAAACTTCCATAAAATGTCAATTTAACATCATTTGATTCTGTATTTAAAAAAAAGGGATTTGTTGCAATTAGAGACAAAATGGGTGCAAGAATGAAACATTTTAGGGTTTGAACAAATCTGTCTTTAAAACAAAAAGTTATTCTTAAGCTTTCAAGGAGGATCCCATATTCATCAAAGATTGGGATCTTTATATGTTAAAATGCTCCTATGGTATGATTAATAGACTCATTCAGAAACGAGAATCCATAGCTTTAAAAAAAAAAAAAAAGTTATTGATTCAAGGCATTAGAGATTTTTTTAGCCCAATTTAGTGATACTACAGAATTCAAACATATGGAAATAAATATCACGTTCATATTGGATAAACTTGAGCAACAAATCACTAAAAGAAAGTTAAAAGATTATTAACAGACCTGAATGACTTTAAATCAGGACAAGCTGCATCAAAATCAAATCGGCTACCCATGAAGAACTCCTCACCCCCCAAACAGAGGGAAAACCCGAAAACGGGAGTAATTCCCTCCCAACACCAATAAGAAATCTCCCTTCACCCTCCTATACAAAATTGAATTCCATAACTACTAATTATTCTTTCCCCTTGAGCAAGTTTCACAAAAATCCTACTCCGATTCTAGAAGCTTACAATCTGGATCATCACCAGGGACTTGGTAGAGACATGACCGATCTCCATACTAAAAATCCAGGTCATTTTTGTTAGAGGAGTCTGTAGACAGGTCTAGGGTTCTGGGTATGTGCAGTGCTAAAAAATAGAACAATTAATGAATAATATAATAGATGACTATCCATTATGATCTGCTTTTCATAGACTTCAATGCTAAAAAAATGGATCCATTTGCCATCAGTTTTTTTTTGTGCCAGGCAAAAAAGTTGTAGACTATAGTTTTGATCTTGATAATAACTGGAAAAGGGGCAAATTGAAGACATGACACTACTGATCCCATTAAAATGAATGAGTCCTGTACTAGAACATTTTATTTCCATTTTTATAATCCCGAAATGGATGAAAAAATGGAAATAAATACTGGACACGTGATCAGAGCTTTTCATTCCAGCTGATATGCCTTGCCAGTCTTTAACTACCAATCCAAATTGCTATCCATTGTTGTATGCCATCCTCTATTCAGGTTGTCTCTGTGCTCCAACTAATGTACGTCACCACTAGATAAATGCTGCCCCAGAGGGCCAGCTTCTGCTGTCTGCGTACATCGCTCTAGCTGCCCCTACATTCTAACATATTCAGTCATCATTCAGGAATTCCACTCTGATATTGCTCAGCATTACTTTAGCTATTGTCCTCAAGATCTTCTCACCTCTTGAAAGTGTGACATTTACCGCAATTACCAGAATTAAGTTAAAAATGTGAATGGAAGACATAAAACTACTTTTGTACATCCCATAGACTATAAACATCTGTAGTGTCCACATTGTTCCCTGCAGTGACATTCTAAGGCTTCTTTCACACTTCAGTTGTTTGGCGTCAGTCTGCTCCGCCATAATGACGGATCGACGGATCCGTCACAATTGCTGAGAAAACGGTTTTAACGGATCCGTTTTTTTGACGGATCAGTTACTTGTGGGTTGTATATACTTTTTGGAGCATGCGCAATTGAAAAAACGGATTGGGGCGACGGATCCGCCGAAATGACGGTCGCGACGGATCGGTCGCCCATAGGTGGCCATTCTATGGAATGACGGACGCGACGGATCCGTCGCGATCCGCCATTTCAACGCAGACAAAAAACGTTGCAATGACCGTCAATGTCTAGATGACGTCCGCCAAATTTTGACGGATCTGTCGCATGACGGATGGAACGGACGACCATCCGTCACAATCCGTCGCTAATGCAAGTCTATGGGGAAAATAACGGATCCGTCACAAAAAATGACGGATCCGTTATTTGAGGAAAATGGCGGTTTTAGACTGATGCCAAACAACTGAAGTGTGAAAGAGGCCTAAAACGTCGCTACAGAGTAAGTGGATGCACAAGATCTTGTTGCTGTAGGAATGAGGAGCCGCCTGTCGGACACAGCCGGACTTGCCATAGAGAAGGCAGAGATGGCTCATTACCATCTCTGCCATCACAGTCACTGTATACACAGCAATGAACAAGGACTGTGTATATAGTGTAGGAAGTACTGACAGCCATTTTCCACATAGAGCCAGCTGTGAGAAAAGTGATGGATAAAGCTGATGATAATTGGGAACCAAATAGGTGTGTAGAGGAGTTAATGTCATCATATGGGGATGGTGAAGTCGGCATTAAAAAGTACAGCCGATTTACAGCCAAAAGCTCTTCAGGGGGCAGATCTGCTTGTTGAAAGAATTCTTTTGTGAGGATATCTTGAGTGTTATTTTCCATGTAGCAAGAGGACCAGTCTATAGCAGTATGTAGGCTCTGCTGTTGGAAAATAAGCTATGGTCATCCTAGCATGCATTGATTAGGCACTATGTCACTACAAAATCAGATGAAATGGCATCACCTGCTTATGTGAGGAAAGCAAACTGATGAGCCAGATTAGCAAGGCTCAAGCTGTCCTCCTTCTCCTTGTGATTGTCTGTCTGATGACCAGTGCACACCTGCAAGTAGTGCCTGGTCTTTGTTGTTATCAGTCCCATCATCCTCATCTACTGATTTCCATACTTTTTAAATGGTGTTAATTTATTTTTGCAGTACAGCGGTTAATCGCCCATGTTGGGAGCTCTGGGAGTCTGGGCTCTCAGCTGAGCTTGATTAGCCACTCCTATCCCCTTTATAATCTGGGTCCTGATTAAAACACATCGTCAGAGCTAGCTTATGCTGCATGGATTGGAGGAGGTGTTTTGGTGGCTATATGAGGAGTTTGGAGGAGTTATATATGGCTGTTGCGTGGATTTGTAAGTGTGATAATTCCCTTCCATCCTCTTACTTTGGTTTTTCCCCGTCCTCCACTCCCCAGTGTATTCCTCTGTTATATGCAGGGGCTGACTGGCCCAGGTGGCAAAGAGGCAAATGCCCCCCGGGCCGCTCCCCCAGCTGCTGTTCAGGGCCGGCTGCCTGGTGGTGGCTACAGCCACACAGCAAATTGTGCGCAGCCATGTCTGCTGTACTGTGACGTGGCCAGCAGCAGACACAGCTGCATCACAGTCAGTGCACACGTCTGCGCTGGGGCCAGGAGCTATGCTTGGCTGTCCCCTTGACGGCTGCACAGCTACTGCTCCCTTCATGTTCTCTATACTTCCAGGTTAGGTGTTGGGCATGCGCGATGGCGTCCTCACGCACGTGCTGACATGACCCAGATGCTAGAAGCAGAGAGGCACTGCAGGGGAGCGACTGGTGAGGTAAGTATGAAGAACTTTTTTGTTTTCTTTATAAAATAAATTTAATGGTGGGTAACTGCAAGTGATGAAGTGGGAGGTGTAAGGAGACTGCACATGATGGAATTTGGGGGTTAAAGGAGACTGCACATGATGGAGTGAGGGGGTAAGTGGGGCTGCACATGATGAAGGGGGAGTGGGGCTGTACATGATGGAGTGGGGCTGCACATGATAGTTTAGTGGATAAAGGAGACTGCACATGATGAAGTGGGAAGAGTGGGGCTGTATGATGGAATGGGGCTGCACATGATGATGTGGGGGTAAGGGGGATTGTTCATGATGAAGGGGGAGTGGGGCTGCACATGAAGTGGGGGGTAAGGGGGACTGCACATGATGAAGTGGGGGGTAAGGGGGACTGCACATGATGAAGTGGGGGTTAAAGGGGACTGCACATGATGAAGTGGGGGTAAGGTGATCTGCACATGAAGTGGGGGGTAATGGGGACTGCACATGATAAACTGGAGTGTAAGATGGACTGCACATGAAGTTGGGGGTAAGGGTGACTGTACATGATGAAGTGGGGGGTAAGGGGACTGCACATGCTGAAGTGGGAGAACGAGACTGCAGGACTGCACATGATGAAGTGTGTCTGATGTGGGACTGCTCATGATGAAATGGAAGGGGGTTAGGGGGCTGCAAATGATGAAGGGGCACTGCAGATGAAGTGAGGGGGTGATGGGGACTGCAATGAATGAAGTAAGGGGACTTCAAATTAAAGTGGGGGACTGCAAAATGATAAATTCAGTGTGAGGGACAGGGGACAGCAATTTAATTGAAGGTGGGGGTGGGGAGAGCAAATGATCAATTGAAGAGGGGGTGGGGAGAGCAAATGATGATCTAGGGGAAGAACAAATAATTTTAAGGGTGGGGGAGTAAATGATGTATTGAATGTGGGGTAGAGCAGTTGATAATGAATAGAGGGTGAGAGAGAAAGACATGACAATGAATTGGGGCGGGAGGGGCATGAAACTATAATGAATCGGAGTTAGGGTTAGAGTGGTAGGTACCTAGTGGGGGGCGTTGAGGATGAAGTGACTGGTAATGAATTGGGGGAAAGAGTACAGGTGCTAATTAATTTATATATTAAATGGGGAAAGTGGCTATTTATAGTTAGTGGGTGCACAGTGGTGGATTATAATTTATATTTGGAATGGTCGGTTAATAATAATAATAATTATAATAATTTTATTTCTATAGTGCCAACGCTTTACATTTTAGAGGGGACTTGTACAGACAATGGACATTAAGCATAACAATAAACACATAGATCAACAGATACCAAAAGGAATGAGGGCCTTGCTCGCAAGCTTACAATCTATGAGGTTGCATAATAACCAATTTTTTTTCAAATTGTTCCCCAGTGTTATATATTGTTTGTGGATGCACCTCTGTATTCAGATGTCTAGTGTACACCATGTTCCAAATTATTATGCAAATTGTATTTAAGTGTCATAAAGATTTAATTGTTTTGTTTTTCAAATAAACTCGTGGCTGGTATTGTGTCTCAGGGCTCAATGGATCACTAAAATCAATCTTAATATTTTAATAAAGGGTGCACCAAAAGCTATAATCCTAAATAGATACTGTAGGGTGCAGTGCCAAGTCCAATATAAATATAGAACCAAGAACCAAGAAAACAGATTGGACTATGAAATAGGCACGCACAACCAACCAAGTAGAAAAAATAGCAAATGTTTTATTGAACACTACAGCAAAAACACATAAAAACAATTAAAATGTACAAGTGTGTACATGACACCCTGATATAAATATCCTACGAATGACATGCTGTCGACACAGAACATATATATAGGTCAGCCTGATATATATACCATGATATGAATGGAACAAAAAGGACCTCCTAACAAATGAATACGTCAAAGTATGCAATAGACACACCAATACAAAACATAGGTGTAAAACACTATGGGTTAATAAATAACAGAGCATGCGGAGAACCTGGTGGAATAAATGTCCATACCACGTTCTATACAGTAAGCGGTGGCAGAATGCCCAGTGAGTAACAAAAAGAAAGCGAACCCATAGTTATAAAGAAAGGGCCATGTCATGCCCGGCATACTCAGCTGAAATACGGAGGAAAATAACAGGCTGGGACCCAAGTCTGTATCGAGGGTGCAAAGTAAAGTAGGCAGGGTGTCAGACAAGAGCCCCACGCGTATCGCCGCCGCAGCGGCTTCGTCAGGGGAAGTGGGTGCTGTACTGTTCACTTACATTTAAATAGAAGGTCCAATTAACCGGAATGTGTGCCAGCCGTGTCGTTTTGCAGGGAGAAAGCCGTAGACCGGAAGTCGCGCTAGCCGGAAATGATGAGCGGCAGAACAGAAAGACACAAAGAGAATCTCCATGGAGACAGATGACGCATGCGCAGACGCGGCTCAGAATACTGAGCCGCGCTGCACAAGCGTCTAGAAGGAGGAGATTATAGACCCGATGAAGTGTAGGGCCTATACATGAGAGCTATTAACGCAACAGCGCATGCAGACCTATGTAAAGGAGTGCAAGTTGTATTTAGGAGAGTACTCAATATCCGTATATCCCACATAATATACGGAGACATGGAAACATAAGGATGTGAAGAGAACTGGATGCAGATAAGGACAACAGATACAATTAATATATATAAACCTATAAGAAGAAAATGATATATATATGTAATTCATAAGAAAAACACACATGTAACCATAATAAACAGAAAAATTTATAATAATATATATATGATATATGAAGAAATATATATATACATATATCTATTAAATATAATATGGAAAATAAAAAAAGAGAAAATAAACAAAATTATAATAAAGAAAACCTCCGCTTCCTCATATATTCCAATCCGAATGATAATACGAATAGCACCATAAAATAAAGGTGCACTGAGTAAATGTCCAAGTCCAATATTACATATATATTGAGTGAAGGACCAAGGGTTCCGAGAGGATAAAATAAGAAGATAAGTCTTTTATCCATCTGACAATCGGGTGTACTCCATCATTCCTCCATTCAACGTCAGACATGACACTTAACGTAGAAGTTCAATGATCGTTTTGTGAGTGGTAGTTCAAGGTCTTGATATAATGTAGGTATCTAGAAATCTATATTCCCACCAGATCATGTACAGAAGAGCAGACATCCAAAACCCAACTAATATGGGCGGAAACAAACAAGAAAGATCCAATTGTGGATCTGTAGACATAGCCCCGTGATGACAATGATGATAATGAGCCATCCAAGGGTATAGATAAAACGGTCCAAAGATAAGGATAAGATAGCTGATCGTGTTTCAGTGGTCGTATTTTGAGTGGTAGTCCAAAGACTTTGATAAAGTATAGGTAACCAAAGGTCCATATCCCCACCAGGATATATGCACAGGAGCAGGCATCCAAAACCCAACTGATATGGACAAGAACCGACAAAGTGGATCCACTAATAGATCTGGAAAAGAAATAAAATAAAATGAGCAGAAAAATTGACCACATACCAATAATGATAATAGTGAGCTTTCCACGGATGTAAACAAAGGGATCCAAAAATGAGGATAAATAGCTGGGATAAAGACATTTAGCTTCCCAAAAACCCTGTGAAAAGTAGCTCCTCATTTAAACCTAAGGGCGTTACAGACTGTAAATAAAAGATCCATCTAGATTCGATTTGTAGAAGAAGTTTACGTTTGTCCCCGCCTCTCTCATTCGGGGTCAGTTTCTGTAAACCTACTACTGTGAGGTCACTTGAGGAACCCCTATGGTGAGCTAGAAAATGTTCAGCCACCGGGGTGAGGGTCTTACCTTTCCTTAAGTCAGAGGCCGCTAGATGTATAGTTGAAATATGTTTCTGAACTCGTTTCTTCAGTTCCTGTGATGTCTGTCCGACGTACACTAACCTACAAGGACAAATTAAGGCATATATAACGTCCCTGGATTTACAGTTAATGTATGCCTTCAAAGGATGTCTACTATTGCGTGTAGGATGAAGAAAGGTATTCCGAGTCGGGATCATGTGCGGACAGACATTACAATCCCCACAGGGAAATGATCCTCTGAGGACAATCCCCCTATGCAATCTCACTGTTGGTCTTGTAAAGTGGCTCCTAGTAAGGAGATCTCTTAAGTTTGGCGCTCGTCTTGCCGTCATAAGGGGTCTGTCACTCGTAACCTCAATCGTCTGTGTATCTGTTCTCAAGATCTGCCAATGTTTTGACAAGATGTCACCCACCTGTTTCCAGCTGTCGTTGAAGTCAGTGATAAATCTCGTCTGTGTCTCCTGACACCGTCCCTTTGAGGAAAGAAGTGATTTCTGATCCTGACTCTTTGCCCTCTGGTAGGCCTTAGAGATAATACGTCTCGGATAACCCCTCTGACGGAACCGATCCGAGAGATCCCGGGCCTGGATTGAAAAATCATGGTCACGGGTACAGTTGCGTCTGACGCGCAAAAACTGTCCCGTGGGTACACCCACCTTGGTATGCCAGGGATGGAAACTTGAGAAGTCCAAAAGTGCATTAGTTGCCGTTGGCTTTCGAAACAAATCCGTCGCCAAACGGCCCTCATGAGGAAAGATCTTCAGGTCCAAAAAGGTGGTTTCACTGGCAGACAAGGAATGGGTGAGAAAAATATTAAAGGGATTAGAATTCAGGTTCCTAATGAATTCCTCACATTCCTCTTTCGTACCCCTCCAAAGGATGAAAACATCATCTATAAAGCGTACCCAGGCGTGGACGTGGGCAGCGAAAGAGGGTAAGGGATAGACAAATTTCTTAATTAAATGTGAAGAGCTCCCTGGACAGGGGGCATGACTCATTTTTACTTGATCTCTTGTCATTCGTCCTTCATCATAACTATTTCCTCTTCGACAGGATTTATTACCTTCAGCGATCAGGCGTGGCAATGGGCGCGAAATGCGCACCAGCCTATGCTAATATCTTTTTAGGCTGGTGGGAGGAGAAATTTGTCTATCCCTTACCCTCTTTCGCTGCCCACGTCCACGCCTGGATACGCTTTATAGATGATGTTTTCATCCTTTGGAGGGGTACGAAAGAGGAATATGAGGAATTCATTAGGAACCTGAATTCTAATCCCTTTAATATTTTTCTCACCCATTCCTTGTCTGCCAGTGAAACCACCTTTTTGGACCTGAAGATCTTTCCTCATGAGGGCCGTTTGGCGACGGATTTGTTTCGAAAGCCAACGGCAACTAATGCACTTTTGGACTTCTCAAGTTTCCATCCCTGGCATACCAAGGTGGGTGTACCCACGGGACAGTTTTTGCGCGTCAGACGCAACTGTACCCGTGACCATGATTTTTCAATCCAGGCCCGGGATCTCTCGGATCGGTTCCGTCAGAGGGGTTATCCGAGACGTATTATCTCTAAGGCCTACCAGAGGGCAAAGAGTCAGGATCAGAAATCACTTCTTTCCTCAAAGGGACGGTGTCAGGAGACACAGACGAGATTTATCACTGACTTCAACGACAGCTGGAAACAGGTGGGTGACATCTTGTCAAAACATTGGCAGATCTTGAGAACAGATACACAGACGATTGAGGTTACGAGTGACAGACCCCTTATGACGGCAAGACGAGCGCCAAACTTAAGAGATCTCCTTACTAGGAGCCACTTTACAAGACCAACAGTGAGATTGCATAGGGGGATTGTCCTCAGAGGATCATTTCCCTGTGGGGATTGTAATGTCTGTCCGCACATGATCCCGACTCGGAATACCTTTCTTCATCCTACACGCAATAGTAGACATCCTTTGAAGGCATACATTAACTGTAAATCCAGGGACGTTATATATGCCTTAATTTGTCCTTGTAGGTTAGTGTACGTCGGACAGACATCACAGGAACTGAAGAAACGAGTTCAGAAACATATTTCAACTATACATCTAGCGGCCTCTGACTTAAGGAAAGGTAAGACCCTCACCCCGGTGGCTGAACATTTTCTAGCTCACCATAGGGGTTCCTCAAGTGACCTCACAGTAGTAGGTTTACAGAAACTGACCCCGAATGAGAGAGGCGGGGACAAACGTAAACTTCTTCTACAAATCGAATCTAGATGGATCTTTTATTTACAGTCTGTAACGCCCTTAGGTTTAAATGAGGAGCTACTTTTCACAGGGTTTTTGGGAAGCTAAATGTCTTTATCCCAGCTATTTATCCTCATTTTTGGATCCCTTTGTTTACATCCGTGGAAAGCTCACTATTATCATTATTGGTATGTGGTCAATTTTTCTGCTCATTTTATTTTATTTCTTTTCCAGATCTATTAGTGGATCCACTTTGTCGGTTCTTGTCCATATCAGTTGGGTTTTGGATGCCTGCTCCTGTGCATATATCCTGGTGGGGATATGGACCTTTGGTTACCTATACTTTATCAAAGTCTTTGGACTACCACTCAAAATACGACCACTGAAACACGATCAGCTATCTTATCCTTATCTTTGGACCGTTTTATCTATACCCTTGGATGGCTCATTATCATCATTGTCATCACGGGGCTATGTCTACAGATCCACAATTGGATCTTTCTTGTTTGTTTCCGCCCATATTAGTTGGGTTTTGGATGTCTGCTCTTCTGTACATGATCTGGTGGGAATATAGATTTCTAGATACCTACATTATATCAAGACCTTGAACTACCACTCACAAAACGATCATTGAACTCCTACGTTAAGTGTCATGTCTGACGTTGAATGGAGGAATGATGGAGTACACCCGATTGTCAGATGGATAAAAGACTTATCTTCTTATTTTATCCTCTCGGAACCCTTGGTCCTTCACTCAATATATATGTAATATTGGACTTGGACATTTACTCAGTGCACCTTTATTTTATGGTGCTATTCGTATTATCATTCGGATTGGAATATATGAGGAAGCGGAGGTTTTCTTTATTATAATTTTGTTTATTTTCTTTTTTTATTTTCCATATTATATTTAATAGATATATGTATATATATATTTCTTCATATATCATATATATATTATTATATATTTTTCTGTTTATTATGGTTACATGTGTGTTTTTCTTATGAATTACATATATATATCATTTTCTTCTTATAGGTTTATATATATTAATTGTATCTGTTGTCCTTATCTGCATCCAGTTCTCTTCACATCCTTATGTTTCCATGTCTCCGTATATTATGTGGGATATACGGATATTGAGTACTCTCCTAAATACAACTTGCACTCCTTTACATAGGTCTGCATGCGCTGTTGCGTTAATAGCTCTCATGTATAGGCCCTACACTTCATCGGGTCTATAATCTCCTCCTTCTAGACGCTTGTGCAGCGCAGCTCAGTATTCTGAGCCGCGTCTGCGCATGCGTCATCTGTCTCCATGGAGATTCTCTTTGTGTCTTTCTGTTCTGCCGCTCATCATTTCCGGCTAGCGCGACTTCCGGTCTACGGCTTTCTCCCTGCAAAACGACACGGCTGGCACACATTCCGGTTAATTGGACCTTCTATTTAAATGTAAGTGAACAGTACAGCACCCACTTCCCCTGACGAAGCCGCTGCGGCGGCGATACGCGTGGGGCTCTTGTCTGACACCCTGCCTACTTTACTTTGCACCCTCGATACAGACTTGGGTCCCAGCCTGTTATTTTCCTCCGTATTTCAGCTGAGTATGCCGGGCATGACATGGCCCTTTCTTTATAACTATGGGTTCGCTTTCTTTTTGTTACTCACTGGGCATTCTGCCACCGCTTACTGTATAGAACGTGGTATGGACATTTATTCCACCAGGTTCTCCGCATGCTCTGTTATTTATTAACCCATAGTGTTTTACACCTATGTTTTGTATTGGTGTGTCTATTGCATACTTTGACGTATTCATTTGTTAGGAGGTCCTTTTTGTTCCATTCATATCATGGTATATATATCAGGCTGACCTATATATATGTTCTGTGTCGACAGCATGTCATTCGTAGGATATTTATATCAGGGTGTCATGTACACACTTGTACATTTTAATTGTTTTTATGTGTTTTTGCTGTAGTGTTCAATAAAACATTTGCTATTTTTTCTACTTGGTTGGTTGTGCGTGCCTATTTCATAGTCCAATCTGTTTTCTTGGTTCTAAAATCAATCTTAAACACATGTGATCATTAGTTTTCCAGGTGATTCTAATTAAAGGAAAACTACTTAAAAATGATGTTCCACATTATTAAGCAGACCACAGGTTTCAAGCAATATGGGAAATAAAAAGGATCTCTCTGCTGCTGAAAAGCATTAAATAGTGCAATGCCTTGGTCAAGGTATGAAAACATTAGATATTTCACAAAAACTCAAGAGTGATCATCATACTGTGAAGAGATTTGTGACTGAAACAGAGCACAGACAGAGTTCATGCAGATAAAGGCATAATGAGGAAGGTCTCTGCCAGACAAATTCATTGGATAAAGAGAGCAGCTGCCAAAATACCATTACAAAGCAGCAAACAGTTATTTGAAGCTGCTGGTGCCTCTGGAGTCCCTCGAACCTCAAGGTGTAGGATCCTTCAAAGGCTTGCTGTGGTGCATAAACCTACTATTCGGCCACCCCTAAACAGTGTTCACAAGCAGAAACGGTTGCAGTGGGCCCAGACACACATGAAGACTGATTTCCAAACAGTCTTGTTTACTGATGAGTGTCGAGCAACCCTGGGTGGTCCAGATGGATGGAGTAGTGAATGGTTGGTGGATGGCCACCATGTCCCAACAAGGCTGCAATGTCAGCAAGGAGATGGAGGAGTCATGTTTTGGGCCAGAATCATGGGAAACAGCTGGTAGGGCCCTTTAAGGTTCCTGAAGGTGTGCAAATGACCTCGGCAAAGTATAAAGAGTTTCTGACTGACAACTTTCTTCCATGGTATAAAAATCAGAATTGTGCCTTCAGGAGCAAAATCATCTTCATGCATGTCAATGCACCATCTCATGCTGCAAAGAATATCTCTGAGTCATTGGCTGCTATGAGCATAAAAGGAGATAAACTCATGGTATTGCCACCATCTTCCCCTGACCTCAACCCTATACAGAACCTTTGGAGTATCATCAAGCAAAAGATCTATGATGGTGGGAGGCAGTTCACATCAAAACAGCAGCTCTGGGAGGCTATTCTGACTTCATGCAAAGAAATACAAGCAGAAACTCTCCAAATACTCACAAGTTCAATGGAGGCGAGAATTGTGAAGGTGATAACAAAGAAGGGTTCCTATGGTAACATGTGACTTGGCCTGTTAGGATGTTTTGGCGTTAAATAGCTTTTTTGTTCAGTGAATGTGACCTCCTAATGCTGCAAATTCCACAAATGAGCATTTTCAGTTCTTTAAAACAGATCAAATGTTTAGAAATTCTACTGTGCCTAATAATTTGGAACAGTGCATTTTGAGTTTTTATTCATTTTGGAGATTATACTGTTATCATTGGGAGGTTTCTTCAATAAAATTCGATGTATAATCTA
The DNA here is from genome assembly GCF_051348905.1 of Ranitomeya variabilis. Lineage (NCBI taxonomy): Eukaryota > Metazoa > Chordata > Amphibia > Anura > Dendrobatidae > Ranitomeya > Ranitomeya variabilis. Next base: position 655,338,431 of record NC_135232.1, on the reverse strand, counting down.
ACGGGTGATGACTTTTATTAGACTGACTGTCATTTGCACCGACCATTTAGGAAAATCCGAGAAAAATATAATTTGCATAATAATTTGGAACATGGTGTAGAAGAAAGGGAAAAAGTGGGGAATGTGGTCTGGAGGCCGTGCTCTAGATAACTGTGTTATTTTATGCAGAGACGAGTCCTGGCTGGAAGAAGTGACGGAAGTCTGTGGTGGATGAAAATGAAAAGCAAAGATGAAGGACTTCAGCTAGAGACGTCACTAGTGAGTCAGTGTATTACCTGTACACTGACACTATACACTGTATACTATATACAAAGCTCCTGTGTATAATGTCACTGGCAGTGGTGATCACTGTAATACCTGTACACTGACACCTTATACAGATCTCCTGTGTATAATGTCACCAGTGATCACTGTAGTATCTTTACACTGACCGTAAATACAGAGTTCCTATATACAATGGCACTTAGTATTGTGCTTTTTTAAAATTAATGATCAGTATTGTAGTATACAAGTAGTAAAAGGTGTACACTCCCTGACAGAAGTAATGTCGCTTATCCATGTTATGTAAATAAAAGCTTATAACCTGATGTTAAATTCATCCATTGGTTGTATAAATTATTCTTTTGAAAGCTGAAACCTTCCAAAATGTGGTTTAGGTTAAGAAAATAAATTGACATCAATGCAGAAATATTGATTAGTTAATGAACACAGAATGGTCAGATTTTAGCAAGACAAAAGTTTTGTCACCTGGTCATATAATGCACCCAATCCTAGTTTACATCCTCACCTGTGCTCAGTAAATGATTGGTTATTTAGTGTGTGTATAAAAAGAAACCCCGCTCCCCAGACCTTCACTTGAACTGCAACTTAAGCTCTCACAACATGCCAAAAATCCACCCTGCGACCAAAGCCTGGATTATCAAGAGGCTGAAGACCAGATCCACTGCAGAGGTGGCGGGCACCTTTAATGTGTCTCAGCGTCAAGTACAAAGAATTAAAAAAAAGATTTGAAGAGACTGGAGATGTGTTTGATTAGCCCAGGTCCGGCAGACCCCGCAAGACAACTGCTCAGGAGGAACGTTTGTTGGTTAGAAAATCCAAAGCAAGCCCCTCTTCCACAGCAGCAGAGCTCCAACAGGCCTGGTCACCCCAAGTCCCTGTGTCAACTAGAACAGTTTCTAGGATTCTGTCTCAAAATGGCCTCCATGGTGGAATCAGTGCCCAGAAGCGAGCACTAAACAAAAGGCAAATAAAAAACCGTGTGGCATCTGGAAACTCCCACAGCCTGCTAAATAGATGGACACTGGAAAGGTGGCAGAAGGTGGATTTCTCTTCAGTAGAATTACACCACAGCTGCCACACACACTGCAGGAGACCTACTGGAGCCCGTATGGATCCAAAATACAGCCAGAAGACAGTTAAATTTGGTGGTGGAAAGATCATTATCTGGGGTTACATTCAGTATGGGGGTGTGCGAAACATTTGCAAGGTGGAAGGCAATATCAATAGCCTAAAATATCAAGAAGTATTAGCTACCTCTTATATTCCAAATCATAAAAGAGGTCATTCTGCAACAGGATGGTGCTCCATCTCATACATCCATCTCTACAACAAAGTTCCTCCAGGCAAAAAAGATCAAGGTGCTCAAGGACTGGCCAGCCCAGTCACCAGACATGAACATCTTTGAGCATGTTTGGGGTAGGATGAAAGAGGAAGCTTGGAAGACAAAACCAAAGAATCTAGAGGAGCACCACAACTTCATTCACCAATGTTATGCAACATATATTTGTATTTTAAGTTAATTATTTGTCTGTGGGCAACACAAAGTTTGTCTTGCCAAAATCTGACCAATTCTGTGTCCATTAACTGATCAATATTTCTGCTTTAATAACAATTTATTTTCTTAACCTAAACCACATTTTGGAGGGTTTCAGCTTTCAAAAGAATAACTTATACAACCAATGGATGAATTTAACTTCAGGTTATAAGCTTTTATTTACATAACATGAATAAGCGACATAACTTGTGTCAGGGAGTGTATCTTTGTATAGAGTGTAGTTTCCTGTAGAGGTAATGGTGATATTATAATATTATGCTCTGTGTAGTGGTGATAGTACTAGGCACTGTGTAGCTGTATTGTTGTGTGTATGTTTGTAAGTAAGCTCCGTTATGGCACCATATCTAAGCAGTAAGCTTGGTTCTGGTACTCTATCAATGTAGTAATCTAGATTATGGTACTGTATGTATGTCGTAATCTCAGTTCTGCTCCAGTTTCTATGTAGCAGACTTGGTTCCATGTAGTAGACGTATTAAGCTTGGTTCTGCTCCCTTATCTCTGTAGTAAGCTCGGTTCTGCTCCCATATCTCTGCAGTAAGCTCAGTTCTGCTCCCATATCTCTGTAGTAAGCTCGGTTCTGCTCCCTTATCTCTCTAGTAACCTCGGTTCTGCTCCCTTATCTCTGTAGTATGCTAGGTTCTGCTCCCATATCTCTGTAGTAAGTTTGGTTCTGCTCCCATATCTCTGTAGTAAGCTCGATTCTGTACCCATATCTCTGCAGTAAGCTCGGTTCTGCTCCCATTTCTCTGCACTAAGCTCGGTTCTGCTCCCATATCTCTGTAGTAAGCTTGGTTCTGCTCCCATTTCTTTGCAGTAAGCTCGGTTCTGTTCCCCTATCTCTGTAGTAAGCTCGTTTCTGCTGCCATATCTCTGTAGTAAGCCCTGTTCTGCTCCCATATCTTTGCAGTAAGCTCGGTTCTGCTCCCATATCCTTGCAGTAAGCTCGGTTCTGCTCCCATATCTCTGTAGTAAGCTCGGTTCTGCTCCCATATCTTTGCAGTAAGCTCGGTTCGGCTCCCATATCTCTGAATCTAGTAAGTTCAGTTCTGCTCCCATATCTCTATAGTAAGCTCTGTTCTGCTTACATATCTATGCAGCAAGCTCCGTTCAGTTCCCATATCTGTGTACCAGCCTGTTTTTAAAGCCTGTTATCTCTGCTACTTTAATGCAGTGGCCAGATATAAGCAGGGAAAAGGAGGGCCACCGCAACTCGAGGGCCACTGCCTTGTGATTGCCCCCCAGGCTGAAAATTGCCAGCCAGCCCCTGACTGGAGAGCAGCCATCTGTCTCTTCACCACCTGCAAAATTGCCCAGGCAGACAGAGATCCCAGGACAGGAGCAGTCTCTACTTCTGTTCTCTGAATCATCTCTTGGCTTGGAAACAGGGGGCCAGCCAAGCAGCATTGGAGAAATGGAAGAAGAGGCAGGGTGCAGTGATGCCCAACCGCTTTTTCTGTCTTCCTCTGAAGAGGCGGGTGGGCCAGTGGCTCCGGTCACCACCTCGCAGGCCGCATCAGCTGATGATGACACTCAGGTGCCACTTACTGGTGCGTGCTCTGCTGCTGAGACTACCCAGGAGGAGCAGTTGGGGGCAGAGGGTAGTGTAGATGATGAGGTCCTTGACCCATCTTGGCGTCAGGGACAGGAAGGTGGTGGGAGCAGCTCTGAGGAAGAGATTCCCCGTACGGCCCAAAGAGGGAGAGGGAGGGGGAAGACTGCGGATCCTGCAGCCTCCGCTTTGGCACCCGTAAGGAGCATGTCTCTTCCAAAAGTCAAAAGGGGGGCTCCCAAGACTTGCAGTGCCTGGTCCTTTTTTGACACAGTTGCAGATGACATTTGCTATGTCAGATGCAAGGTGTGTCATCAAAAAATCAAAAGAGGTCAAAAAGTCGCCAACCTCAATACCTCCAACATGTGGAAACATGTGCGCAACAGGCACCCGGCGGAGTTAGACAAACACACTGAAGAGCTAGGCCAACCAACAGCGGCAGCTACCACCTCTTCAGCTCGTGTTGCCTCTTCCTCTAGCTCACACGCAGCTGGTTCGGCTTCCTCCCAGGATCGCCGTGGAAGAACCTCTGGCCCTGTTGTCCAGAGACCCGCTGTCATTCCACCCGCAGCACCACTTTCCCAGTCAACCACACACTCCCAGCCCAGTCTACAGCCATCGGTAGTACAGGCATGGGAGAAAAGGCGGCCTTTCTCGTCAAACCACCCACGAGCACAGGCTCTGACTGCAGGCATTGCCAAACTTCTGTCACTGGAAATGCTGTCATTCAGGCTGGTGGAGACTGACAGCTTCCGTGACTTGATGTCATTGGCAGTCCCACAGTACAGTGTGCCCAGCCGCTTTTACTTCAGCAGGCAAGCCATCCCTGCCCTGCACAAGCATGTTGAGGGACACATAAAACACGCGCTGCTGAACGCCGTCGGTAGCAAGGTCCACCTCACCACCGATGCGTGGACCAGTCAACATGGACAGGGGCGATACCTTTCCCTCACTGCCCATTGGGTTAATGTAGTTGAGCCGGGTACAGACCGTGCGAGTGGCGCAGGACGTGTCCTGCCCACTCCAAGGATTGCAGGAATCCATTCTGTACGCATTGACTCCTCCTCTTACACCAGTTCCTCAGAATCATCGCTGCAGGAGCCGTCACAGTCCACCTCCACATGGACCCGTGATGAACGTGTACCTGTTACGACCGACATGAGCACAGCCGTGGCCAAACGTCAACAGGCCGTCTTGAAATTAATTTTTTTGGGGAATCGTAGCCACACAGCGCAGGAGCTCTGGAATGCCATCAAGCAGGAGAGCGATGTGTGGTTTGAGCCAGCGAATCTCCAGCCAGGCATGGTAGTGTGTGATAATGGCCGAAATCTGGTGGCAGCCCTGGGCCTCGGCAACCTCACTCACATCCCATGTCTGGCACATGTGCTCAATTTGGTCGTGCAGAGTTTTTTGAGGGACTATCCGGATCTTGATGCACTGCTGCACAAGGTCCGCCTAGAGTGTGCTCACTTGCGGCGTTCCAGCACGGCAAAAGCGCGCATTGCGGCTCTGCAGCGCCGACACCGCCTGCCGGAACATCGCATCATATGTGACCTACCTACCAGGTGGAATTCCACGTTACATATGTTGGAGCGGTTGTGTGAGCAGCAGCAAGCTGTAATGGAGTACCAGCTGTATCAGGCGCAAAAAAGTCGCAGTCAGCGCCGTACAGACTTCACAACCACAGAGTGGGCCACTATGAAGGATGTCTGCCAGGTTTTGCGTCCCTTTGATTATTCCACGCGGATGGCGAGTGCAGATGATGCACTAGTCAGCATGACTGTCCCCCTTATCTGCCTGCTTGAAAAATCACTGCAAGCGCTAAGGGATGATGTTGTGGAAGAGGTGGAGGATGAGGATTCACCACTTCCATCATCTTCTGGACAGTCAGCGCCACGTGGTTCCTCACAAACGCGTAGGCAGGGGACAGTTTGTGAGGAGGATGAGGAGGAGTCAATGGAGGAGGAAGACATCCGTCCAGAGGAGGGAGTTCCCGAATTGTCCAGTACTCAGTGTGTACAGCGAGGGTGGGGTGATGACGAGCGGGCAGAGATCACGCCTCCAGCTGGGGACAGCGTTTCTTGGGCAGTTGGCAGTCTGCAGCACATGGTGGATTACATGCTGCAGTGCCTGAGAAACGACCGCCGCATCGACCACATTCTCAACATGTCTGATTATTGGGTGTTCACCCTCCTCGATCCTCGCTACCGGGACAACGTAGAAAGCCTCATCACACCGTTGAACCGGGAGCGAAAAATGCGGGAGTACCAAGACACACTGGTCAGTTCCATCATCTTCTCCATTCCAACTGAGAGAAGTGCTGCTACTGCATTCCAAAGCAGCTCAGTGCGTCCAGGCAGTGGTGGAGGCTCTGCACAAAGAGGGAGCAGAAGCAGTGCCTCTGCCCAAGGCAAGACCAGTATGGCCCAACTGTGGCACAGTTTTGTGTGCCCCCCACAAAAGTCTACACCATCACAGACGGCTCCAGTCAGCAGGAGGCAACGGTTCCGTCAGATGGTGACAGACTACATGTCTTGCCCTCTTGCTGTACTCCCAGACGGCTCTTCCCCTTTCAAGTTTTGGGTCTCAAAGCTGGATACATGGCCAGAGCTAAGCCAGTATGCATTGGAGGTGCTGTCTTGCCCTGCGGCCAGTGTATTATCGGAACGTGTCTTTAGTGCTGCAGGTGGTGTACTAACTGACCGTCGCATGCGACTATCCTCCGATAACGTTGACCGGCTTACTTTCCTGAAAATGAACAAGGCCTGGATCTCGCAGGAATTTGCCACTCCTCCTCCTGATTAAAAAATTAGGTCACTGTATACGTTATCCAGGTCTCCTGTTGTGTTCATCTTTCTACCACCTGAACTTAAATTCCTGGGCTCCAACACCGCCAGTTGAGGCTCAGACGTGCCGTCTGCACAGTGAAAACATACGACCCAGTGTTATTGGGTTTCAGTAACGTCAGCTGATCCCCAGCTGTGTAGCCGGCAATGTGTCATGCGACCGCCACGCTGACACAACAACTGAAATGTAAGGGAATCTGTCCCCCCCCCCCCCAAGGCGTTTGTTACTGAAAGAGCCACCTTGTGCAGCAGTAATGCTGCACAAGGAAAAAGGTAGCTATTTTGGTTTTGCTCCTTGCACACGCAAAACTTAACACTTATAAAATGTGTCCACTGATACCGTAAAACCGTCCCGGAGGTGGGACTTTCCTTCGTAATATGACGCAGCACAGCCGTCATTCCTACCCCCCCGGCGCCGCGCCCCGGCTCCTCAGCGTTGTTTGATTCCGTCCCGGAGCCTGCGCTGTTATGTTATCCCGTGGCCAGGCACACTTAGCGCTGCCCGTCTTCTGGCATCATTTGGTGTCAGGCTGGCTGCGCCTGTGCGGCCACGCTGGCCGAGAGCCCGCCTCGCAGTGTCTTCTGATTTAATCCCACTGGGGGCCTGGGATCTATGGACATGCGCAGTGCATATCTGAACCTCCACCTCTCACTCATCTCCCTATGGCTTCTTCAGACTGTTCGGTGTCAGCTGGTCCCTAATAGCATGCCACGGCCGTGACACCGCACAGTCTGGAAAAGAAGCCGTAGGGAGGGGAGTGAGAGGCGAGGATATGCACTGCGCATGGCCATGGATCCCAGGCCCCCAGTGGGATTACATCAGAAGACACTGCGAGGCGGGCTCTCGGCCAGCGCGGCCGCACAGGCGCAGCCAGCCTGACACCAAATGATGTCAGAAGATGGGCAGCGCTAAGTGTGCCTGGCCACGGGATAACATAACAGCGCAGGCTCCGGGACGGAATCAAACAACGCTGAGGAGCCGGGGCACGGCGGCGGGGGGGTAGTAATGATGGCTGTGCTGCGTCATATTACGAAGGAAAGTCCCACCTCCGGGACGGTTTCACGGCTTCAGGGGACACATTTTATAAGTGTTTAGTTCTGTGTTTGCAAGGAGCATGATGAAAAGAGCCACCTTTTCCTTTTGCATCTTTTGTGCTGCACAAGCTGGCTCTTTCAGCTACAAACGCCTTGGGGGGGGGGTTAAAGGTTCCCTTTCGACTTTCTCAGGCTTCGGCCTACATTGTGTTCCTCTGCTTTTCCACCTGCCCCTGGGCTCCAACACCGCCAGTTGCCGTCCAGAAGTGCTGTACGCACAGTCAACAGTCGCTCCTCTGTTATTGGGGTTCAGTAACGTCAGCTGTTCCCCTGCTGTGTGTGTGGCAATCCCTCCTACCTCCTCCAACCTCCTCCAACCTCCTCCTCCTCCACCTGTCCCTGGGCTCCAACACCGCCAGTTGCCGTCCAGAAGTGCTGTACGCACAGTCAACAGTCCCTCCTCTGTTATTGGGGTTCAGTAACGTCAGCTGTTCCCCTGCTGTGTGTGTGGCAATCCCTCCTACCTCCTCCAACCTCCTCCAACCTCCTCCTCCTCCACCTGCCCCTGGGCTCCAACACCGCCAGTTGCCGTCCAGAAGTGCTGTACGCACAGTCAACAGTCCCTCCTCTGTTATTGGGGTTCAGTAACGTCAGCTGTTCCCCTGCTGTGTGTGTGGCAATCCCTCCTACCTCCTCCAACCTCCTCCAACCTCCTCCTCCTCCACCTGCCCCTGGGCTCCAACACCGCCAGTTGCCGTCCAGAAGTGCTGTACGCACAGTCAACAGTCCCTCCTCTGTTATTGGGGTTCAGTAACGTCAGCTGTTCCCCTGCTGTGTGTGTGGCAATCCCTCCTACCTCCTCCAACCTCCTCCAACCTCCTCCTCCTCCACCTGTCCCTGGGCTCCAACACCGCCAGTTGCCGTCCAGAAGTGCTGTACGCACAGTCAACAGTCCCTCCTCTGTTATTGGGGTTCAGTAACGTCAGCTGTTCCCCTGCTGTGTGTGTGGCAATCCCTCCTACCTCCTCCAACCTCCTCAAACCTCCTCCTCCTCCACCTGCCCCTGGGCTCCAACACCGCCAGTTGCCGTCCAGAAGTGCTGTACGCACAGTCAACAGTCGCTCCTCTGTTATTGGGGTTCAGTAACGTCAGCTGTTCCCCTGCTGTGTGTGTGGCAATCCCTCCTACCTCCTCCAACCTCCTCCAACCTCCTCCTCCTCCACCTGCCCCTGGGCTCCAACACCGCCAGTTGCCGTCCAGAAGTGCTGTACGCACAGTCAACAGTCGCTCCTCTGTTATTGGGGTTCAGTAACGTCAGCTGTTCCCCTGCTGTGTGTGTGGCAATCCCTCCTACCTCCTCCAACCTCCTCCAACCTCCTCCTCCACCTGCCCCTGGGCTCCAACACCGCCAGTTGCCGTCCAGAAGTGCTGTACGCACAGTCAACAGTCGCTCCTCTGTTATTGGGGTTCAGTAACGTCAGCTGTTCCCCTGCTGTGTGTGTGGCAATCCCTCCTACCTCCTCCAACCTCCTCCAACCTCCTCCTCCTCCACCTGCCCCTGGGCTCCAACACCGCCAGTTGCCGTCCAGAAGTGCTGTACGCACAGTCAACAGTCCCTCCTCTGTTATTGGGGTTCAGTAACGTCAGCTGTTCCCCTGCTGTGTGTGTGGCAATCCCTCCTACCTCCTCCAACCTCCTCCAACCTCCTCCTCCTCCACCTGCCCCTGGGCTCCAACACCGCCAGTTGCCGTCCAGAAGTGCTGTACGCACAGTCAACAGTCCCTCCTCTGTTATTGGGGTTCAGTAACGTCAGCTGTTCCCCTGCTGTGTGTGTGGCAATCCCTCCTACCTCCTCCAACCTCCTCCTCCTCCACCTGCCCCTGGGCTCCAACACCGCTAGTTGCCGTCCAGAAGTGCTGTACGCACAGTCAACAGTCGCTCCTCTGTTATTGGGGTTCAGTAACGTCAGCTGTTCCCCTGCTGTGTGTGTGGCAATCCCTCCTACCTCCTCCAACCTCCTCCAACCTCCTCCTCCTCCACCTGCCCCTGGGCTCCAACACCGCCAGTTGCCGTCCAGAAGTGCTGTACGCACAGTCAACAGTCGCTCCTCTGTTATTGGGGTTCAGTAACGTCAGCTGTTCCCCTGCTGTGTGTGTGGCAATCCCTCCTACCTCCTCCAACCTCCTCCAACCTCCTCCTCCTCCACCTGCCCCTGGGCTCCAACACCGCCAGTTGCCGTCCAGAAGTGCTGTACGCACAGTCAACAGTCCCTCCTCTGTTATTGGGGTTCAGTAACGTCAGCTGTTCCCCTGCTGTGTGTGTGGCAATCCCTCCTACCTCCTCCAACCTCCTCCTCCTCCACCTGCCCCTGGGCTCCAACACCGCTAGTTGCCGTCCAGAAGTGCTGTACGCACAGTCAACAGTCGCTCCTCTGTTATTGGGGTTCAGTAACGTCAGCTGTTCCCCTGCTGCGTGTGTGGCAATCCCTCCTACCTCCTCCAACCTCCTCCTCCTCCACCTGTCCCTGGGCTCCAACACCGCCAGTTGCCGTCCAGAAGTGCTGTACGCACAGTCAACAGTCCCTCCTCTGTTATTGGGGTTCAGTAACGTCAGCTGTTCCCCTGCTGTGTGTGTGGCAATCCCTCCTACCTCCTCCAACCTCCTCCTCCTCCACCTGCCCCTGGGCTCCAACACCGCTAGTTGCCGTCCAGAAGTGCTGTACGCACAGTCAACAGTCGCTCCTCTGTTATTGGGGTTCAGTAACGTCAGCTGTTCCCCTGCTGTGTGTGTGGCAATCCCTCCTACCTCCTCCAACCTCCTCCAACCTCCTCCTCCTCCACCTGTCCCTGGGCTCCAACACCGCTAGTTGCCGTCCAGAAGTGCTGTACGCACAGAGCCAAACACCTCGCCAATGTGTTAGTGGGGTTCAGCACCGCCAGCTGTTCCCCTGCTGTGTATACGGCAACGTGTACTGCGACCGCCACGCAGACACAACAAGTTAAATGTAAGGGAACCTGACCCCCCCCCCCCAAGCGTTTGTTACTGAAGGAGCCACCTTGTGCAGCAGTAATGATGCAAAGGGAAAAAGTGCCTCTTTTCGTGATGCTCCTTGCACATGCTGAACCTAACACTTATGAAATGTGTCCCCACACAGCGTTAAACCGTCCGGTAGGTGGAACTTTCCTTTGTCGTGTGACGCAGCACAGCCATCATTTTTACCCCCTTGGCGCCGTGCGCCCCCTCCTCAGCGTTGTTTGAATCTGTCCCGGAGCCTGCGCTGTTAGGTTAGCCCTTGGCCATGCACACATGTTGCGCTGCCCGTCTTCTGACCTCATTTGGTGTCAGGCTGGCTGCGCCTGTGCGGGTGCGCTGGCCGAGATCCCGCCTCGCAGTGTCGTCTAATGTAATCCCACCGCGGGCCTGTGATCCGTGCCCGTGCGCAGTGCATATCCTCTCCTCTCACTCCCCTCCCTACGGCTTCTTCACACTGTGCGATGTCAGCTGGTCCCTAATAGCATGCCACGGCCGTGACACCGCACAGTCTGAAAAAGCCGTAGGGAGGGGAGTGAGAGGAGAGGATATGCACTGCGCACGGGCACGGATCACAGGCCCGCGGTGGGATTACATTAGACGACACTGCGAGGCGGGATCTCGGCCAGCGCACCCGCACAGGCGCAGCCAGCCTGACAACAAATGAGGTCAGAAGACGGGCAGCGCAACATGTGTGCATGGCCAAGGGCTAACCTAACAGCGCAGGCTCCTGGACAGATTCAAACAACGCTGAGGAGGCGGCGCACGGCGCCAAGGGGGTAAAAATGATGGCTGTGCTGCGTCACACGACAAAGGAAAGTTCCACCTACCGGACGGTTTAACGCTGTGAGGAGACACATTTCATAAATGTTAGGTTCCGCATGTACAAGGACCATAATTAAAAGAGCTAAGTTTACCTTTTCCAGCATTAGTGCTGTACACAATGGCTCTTTCAGCTACAAACGCCTGGGGGGGGGGGGGTTAAAGGTTTCCTTTCAACTTGCTCGAGTGCAGGCTTCGGCCTACACTCCGCTCCCCCTGCTCCTCCTGCTGACCCTGGGCTCTAACACCGCCAGTTTTTGCCCAGATGTGCTAGCTGCACAGAGAAAAACACCAGCCAATGTGTCAGTGGGGTTCAGCACCGCCAGCTGTTCCCCTGCTGTGTAGCCGGCAACGTGTCCTGCGACCGCCACGCAGACACAAGAACTGAAATTGAAGGGAACCTGTCCCCCCTCCCCCAGGTGTTTCTATGTTTTACAGCTACCTTGAACAGCAGTAATGCTGCATGTGTTCAAGGTGGCTCAGAAACTTATTCTCCTTGCCCATGTTGAAGTGAACACGTCTAAAATGTGTCCTCTGTGACCATTAAAACGTCCCTCTGGTGTGATTTGACTTTGTATTGACACACGCAACAAGCTCCTTGGTAACGCTGCCCGTCTTCTGGCATCATTGTTTGGCTGGCTGCGCCTCTGCGGCCGCCCTGACCCACACAACGCCCCTCGTTGTCTTATTTAATGGGACTGCGAGGGTGTGATTGATGGGCAGGATCAGTGCATCAGTTCGCCTGTCCCTCCTCTCCTTCCGCCTTCTTCGGACTGTGCGGCTTCATGGGCGTGGCATGCGATAAGGGATCAGATGACGCCGCACAGTCTGAAGCGGGTGTAAGGACCCGAGTGTGAGAGGCCAACATATGTGCTGCGCCAGGCCCTGAATCCCAGCCCCGCAGTGTTTTAACAATGTTAAGACACTGCGGGGCTGGGATTCATGGGCATCGCGAACCGCACCGGCCGACATTACATGATGCCAGAAGATGGGCAGCGCTAACGGCGCTAGGCCAGGGGATAACACGACAGCGCAGACTCCTGTACAGCAAATAACAACGCTCGGGAGGCTGCACCCAGCACCAAGGTGGGATTCTTGACACCTGTGCTGCGTCTCATTACAAAGGGAACTCTCGCCTCCATTACACAGTTTGACTGTATAAAGGGCTGAATGTTATACGTGTTCCATTCAGCGTGTGCAAGGAGAAAAATTACAAGAGCAACCTTTGACTTGCGCAGCACTGCTGCTGCATAAGCTGTGGCTCTTCTACTTTGTAACCCCTGAGGGGGGGTTAAAGGTGACTTTTGAAATCGGTTCAATTAGGCTTCGGCCTACACTCTGCTCCACCTGCAGAGCCCGGGCTCCAACAACGCTAGTTGCTGTCCGGAAGTGCTGGCTGCACAGAGCCAAACACCTCGCCAATGTGTCAGTGGGGTCCAGCACCGCCAGCTGTTCCCCTGCTGTGTAGCCGGCAACGTGTCCTGCAAAAGCCACGCAGACACAACAGACCCAAAGCTGCCGCCAGTGCAGGCTTCGGCCTACACTCCCCTCCCCCTGCTCCTCCTCCTCCTGCTCCTCCTCCTGCTGTCCCTGGGCTCTAACACACCGCCAGTTGGGGCCCAGATGTGCTAGCTGCACAGAGAAAAACACCAGCCAATGTGTCAGTGGGGTCCAGCACCGCCAGCTGTTCCCCTGCTGTGCAGCCGGCAACGTGTCCTGCAAAAGCCACGCAGACACAAGAACTGAAATTGAAGGGAACCTGTCCCCCCTCCCCCAGGCGTTTTTACGTTATCCAGCCACCTTGTACAGCGGTAATGCTGCATGTGTGCAAGGTGGCTCAGAAACGTATTCTCCTCGCACATGTGGAACTGAAAACACGTCTGAAATGTGTCCTCTGTGTGACCATTTAACCGTCCCGGTGGTGTGACTTTCCTTTGTAATGACACGCTGCAACCCCCTTGGTAGCGCTGCCCGTCTTCTGGCATCATTGTTTGGCTGCCTGCGCCTCTGCGGCCGCCCTGACCCACACAACGCCCCTCGGTGTCTTATTTATTGGGACTGCGAGGGTGTGATTGATGGGCAGGATCAGTGCATCAGTTCGCCTGTCCCTCCTCTCCTTCCGCCTTCTTCGGACTGTGCGGCTTCATGGCCGTGGCATGCGATAAGGGATCAGATGACGCCGCACAGTCTGAAGCGGGTGTAAGAACCCAAGCGAGAGGCGAACATATGTACTGCGCCAGGCCATGAATCCCAGCCCCGCAGTGTTTTAACTATGTCAATACACTGCGGGGCTGTGATTCATGGGCATCGCGAACCGCACCAGCCAACATTAAATGAGGTCAGAAGATGGGCAGCGCTAACGGCGCTAGGCCAGGGGATAACACGACAGCGCAGACTCCTGTACAGCAAATAACAACGCTCAGGAGGCTGCACCCAGCACCAAGGTGGGATTCTTGACATCTGTGCTGCGTCTCATTACAAAGGGAACTCGCGCCTCCAACACAGTTTGACTGTATAAAGGGCTAAATGTTATACGTGTTCCATTCAGCGTGTGCAAGGAGCCAAATTAAAAGAGCAACCTTTGACTTGTGCACCACTACTGCTGCATAAGCTGTGGCTCTTCTACTTTGTAACCCCTGAGGGGGGGTTAAAGGTGACTTTTGAAATCGGTTCAATTAGGCTTCGGCCTACACTCTGCTCCACCTGCAGAGCCCGGGCTCCAACAACGCTAGTTGCTGTCCGGAAGTGCTGGCTGCACAGAGCCAAACACCTCGCCAATGTGTCAGTGGGGTCCAGCACCGCCAGCTGTTCCCCTGCTGTGTAGCCGGCAACGTGTCCTGCAAAAGCCACGCAGACACAACAGACCCAAAGCTGCCGCCAGTGCAGGCTTCGGCCTACACTCCCCTCCCCCTGCTCCTCCTCCTCCTGCTCCTCCTCCTGCTGTCCCTGGGCTCTAACACACCGCCAGTTGGGGCCCAGATGTGCTAGCTGCACAGAGAAAAACACCAGCCAATGTGTCAGTGGGGTCCAGCACCGCCAGCTGTTCCCCTGCTGTGCAGCCGGCAACGTGTCCTGCAAAAGCCACGCAGACACAAGAACTGAAATTGAAGGGAACCTGTCCCCCCTCCCCCAGGCGTTTTTACGTTATCCAGCCACCTTGTACAGCGGTAATGCTGCATGTGTGCAAGGTGGCTCAGAAACGTATTCTCCTCGCACATGTGGAACTGAAAACACGTCTGAAATGTGTCCTCTGTGTGACCATTTAACCGTCCCGGTGGTGTGACTTTCCTTTGTAATGACACGCTGCAACCCCCTTGGTAGCGCTGCCCGTCTTCTGGCATCATTTTTTGGCTGCCTGCGCCTCTGCGGCCGCCCTGACCCACACAACGCCCCTCGGTGTCTTATTTATTGGGACTGCGAGGGTGTGATTGATGGGCAGGATCAGTGCATCAGTTCGCCTGTCCCTCCTCTCCTTCCGCCTTCTTCGGACTGTGCGGCTTCATGGCCGTGGCATGCGATAAGGGATCAGATGACGCCGCACAGTCTGAAGCGGGTGTAAGAACCCAAGCGAGAGGCGAACATATGTACTGCGCCAGGCCATGAATCCCAGCCCCGCAGTGTTTTAACTATGTCAATACACTGCGGGGCTGTGATTCATGGGCATCGCGAACCGCACCAGCCAACATTAAATGAGGTCAGAAGATGGGCAGCGCTAACGGCGCTAGGCCAGGGGATAACACGACAGCGCAGACTCCTGTACAGCAAATAACAACGCTCAGGAGGCTGCACCCAGCACCAAGGTGGGATTCTTGACATCTGTGCTGCGTCTCATTACAAAGGGAACTCGCGCCTCCAACACAGTTTGACTGTATAAAGGGCTAAATGTTATACGTGTTCCATTCAGCGTGTGCAAGGAGCCAAATTAAAAGAGCAACCTTTGACTTGTGCACCACTACTGCTGCATAAGCTGTGGCTCTTCTACTTTGTAACCCCTGAGGGGGGGTTAAAGGTGACTTTTGAAATCGGTTCAATTAGGCTTCGGCCTACACTCTGCTCCACCTGCAGAGCCCGGGCTCCAACAACACTAGTTGCTGTCCGGAAGTGCTGGCTGCACAGAGCCAAACACCTCGCCAATGTGTCAGTGGGGTCCAGCACCGCCAGCTGTTCCCCTGCTGTGTAGCCGGCAACGTGTCCTGCAAAAGCCACGCAGACACAACAGACCCAAAGCTGCCGCCAGTGCAGGCTTCGGCCTACACTCCCCTCCCCCTGCTCCTCCTCCTCCTGCTCCTCCTCCTGCTGTCTCTGGGCTCTAACACACCGCCAGTTGGGGCCCAGATGTGCTAGCTGCACAGAGAAAAACACCAGCCAATGTGTCAGTGGGGTCCAGCACCGCCAGCTGTTCCCCTGCTGTGCAGCCGGCAACGTGTCCTGCAAAAGCCACGCAGACACAAGAACTGAAATTGAAGGGAACCTGTCCCCCCTCCCCCAGGCGTTTTTACGTTATCCAGCCACCTTGTACAGCGGTAATGCTGCATGTGTGCAAGGTGGCTCAGAAACGTATTCTCCTCGCACATGTGGAACTGAAAACACGTCTGAAATGTGTCCTCTGTGTGACCATTTAACCGTCCCGGTGGTGTGACTTTCCTTTGTAATGACACGCTGCAACCCCCTTGGTAGCGCTGCCCGTCTTCTGGCATCATTGTTTGGCTGCCTGCGCCTCTGCGGCCGCCCTGACCCACACAACGCCCCTCGGTGTCTTATTTATTGGGACTGCGAGGGTGTGATTGATGGGCAGGATCAGTGCATCAGTTCGCCTGTCCCTCCTCTCCTTCCGCCTTCTTCGGACTGTGCGGCTTCATGGCCGTGGCATGCGATAAGGGATCAGATGACGCCGCACAGTCTGAAGCGGGTGTAAGAACCCAAGCGAGAGGCGAACATATGTACTGCGCCAGGCCATGAATCCCAGCCCCGCAGTGTTTTAACTATGTCAATACACTGCGGGGCTGTGATTCATGGGCATCGCGAACCGCACCAGCCAACATTAAATGAGGTCAGAAGATGGGCAGCGCTAACAGCGCTAGGCCAGGGGATAACACGACAGCGCAGACTCCTGTACAGCAAATAACAACGCTCAGGAGGCTGCACCCAGCACCAAGGTGGGATTCTTGACATCTGTGCTGCGTCTCATTACAAAGGGAACTCGCGCCTCCAACACAGTTTGACTGTATAAAGGGCTAAATGTTATACGTGTTCCATTCAGCGTGTGCAAGGAGCCAAATTAAAAGAGCAACCTTTGACTTGTGCACCACTACTGCTGCATAAGCTGTGGCTCTTCTACTTTGTAACCCCTGAGGGGGGGTTAAAGGTGACCTTTGAAATTGGTTCGATTAGGCTTCGGCCTACACTCTGCTCCCCCTGCAGAGCCCTGGGCTCCAACACCGCCAGTTGGGGCCCGGTACTGCTAGCTGCACAGAGAAAAACACCAGCCAATGTGTCAGTGGGGTTCAGCACCGCCAGCTGTTCCCCTGCTGTGCAGCCGGCATCGTGTCCTGCAAAAGCCACGCAGACACTTGCTCTTGTACCTTCTGCTCCCCATCCTGGTTCCAGTACCGTCAGCTGGTTCCGGGCAGAGCCTTTGGCTTAGGTGCCTCCCTCTGGGTATCCGAGTTCCACCAACGTCAGGTGGTCCTTGGTAGTGCTTTCAGGCACGGGTACCTCCTGCTTAGTAACCGGGTTCCAGTAACGTCAGCTGGTCCTCGGTAGTTCCATTGGCTCTTGGACCTTCGGCTACCCATCCGGGTTCCAGCACCGTCAGCTGGTTCTCGGCAGTGTCTTTTGCTCTTGTACCTTCTGCTCCCCATCCTGGTTCCAGTACCGTCAGCTGGTTCCGGGCAGAGCCTTTGGCTTAGGTGCCTCCCTCTGGGTATCCGAGTTCCACCAACGTCAGGTGGTCCTTGGTAGTGCTTTCAGCACAGGTACCTCCTGCTTAGTAACCGGGTTCCAGTAACGTCAGCTGGTCCTCGGTAGTTCCATTGGCTCTTGGACCTTCGGGTAGCCATCCGAGTTCCAGTTCCATCAGCTGGTTCTCGGCATTTTCTCAGCCTTCTTGTACCTTCTGCTACATTTCCAAGTTCAAGAGACTAAACACAATGACCCAGAAGACCACCCCTAAGATGACGACGACACCAGAGACGACAACCACCGTGATGACGACGACCCTGGAGACGATGACCCCGAAGACCACCCCGATGACGACGACCCCGGAGACGACGACCCTGAAGACCACCCCGATGACGACGACCCCGGAGACGACGACCCTGGAGACGACGACGACCTGGAAGACCGAGAAGCAGAAGAACAAGAGGCTGCAGAACAAAGAGCAGAAGGACATTAAGCATAACACAAAATATCAGAGCAAAAAATATTATGTAAATTATAAGCAGAAGAAGACTAAGCAGTGTATGGGGGTGAGTCCGTTCCTCCTCGTGGTGCCCCTGGATAAAGCCTGATGCTGCAGGCCAAACTGAACGCGGACAAATGTAACTGTTTTGTGACAGGCAGAACGGAAGGTGTAATCTTCAAACTTTTATAGATAACAACTACGGGAATGCCTGTCACAAATAAGAATATGATGAAGAAGTTGAATATGATGAAGATAATAGTAAAATAAAAAGAATATGAACAATGTAACCCAAAAAATAATAGG
Source organism: Ranitomeya variabilis (assembly GCF_051348905.1). Classification (NCBI taxonomy): domain Eukaryota; kingdom Metazoa; phylum Chordata; class Amphibia; order Anura; family Dendrobatidae; genus Ranitomeya; species Ranitomeya variabilis. The sequence continues at coordinate 655,320,606 of NC_135232.1, read as the reverse complement.
TAGAAGATGAAGAAGAAGATGAATAAGGTGAAGAAGTTGATGTCAAAGAAGCTGATGATGAGGATAATTAAGAAGAAAGCGTGGGAGAAGTAAAAAAGAAGGTGAAGGGCGTGGAAGTAGTGAAACATCAATATCTGACATAAAAAAAAAAAAAAAAACATAGTCAAATTCTTTCTAACGCCGAACTTCATAAAAAAAAATAAAAAATCCTGCTATTCTATTACATTGGGCTAAACCTCTGTCCCTTTAATATCTCCGCCACGTCCCCCAATACATCCTACAATATTCTTAGTTGTTTTCCTTCATGTAGAATGAACCTACAAGTGTATAAAGGGTTTATTTTGATTCCGATATTTTCGTCCCATTGACTTGCATTGGGATCGGGTATCGGTATCGGATTGGATTCCGATACTGTGACGGTATCGGCCGATACTTTCCGATACCGATACTTTCCGATATCGGAAAGTATCGCTCAACACTACTCATCACTAGTTGTAAGTTAACCAGCAGAACAGATCCACAAATGATGCAAATGACAATAATTACTATTCTGATTTCAAGGTGTAAATAAACAAGAAAGTGAACAATTTACAACTAAGATGACATATTGCATATCATTTATGGATTTTCCACAGTTTTCCATGCAGAAAATCTGAAGTGAAATATAATACCAGCTAAGTAGATAAGATTTGATCTGATATTTTGATTAAATACTTTCTGTGTGGAAATTAACCTGCAGTGCTGATTTTAAATCCTCAGCGTGTCAATTATTTGTGCGGATTCAGTGCAAATTTCACCCATTGTAATGGAAAAGGTGAAATAGCCACCAAATCTACATCACAGTTTGCAGCAAAATCAGTAACACTCACATAAAAATCTGTAACAAATATGTCGCATGTCAACATTAGGGATGATCGGACCCGTGGAAGTTTGGGTTCCTGGGGTTTAACCAAACTTGAGTGCAGAGTTCAGTTCAGATATCAGAACTTGACCTGAACTGGACACCAAACCCAATTTAAGTCAGTGGGGATTCCGAACTTTGGTGCTGTAAAATGGCTGTAAAATGGTCATAGTAAGGGTTAGGTGGCTGAAAAATGAAGTAAAATGGGGGCAAGATATATCTACTATATAATCATCTAATTCTGTCTGTTTGTCTGTAACAGAAATCCCGTGTCGCTGATTGGTCTCGTCAGCCGCCTGCGACTAATCAGCGACAGGCGCTGTCCGGCCGTAGTTCAGTCACGTTTACTGAACAAATTCTGTCAGTCACAGTGCCACATAGTTCAGTCACATTTACTGGACAAGTTCTGTCAGTCACAGTGCCATGTAGTTCAGTCACGTTTACTGAACAACTTCTGTCAGTCACAGTGCCACGTAGTTCAGTCACATTTACTGAACAAGTTCTGTCAGTCACAGTGTGACGTAGTTCACTCACGTTTACTGAACAAGTTCTGTTAGTCACAGTGCCACGTAGTTTAGTCACGTTTACTGAACAAGTTCTGCCAGTCACAGTGTGACATAGTTCATTCACGTTTACTGAACACGTTCAGTCAGTCACAGTGCGACATAGTTCAGTCACGTTCACTGAACACGTTCTGTCAGTCAGAATATTCTAGAATACCCGATGCGTTAGAATCGGCCCACCATCTAGTAAAATAATAATATTTCACACTGGCAGGTCACATCAAGGCAGCAAAAATTTAGACAGAGAGACTCATTGCCAGAGAGAGTAAAAATAATCCCAAAATATTCTTTAACTATGTAAATATTAAGAAACTAAAAAATGATAGTGTTGGCCAACTAAAAAATAGTCTGGGTGAAATGGTGGATGAGAATGAGAAAAAAGCAAATATGCTAAATGACTTTCTTTCATCAGTATTTACACAAGAAAATCCCATGGCAGACAATATGATCAGTGATAACAAAAAATTCCCCATTAAATGTCACCTGCTTAACCCAGCAGGAAGTACGCGGATCTAAAAATCACTAAAATTGACAAATCTCCGGGCCCGGATGGGATACACCCCCGAGTACTGCAGGAATTAAGTACAGTCATTGATAGACCATTATTTTTAATCTTTAAAGACATAATAACAGGGTCTGTACCACAGGACTGGCGTATAGCAAATGTGGTGCCAATATTAAAAAAGGGGACAAAAATTTAACTCGGAAATTATAGGCCAGTACGCTTAACCTCTACTGTGGGTAAAATCCTGGAGGGCATTCTAGAGGATGCTATGCTGGAGTATCTGAAGAGGAATAACCTCCTGATCCAATATCAGCATGGGGTTACTAGGGACCGTTCCTTTCAGACTAATCTGATCAATTTCTATGAAGAGGTAAGTTCTGGACTGGACCAAGGGAACCCAGTGGATGTAGTGTATATGAACTTTTCAAAAGCTTTTGATACGGTGCCACACAAAAGGTTGATACATAAAATGAGAATAATGGGGATAGGGGACAATATGTGTAAGTGGATTAAGAGCTGGCTCAGGGATAGGAAACAAAGGGTGGTTATTAATGGAGCACACTCGGACTGGGTCGCAGTTAGCAGTGGGGTACCACAGGGGTCAGTATTGGGTCCTCTTCTTTTTAACATATTTATTAATGACCTTGTAGGGGGCATACAAAGCAGAATTTCAATATTTGCAGATGACACTAAACTCTGCAGGGTAATTAATACAGTGGAGGACAATTTTATATTACAGGATGATTTTTGTAAACTAGAAGCTTGGGCTGATAAATGGCAAATGAGCTTTAATGGGGATAAATGTAAGGTCATGCACTTGGGTAGAAGTAATAAGATGTATAACTATGTGCTTAATTCTAAAACTCTGGGCAAAACCGTCAATGAAAAATGGGTGGATGACAAACTCACATTTAATGGCCAGTGTTAGGCAGCTGCTACAAAGGCAAATAAAATAATGGGATGCATTAAAAGAGGCATAGATGCTCATGAGGAGAATATAATTTTACCTCTATACAAGTCACTAGCTCGCCCACACTTAGAATACTGTGTACAGTTCTGGTCTCCAGTGTATAAGAAAGACATAGCTGAACTAGAGAGGGAGCAGAGAAGAGGGACCAAGATTATTAGAGGACTGGGGGTCTGCAATACCAAGATAGGTTATTACACTTGGGGCTATTTAGTTTGGAAAAACAAAGGCTAAGGGGTGATCTTATGTTAATGTATAAATATATGAGTACAAAGACCTTTCTGATGATCTTTTTAATCATAGACCTGAGACAGGGACAAGGGGGCATCCTCTACGTCTGGAGGAAAGAAGGTTGAAGTGCAGCGCCCCAGAGTCCTGGTTGCTGCAGTAATGTTATTCTTCCACCAGGAGGAGTGATATTACATCTGATGGCACTAAAGGAGTTCATCTATCCAGGTATCACGGCATCACAACACACTTCACACTCCAGACCACCAGGGGGAGCCATGCTCCTATCTAGTAGGGCACTCCTCACAGAAGGGTAAAACTGGTGGTTTGGATAGAAAGTTAGGGAGAATGTCATGATCTCTGCAGGCAGAGATCATAGCAAGCCTATAGAGGGACAAGCTCTCGGAAGATGGAACTATACTGACCATGAACTAAGCCTGCCGCGCAACTAGAAATAGCCAGGTAGCATTTCCTATTTATCGCTAGATGCCCAGCTCTGGCCTAAGACCTAAATAGCTAGCAGAGGGAAATATAAGACCTGGCTCACCTCTAGAGAAATATTCCAAAGAAGACAGTAGCCCCCCACATATAATGACGGTGAGTTCAGATGAAACAACAAACGCAGCAGGAAAATAGTCTTAGCAAATTTGAGGTCCGCTTACTAGATAGCAGAAGACAGATAGTATACTTTCATGGTCAGCAGAAAAACACTAACAAAACACCATCCAGAGATTACCTTAAACTCTGGCATTAACTCATAACGCCAGAGTAGCAATCCCTGATCAACGAGAGCTTTCCAGACACAGTAACAAAACTTCAGCTGTGAACTGGAACAAATAGGCAAAACAAAACATGGACAAAAGTCCAACTTATCTAGTAGTAGTCTAGAAGCAGGAACAAGCACTGAGAGGCATCAGATAACATTGTTGACCGGCAAGAAACCACCAGAGAAATGAGCTTAAATAGCGACACCCACTACTGATGGAATCAGGTGAAACAGGAAAGAGGATGACAAGTCCAATTCCACAAGCGGCCACCGGGGGAGCCCAGAATCCAAATTCACAACAGTACCCCCCCCTCAAGGAGGGGGCACCGAACCCTCACCAGATCCACCAGGGCGACCAGGATGAGCCCTATGGAAGGCACGAACAAGATCAGAAGCATGAACATCAGATGCATTGACCCAAGAATTATCCTCCTGGCCGTAACCCTTCCAGTTGACCAGATACTGGAGTTTCCGTCTGGAAACACGAGAGTCCAAAATTTTCTCCACAACGTACTCCAACTCACCCTCAACCAACACCGGAGCAGGAGGCTCAACTGAAGGTACAACAGGTACCTCATACCTGCGCAATAACGACCGATGAAAAACGTTATGAATGGAAAAGGACGCAGGGAGGTCCAAACGGAAAGAAACAGGATTAAGAATCTCCAATATTCTATAAGGGCCGATGAACCGAGGTTTAAACTTAGGAGAAGAGACCCTCATAGGGACAAAACGAGAAGACAACCACACTAAATCTCCAACACAAAGCCGAGAACCAACACGACGATGACGGTTGGCAAAACGCTGAGTCTTCTCCTGGGACAACTTCAAATTGTCCATAACCTGCCCCCAAATGTGATGCAATCTCTCTACCACCGCATCCACTCCAGGACAATCCGAGGATTCCACCTGACCGGAGGAAAATCGAGGGTGAAACCCCGAATTACAGAAAAACGGGGACACCAAGGTGGAAGAACTGGCCCGATTATTGAGGGCGAACTCTGCCAATGGCAAAAAAGCAACCCAATCATCCTGGTCAGCAGAGACAAAACACCTCAGATATGTCTCAAGGGTCTGATTAGTCCGCTCGGTCTGGCCATTAGTCTGAGGGTGAAAAGCAGACGAAAAAGACAAATCTATGCCCATCCTAGCACAGAATGCCCGCCAAAATCTAGACACAAATTGGGTACCTCTGTCAGAAACAATATTCTCAGGAATACCGTGCAATCGGACAACATTCTGAAAAAACAGAGGAACCAACTCAGAAGAAGAAGGCAACTTGGGCAGAGGAACCAAATGGACCATTTTAGAGAAACGGTCACAGACCACCCAGATGACAGACATCTTCTGGGAAACAGGCAGATCTGAAATAAAATCCATCGAGATGTGTGTCCAAGGCCTCTTAGGAATAGGCAAGGGCAACAGCAGTCCGCTAGCCCGAGAACTACAAGACTTGGCCCGAGCACAAACGTCACATGACTGCACAAAGACTCGCACATCTCGTGACAGAGAAGGCCACCAGAAGGATCTTGCCACCAAATCCCTGGTACCAAAAATTCCGGGATGACCTGCCAATGCAGAAGAATGTACCTCAGAGATGACTCTGCTGGTCCAATCATCCGGAACAAACAGTCTATCAGGCGGACAACGATCCGGTCTATCCGCCTGAAACTCTTGCAAGGACCGCCGCAGATCAGGAGAAACGGCCGATAAAATTACTCCCTCCCTAAGGATACCTGTGGGTTCAGAATTACCAGGAGAGTCCGGGTCAAAACTCCTAGAAAGGGCATCTGCCTTAACATTCTTAGAACCCGGTAGGTATGACACCACAAAATTAAAGCGAGAAAAAAATAAAGACCAGCGCGCCTGTCTAGGATTCAGGCGTCTGGCAGTCTCAAGATAAATCAAATTTTTGTGGTCAGTCAATACCACCACCTGATGTCTAGCCCCCTCGAGCCAATGGCGCCACTCCTCAAACGCCCACTTCATGGCCAAAAGCTCCCGATTCCCAACATCATAATTCCGCTCTGCGGGCGAAAACTTGCGAGAAAAGAAGGCACAAGGCCTAATGACGGAGCAGTCGGAACCTTTCTGCGACAACACTGCCCCAGCTCCGATCTCCGAAGCGTCAACCTCAACCTGAAAAGGCAGATTCACATCAGGCTGACGCAACACAGGGGCAGAGGCAAAACGGCGCTTAAGCTCCTGAAAGGCCTCTACAGCATGAGGGGACCAATTAGCAACATCAGCGCCTTGTCTGGTCAAATCAGTCAGTGGTTTAACGACATCCGAAAAACCAGCAATAAATCGGCGGTAAAAGTTGGCAAAGCCCAAAAATCTCTGAAGACCCTTAAGAGAGGAGGGCTGAGTCCAGTCACAAATAGCTTGCACCTTGACGGGATCCATCTCAATGGAAGAGGGAGAAAAAATATACCCCAAAAAGGAAATTTTCTGGACCCCAAAAACGCACTTAGACCCCTTCACACATAAAGAATTAGACCGCAGAACCTGAAAAACTCTCCTGACCTGCTGGACATGAGAGTCCCAGTCATCAGAAAAAATCAGAATATCATCCAGATATATTATCATAAATTTATCCAGAAAATCGCGGAAAATATCATGCATAAAAGACTGGAAAACTGAAGGGGCATTAGAAAGACCAAAAGGCATGACCAAATACTCAAAGTGGCCCTCGGGCGTATTAAATGCGGTCTTCCACTCATCCCCCTGCCTGATCCGCACCAAATTATACGCCCCACGAAGATCAATTTTAGAGAACCACTTAGCACCCTCTATACGAGCAAACAAATCAGTAAGCAATGGCAATGGGTATTGATACTTAACAGTGATCTTATTCAGAAGCCGATAATCAATACATGGTCTCAAAGAGCCGTCTTTTTTTGAGACAAAGAAAAACCCAGCTCCCAAGGGAGAAGAAGATGGACGAATATGTCCCTTTTCCAAAGACTCCTTTATATATTCCCGCATAGCAGCATGTTCCGGCACAGACAAATTAAACAAACGACCCTTTGGATATTTACAACCCGGTATCAAATCTATGGCACAATCGCACTCACGGTGCGGAGGTAACGACCCAAGCTTGGGTTCGTCAAAGACGTCTTGATAATCAGAGAGGAACTCAGGGACTTCAGAGGGAATGGACGACGAAATAGAAACCAAAGGTACGTCCCCATGAATACCCTTACATCCCCAGCTCAACACAGACATTGCTCTCCAGTCCAAGACTGGGTTGTGAGACTGCAACCATGGCAATCCCAGTACCAAATCGTCATGTAAATTATACAGCACCAGGAAACGAATAATCTCCTGGTGATCCGGATTGATACGCATGGTTACTTGTGTCCAGTATTGTGGTTTATTATTAGCCAATGGGGTGGAGTCAATCCCCTTCAGAGGAATAAGAGTCTCCAAAGGCTCTAAATCAAAACCACAACGATTGGCAAAGGACCAATCCATAAGACTCAGAGCGGCGCCAGAGTCAACATAGGCGTCCGTGGCAATGGATGACAAAGAGCAAATCAGGGTTACAGACAAAATAAACTTAGACTGAAAGGTGCTAATGGAAACAGACTTATCAAGCTTCTTTGTACGCCTAGAGCATGCTGATATAACATGAGTAGAATCCCCACAATAGAAACACAATCCATTCTTCCGTCTAAAATTCTGTCGCTCGCTCCTGGACAGAATTCTATCACACTGCATACTTTCTGGCGTCTTTTCCATAGACACCGCCAGATGGTGCACCGGTTTGCGCTCCCGCAGACGCCTATCAATCTGAATAGCCATTGTCATGGACTCATTCAGACCTGCAGGCAAAGGGAACCCCACCATAACATCCTTAACGGCATCAGAGAGACCTTCTCTGAAAGTTGCCGCCAAGGCGCACTCATTCCACTGAGTAAGCACAGACCATTTACGGAATTTTTGGCAGAAAACTTCAGCTTCGTCTTGCCCCTGAGATAGTGCCATCAAAGTTTTTTCTGCCTGAAGTTCCAAATGAGGTTCCTCATAAAGCAAGCCCAAGGCCAGAAAAAACGCATCCACATCGCGTAACGCAGGATCCCCTGCTGGCAATGAGAAGGCCCAATCTTGAGGGTCACCCCTGAGCAAGGAAATCACAATCCTAACCTGCTGAGCAGGGTCTCCAGCTGAACGAGACTTCAGGGACAAATAAAGCTTACAATTATTTCGGAAATTCTGGAAGCTAGCTCTATTCCCTGTGAAGAACTCCGGCAAAGGAATTCTCGGCTCAGATACCGGAGCATGTACCACAAAATCTTGTAAATTTTGTACTTTCGTGATGAGATTATTCAAACCCGCAGTTACACTCTGGAGATCCATTATTGTCAGGTGCACACAGAGCATACAGAGATTAGGAGGAGAGAGAGAGAAAAGACTGCAGCAAGGCAGACTGGAGGAAAAAAAAAAAAAAAAAAAAATTTCAGCAGACTTCTTATAACTCTCCTTTCTCAACCTGGGTCTTTAACACTTTATGGGCCGGTCAAACAGTCATGATCTCTGCAGGCAGAGATCATAGCAAGCCTATAGAGGGACAAGCTCTCGGAAGATGGAACTATACTGACCATGAACTAAGCCTGCCGCGCAACTAGAAATAGCCAGGTAGCATTTCCTATTTATCGCTAGATGCCCAGCTCTGGCCTAAGACCTAAATAGCTAGCAGAGGGAAATATAAGACCTGGCTCACCTCTAGAGAAATATTCCAAAGAAGACAGTAGCCCCCCACATATAATGACGGTGAGTTCAGATGAAACAACAAACGCAGCAGGAAAATAGTCTTAGCAAATTTGAGGTCCGCTTACTAGATAGCAGAAGACAGATAGTATACTTTCATGGTCAGCAGAAAAACACTAACAAAACACCATCCAGAGATTACCTTAAACTCTGGCATTAACTCATAACGCCAGAGTAGCAATCCCTGATCAACGAGAGCTTTCCAGACACAGTAACAAAACTTCAGCTGTGAACTGGAACAAATAGGCAAAACAAAACATGGACAAAAGTCCAACTTATCTAGTAGTAGTCTAGAAGCAGGAACAAGCACTGAGAGGCATCAGATAACATTGTTGACCGGCAAGAAACCACCAGAGAAATGAGCTTAAATAGCGACACCCACTACTGATGGAATCAGGTGAAACAGGAAAGAGGATGACAAGTCCAATTCCACAAGCGGCCACCGGGGGAGCCCAGAATCCAAATTCACAACAGGAGAAGCTGGCTGGTCTTTGCCCAGGCAACACCTGTCAGGCAGACAGGGGGAAAGGAGGAACATCTGAGCTGCAGACAGAGGGTTCCTGTCAGGGGTGGGATCCTGACAGAGGCCTAGCACGAGACAGAAAGACACGGAGCTGCGCCTGCCCCACGTGCGGCAGCCTCTTAAGAAAGGACACGAAGAGAAGTGTATTGTAGAGAGTTAGAAACGAAGTCACAGCACAAGGAGAAAACACCGGGAGGAGTTCTGCCCCGAGACAGGCAGCCTCCTTCTGAGCCGCGTAGCCGGTGGCCGGAACACCGAGGGAGTAATTGACTCTATGCATTACTTCAGAGACCAGCAGGACAGTCAATTCCAAGTTGGCTGCCCGACCTTAATACCTAAGAAGACACGGTGGCAAATTGTGGGGGTCGGGGCGTCTCTAGGGCCCCTATAAACAAGCCTCGGGCCATCCTAGTCAAACAGGTTTGTCCTATCCATACCATCTGGGGGACAAAGAGGAAGACATAACATGTAGAAGATCTACAAAGGTTGTGAGGACTATCCCGTGGTGCTCAGCAGGGAAGTACTACAACACACAGGCACTAGTAGGAAGGCTACTGATTTCCACCTGGTTAAGAGAACTCTGGATGTGCCTTTGGACCGGCCGGACTCCATCTGCCCTGTGAACGATACTCTAGACTGTGGATGCTGAAGTCTTCAGTAAAAGGTAAAGAGACTGCAACCTTTGTGTCCTCGTTATTCCTTGCACCTTACACCGTCCACCATCACCACCTACACATCTGGGAAGCCCTGGGGACATACTTCACCTGTGGGAAGATATACCATCTAGCTGCCATTCCATCACCCCAGCGGACCCCTAAGCAGCGTCAGTCACCCTGACCGAACACCACAGGTGGTGTCACAAACACCAGACAAACTACACCTTTAATTGGATGCCCCTCAAAAGGGCCACGGACCGGGTCAGGCCACCGTGACATCCCCCGAACTGAAGGACCCGGTACCGAGTACCCCATTGCCCTTAACGTGGGGGTGATCCAGAAGCATAATAACAGACGTGGATTCTTTACTGTAAGAGTAGTGAGACTATGGATCTCTCTGCCGTATGATGTTGTAATGAGTGATTCACTACTTAAATTTAAGAGGGGACTGGATGCCTTTCTTGAAAAGTATGATGTTACAGCTTATATATACTAGATTCCTTGATAGGGCGTTGATCCAGGGAACTAGTCTGATTGCCGTATGTGGAGTCGGGAAGGAATTTTTTTCCCCAATGTGGAGCTTTTTGGAGTTTTTTTTTTTTGCCTTCCTCTGGATCAACATGTTAGGGCATGTTAGGTTAGGCTATGGGTTGAACTAGATGGACTTAAAGTCTTCCTTCAACCTTAATAACTATGTTACTATGTTACTATGTTACATGGTGTGCCTGCCAATCACAGCCATGCCATTACTTGGCATGGCTGTGATGGGGCCCGTAGTGCCTACAGCCTTAAACCTTGCTAATTGGCTGTGCTGCAGCTTTTCAACAAGCTTTATTAGGCCACCAAACCCGAACAGTAACACAAACGTACAGTAAGAAATGTGTGTTCAGGGTTCGCCACCGGACACTATGTTCAGGTTCGCTCATCCCTAGTCAACATGTATCCCCAAATTTAGGGGGAAAACGGGGGGGGGGCATCTTATAATGCTGATATACCTTACCGGCCGCGGTGGAGCAGGGTCCCAGGGTTGCTGCTGGAGGAAGCAAGAGTGGAGCGTTGCTGCAGGTCACAGGCTGGGATGAGGGGATGTTTCGATGTGCGGTGCACCATTGCTGGTGTTTGGTGCTGCAGGGGCTCTGCTGACATTTTGTGAAAGCCCAGAGCCCCCACACTTACATGGTTTACTGTGCGGTGAGCTCCGAGAAAATGGCTGTCGGGGGCAGTGCATGTGCAGATGGAGATCTCAGGCACCAAGATCTCAGGAGATGAGATTTCAGTGCTGAAAATCCACAAAATACGGTATATGTAGAAGATTTTATATGCCAGTCTAAAGTAAAAGCCTGTTTGAGTACAACGCTTCGTAATAAATTAAGTGCATTTATGACTGTCTCTGGACCACAACCTGAAATTTACTGTACATAAATCAGCTATGTGCCAAATATGACTGGTCGTGGCAGGCCATGCTCCTCCCAAGAAGCGTTGTTTGCTTTTTAGAAACTTAGAAAACTTAATGGAGTAAAACAAGAGAAAAATTGCACTTTTTATGAAAATTGGGAATGCCCCAAAATGTATGTTTGATGCCATAATATCTTCACAAAGCCATTTAAAGGGGTTGTTCAGGCTTAGTAAAAAGGTTGGCTTCTTTTCCTTCCTGTCCAGTATGGTAATGACAGATGGAGTAGGGTTGGGTCCTAGGACTGCAGGTCTTGATAGGATTCACCTGGCTGGCTTTGACAAACGTTCAGGAAATGGTGTGCCAGTGTGTATGGAGGATATTGAGCAGATTGGAGTGTGCTAAGCTTGGGAGTTACCAGCCAAAATGTGAGCTCTAGTTGGGAGAGGGACAAGCCTGAGTCTCTCTCTGAATGGACTAATCAGCTAGGAAAGCTGAGCAGTCTGTGTGTTGGAGCTGCAGAGTAACATATGGAAGTTGCAGCCTATTTAGTGTGCACTGCACATGGAGATGAACACTTCTGTTTAGAACAAGAAGCTGCAGAGCCGTTTTTGCCACTATGTACCCGAGGACAGGTGTCTAGGGTGGCAGGTTGAATGGGGAAAATGTGAAAAAAAAAATTTTCTTACCTCCGCTGTAGTGGGAAGGAAAACTACCATGTGTTTGTTTTTTTTTTCGAGGTGGAGTGGGTGCATGGGCAGAGGAGAACCGATCAGCTACCTGCCCCAATATAAGAAGAAAAATCTTAGAGATAAAGGACCTGTGATGAGGTCATGTCCATGTGACTTATGGGCGGAGCCACGTTTCAGATTATACAGTTATATGAAAAAGTTTGGGCACCCCTATTAATCTTAAACTTAATGTTTTCTAAAAATTGTTTTTTTTGCAACAGCTATTTCAGTTCCATATTGGACACAGTAATGTTTCTGCCTTGAAATGAGGTTTATTGCACTAACAGAATATGTGCAATCTGCATTCAAACAAAATTTGACAGGTGCATAAGTATGGGCACCTCACCAGAAAAGTGACATTAATATTTAGTAGATCCTCCTTTTGCAAAAATTACAGCCTCTAGTCGCTTCCTGTAGCTTTTAATGAGTTCCTGGATCCTGGATGAAGGTATTTTTGACCATTCCTCTTTACAAAACAATTCCAGTTCAGTTAAGTTTGATGGTCGCCGAGCATGGACAGCCCTCTTCAAATGATCCCACAGATGTTCAATGATATTCAGGTCTGGGGACTGGGATGGCCATTCCAGAACAGTGTAATTGTTCCTCTGCATGAATGCCTGAGTAGATTTGGAGCGGTGTTTTGGATCATTGTCTTGCTGAAAGATCCATCCCCTGCGTAACTTCAACTTTGTCACTGATTCATGAACATTATTGTCAAGAATCTGCTGATACTGAGAGGAATCCATGCGTCCCTCACCTTTAACAAGATTCCTGGTGCCGGCATTGGCCACACAGCCCCAAAGCATGATGGAACCTCCACCAAATTTTACTGTGGGTAGCAAGTGTTTCTCTTGGAATGCTGTGTTTTTTTGCCGCCATGCATAACACCCTTTTGTATGACCAAACAACTCAATCTTGGTTTCATCAGTCCACAGGACCTTCTTCGAAAAAGAAATTGGCTTCTCCAAATGTGCTTTTGCATACCTCTGCCGACTGTGGCGTGCTTGCAGAAATGGCTTCCTTCGCATCACTCTCCCATACAGCTTCTCCTTGTGCAAAGTGCGTTGTATAGTTGACCGATGCACAGTGACACCATCTGCAGCAAGTTGATGCTGCAGCTCTCTGGAGGTGGTCTGAGGATTGTCCTTGACTGATCTCACCATTCTTCTTCTCTGCCTTTCTGATGTTTTTCTTGGCCTGCCACTTCTGGCCTTAACAAGAACTGTACCTGTATTTTTCCATTTCCTTACTATGTTCCTCACAGTGGAAATTGACAGGTTAAATCTCTGAGACAGCTTTTTGTATCCTTCCCCTGAACAACTATGTTGAATAATCTTTGTTTTTAGATCATTTGACAGTTGTTTTGATGAGCCCATGATGCCACTCTTCAGAGGAGATTCAAACAGGAGAACAACTTGCAAGTGGCCACTTTAAGTAGCTTTTCTTATGATTGAATACACCTGGCTATTCTAGTTCAAAGCTCAATGAGGTTACAAAACTAAAAAAGTGCTTTAGTAAGTCAGTAAAAAGTAGGTAGGAGTATTTAAAACAAGAACATGATAAGGGTGCCCATACTTATGCACCTGTCAAATTTTGTTTGAATGCAGATTGCACATTTTCTGTTAGTACAATAAACCTCATTTCAAGGCAGAAACATTACTGTGTCCAACAGTTATTAGATATATGAAACTGAAATAGCTGTTGCAAAAAAAACAATTTTTATAAAACATTAAGCTTAAGATTAATAGGGGTGCCCAAACTTTTTCATATAACTGTAAGTGATAAAGTGTGTCATGAATCCCCACCGCTGCCACCAATTTGTCACGATTCACACCGTGACCGTCACCCCTACGTCATGGATCGGGGTGACTTTAGGCCAACAGACAGCTATCACATGTGCAGGGGGGCTTATCTTAGTTATCCCTCCACTGCTACAATGTGATGAAAAAAACACACACAAGGTTATTGACCTCTTAGTTTACAGCAGGGGCTTATTTTAGGTATCCCACTGCTCTTCAATATACCACGAACTGCAGTGATTTATGTATATCCCGCTTTACAGTTCCGCTTGAACTTGCAGCTCTCTGGCGCCCCTTACCCTCAGGTCAGATTAGGTACTGCACCTAGGGTAATTAGTCGCCAGAAAGGCTGCCTGCTATGTACTGGCTATTGGGCATGCTGCAGCGAGGCGATATAACTACTCCCGCTCAGGCAGGAACAATAATTATTAACGCCGCAGTCGCTACAACGACTCCCAACTACCCAGTACAAGGGTATGCTGCCACCAGCTTCGATTAATCGGGTCCAAAGCTAACCCACAACAGTAGCGTAATTCCCTTCAGAAGGCTTAAGGTACGTTTTAGAGCATGAAGAATGAAAACTAGTAATTTATATATTTTACTCCGAAAGAAGGCAGTGTTTATAAAAAGGCATATAAGATGTTACAATATGAGACAATTGAAAAAATGTACAAGATAATTATAAAATAAAGGGATTAAATGAGAAAGGTAAAACTCACATGTTCTCAGTCCATTTAAGGCAAAACCATGCTGGTGGGCGAGACCCTAAATGTCCCAGTGAATCAGGAGGCCTGGATAGGAACAGCTCCTCAAGTAAGACTCTCTAAGACTGCCAGCTGGGTTAAGGGTAAAGACTTTTAAGCTCCAGCCTCGTGACATCACTAAAGGGGTTGAGTTAAGATTGCCCTCCTCTTTCCTCAGCTGTACAGTTTTCTCCAACCATTCTTATGATTGTCATATCTTCGCTGGAGAATCTGGCAGAGTCATAACACACCCCTCATTCATCTTGTATTAAGATTTGCTCTCTATAGATACTAAATTCGGGCTAGTAGAGACACTCTGTTCCAGAGAAATCTGTACTCTGCCCCTGTTTGAACTAGAGGCTCACGCTTAGAGTGGCTGATAAATCCGCCAATGGAGATTCGCAAAATGGATTTATTATTTTCCTAGCCAAAATCATTGGTCCAATATCTTACAATATTGGAACAAAGGACTTCATGGATTTTGAAAAACTTCTTTACCAGTTCTAGCTGCTTCTAGATGGGAGGAGAGATGAGGAAGTTGCCCAAAGCCTGGAATTTATGGAATTTACGACTAGAGCAATAAAACCTTTTCTACACATCCACATCTCAGCAAACACAGAGAGAAGGGGGGTTTTTAGCCCGCAGCATGGGTCTGACAGGCAAAGATACAAAATCATATTACATTTCATACAATATTGTGACACCTCCCCCTTTTGGTCTGCGCTACGGAGGCAGGACCTTTCGGTGCTCCTCCATGCGCGCCTCAGCAGGTTCACCCCGGCGGGAC
The DNA here is from genome assembly GCF_051348905.1 of Ranitomeya variabilis. NCBI lineage: Eukaryota > Metazoa > Chordata > Amphibia > Anura > Dendrobatidae > Ranitomeya > Ranitomeya variabilis. The sequence goes on along the minus strand of NC_135232.1, from coordinate 655,305,271 downwards.
AGTCCATCTGCATATCCATGCTCCCTGCCCATTTTGTGTTCAATGGTGAAGTCAAACTGTTGAAGGGCAAGGCTCCAGCGTAGCAACCTGCCGTTGGTTCCACACATGACGTTTAGCCAGCGCTGAGGGTTGTGGTCAGTCACCACAGTGAAGGTGCGACCGTACAAGTAGGGCTGCAAGCGCTGCAGGGCCCAGACTATGGCCAGGCACTCTTTCTCAATGGTGGAGTAGGCCACTTCCCTCGGCAAAAGTTTCCAGCTCAGGTACTACACGGGGTGCTCTTTGTCCTCCGAGTCAACCTGGCTGAGCACAACACCAAGGCCAAACTCACTGCCATCAGTCTGTACCAAGAACGGTCGACTGCTGTCGACTGCTTTCAACACGGGCGTTGCACAGTGCTGTTTTCAACATCTGGAAGGCCCCCTCACAGCCATCGGTCCAGTTGACAATGTGGGGTAGCTTCTTCCTGGTGAGGTCCATCAAGGGTTTTGGCAGGCTATTATAGTGCTGTATGAAGCGCCTATAGTACCCTGCGGTGCCCAGGAAGGACATCACCTGTTTCTTGGTCTTGGTCTGGGAGTGGGCCAGTCCACGATCGCTCCCACTTCCTCAGGTTCTGGCTTTAGGGTGCCTCCGCCTCCCCGGTTCCCCAGGTAGTGGACCTCCCTCATGCCCATCTGGCACTTTCCAGGCTTGATAGTCAGTCCTGCTCGGTGAATTCGCCTGAGCACCTCCTTGAGATGCTGCAGGTGTTCCTTCCAGGAGGGACTGAAGATGGCAATGTCACCCAAGTATGCCACGGCGTACTCCTCCAGTCCCTGAAGCAGGAGGTTGACCATCCGCTGGAAAGTGGCAGGGGCATTCTTCATGCCGAAGGGCATGACCGTGGACTCGTACAGTCCAAAGGGTGTGATAAAGGCGGACTTCTCCTGCGCCTCGGGGCTCAGGGGAATCTGCCAGTATTCTCGACTCAGATCCATTATTGTCAGGTATTTTGCACCAGCTAACTTCTCAAGCAGCTCCTTGATGTGCTGCATTGGGTGCGCGTCAGAGGCTGTAATGGCATTGAGCCCCCTGTAGTCCACGCAGAACCAGGTGGTCCGGTCCTTCTTTGGCATGAGAACTACGGGTGAGGCCCACATGCTCTTTGACCGTTGAATCACCCCCAGCTGTAACATCTCATCGATCTCCTGGCGCATAACCTGCTGCACCTGGTTGGAGATTCGATAGGGTGTTCGCCGTAGTGGGGCATGATTCCCGGTGTCCATCTCGTGGACTGCTAACTCAGTCCTTCCAGGTCGGTTGGAGAACACGACCCGGAAGGGTTCCAGTGTGGTTTGCAACTGCAACCGCTGTGGTTCAGTTAGCGAGGCGCTTACCTCCACGTCCTCAATGGACCCCCTGGCCTTGGCTTGGGCCAGCATGTCCAGGAGGGTGTCTTCCTCCCCGTCTTCGGGTAAGCTGCAAACCGGTAGGACAAAAGGTTCACGTTCGTGATGAGCCTTCATCATGTTGACGTGAAAGGCCTTTCGCCTACCCCGAGCATGGTCAAGCGTGACCACGTAGGTGACTGGGTTGAGCTGTTGGTGGACGACGTACGGGCCCTCCCAGGCTGCCTGAAGCTTATCCGTTGGTACGGGGACCAGCACCTACACCTTCTGACCCACGTGGTAGGTCGTCTCCCAGGCATTCTGGTCGTACTAGTGCTTCTGGTCAGCCTGAGCCTGCGTCATGTTGTCATGCACCAACTGCATCAAGGTCTGCATCTTGTCACGGAAGCGCATGACATACTCCACTATGGACACTTTGAAAGGGTTCGGCTCCTCTTCCCAGGATTCTCTGACCAACCCAAGGGGTCCCCTGACTCGCCTGCCATACAGGAGCTCGAAGGGGGAGAACCCCGTCGAGGCCTGCGGAACCTCTCGGTAAGTGAATAGCAGGTGTGGGAGGTACCGCTCCCAGTCGCACCCTTGGGTCTCAACCAGCATGCATGGCATCTGTTTGAGGGTACCATTGAAGCGTTCACACAAGCCATTGGTCTGTGGGTGATACACACTCGATACCAGGTGCTTCACCTGCATTCTCTTACAGAGAGCCTCCATTAGGCGAGACATGAATTGGGTCCCTTGATCAGTAAGCATCTCCCTGGGAAATCCTACACGTGAAAAGATAGCCAACAGGGCATCCGCCACCTTATCTGCCCTAGTTGACGACAGAGCTACTGCCTCTGGGTACCGGGTAGCGTAGTCTACCACAGTAAGGATGTATTGCATTCCAGAGCTGCTGGAGACGGCCAGCGGGCCCACAATGTCCACCACGATCCTCTGGAAAGGCTCCTCTATCACGGGCAAAGGGATCAGGGGAGCCTTAAGAGCAGGTCCCGCCTTCCCCACTCTTTGACAGGTGACACATGAGCAGCAGTAGTTTGACACATCTGTCCCCATCTTAGGCCCATAGAAGTGTTGAGACAGCCGAGCCTTTGTTTTGCTGATCCCCAAGTGTCCAGCTAGCGGGATCTCATGGGCAATCCTTAACAACTCACCCCGGAATTGCTGCAGGATGACCAGCTGTCTTTCCCTCAACCACTCCTTTTGTGATTTTCCGGGTACTGTCTCCCGGTACAACCTTCCTCGTTCCCAGAACACCCTCTCCTTTTCAGTCATGGAGGTGGGCATCTCGGCGAGTTGTCTCAAACTCTCTAGGCTCGCATCTGTGTGCAGAGCAGCCTGAAACTCCTGGCTAGGGGAAACCAGAAGCGATGTCAGGGTCCCTTCCCCACGGGAACCCTCTGGGACCTGCTCTGGTTCCACCTCTGGTTCAGTCACAATGATGACTGAGGAGGGTCCGGAAGGCAGACAGTTATCTGCGTTCCGGGCACTCTGACTGTGGGTGACAGCAGCTAAGTAGGCTGTCTCCCCGGGGATTTCTACAGACCCATCAGCCGGCGCTGCTATGGGTTCTACCTCCCCATCCACCCCCATTACCTCAGGAGCAGTGCTACTTATGGGCCAGTTACCTTCCTTGGTGGCACTGGTCAATTGCATGGCATCACATTCCTCACGGTTCCCATGTATCTCCCCATTTCCTGTAGCACCGACACTTGCCCCTGCTAGGGGTTCCTCAGCCATCTCACTCCACAGAGCTACGAGGCTGAGCACTCCTGTACCTATGGACTCATCAACTTTCACAGAAAAATCATTATCAGGTTCAGTTGGCACAGGTACAACATTTTCACCATCAATCCTAGGGAAAAAATGGTTATCAGAGGCATTATTACTGGATAAAGCATGGTCAGGTAACACATGCGATTTCCCATCATCATCATCATCAAGGTTAACGTTACCCTTATTAGCAGATTGGGGAGGGGTGTCAGGGACATAGTATGCAACCATCCTCCCCAAATCAGTCCCCAACAAAACATCAGTGGGCAAATTATCAGACAGCCCCACTTCCTTCACCCCGCTCCCGGCACCCCAATCAATATAAACCTGGGCCATTGGCAAGGGACAGATGATGCCCCCAATTCCAGTGACAGTTAGGGTTTTCCCCGGAATGATTTCTTCAGGGGCCGCCAATTCGGGTCGGATGAGGGTTCGTTCAGCCCCGGTGTCCTTGAGGCCTGTAGCAACATGGCCTCCCACAGTGACGTGCTGTATGTTGTCACACACCCTCCTAGCCACACCACCCACCAAAAGAACTGCTGCATTAGGCCCTGGGGCCTTGGATGGGGGGTTCTTTGGCTTGTCTGAACAGTGGGGACTGATATGACCAGTCTGCTTGCAGACGTAATAAGGCGAGGTTCGGTGGTAGGTCTGATGCTGTTAGCTACGGGGACAGGACCTCTGGTGTGTTGGCTGGCAGGGGTACTGGCATTGGTTGCAGGCTTACCCCCTCTCCAGCTGGTGGTGACTGGCTTCCGCACTTCCGATCTACGGTTGGCCTCATAGGCATCAGCAATCTGCGGTGCTTTCGTCACGTCTTTGGGTTCTCTGTCCATCACGAACTGTCACACCTCAGCTGGACAAAGATGTAAGAACTGGTCTTTGATCATCAGGTCTTCCAGCTGCTCAAAGGACAGTCCTTGGATCCACTGGTGAAAGTGGGTCATGAGTCCATGCACCACATCGCTGTAGCTGTCATGTGGGCCACGTTGGAGGTTCCAGAACTTTCTACGGTAAACCTCAGGTGTAAGCTGGTACTTGGCTATGAGGGCCTGCTTGATGGCCTCAAAGTCACCATCTTGTTCTTGTGGGAGAGCAGCAAATGCCTCCAGAGCTTTGCCTCTCAGCCCTGGGGTCAGGTATCGTGCCCATTCTTGTGTAGGCAGCTGGTACTGCCTGCAGGCTTTCTCAAAGGCCCGCAGAAAAGTGTCCAAGTCCCTGTCCTTTTCCATCACAGGAAAGTGCTCAGGCCGGGGCTTCGGTATCTGAGTGCTTCTTAGCTCACAGCTGGACTGGGACGACCCCTGCATTTGCAGTCGGGCTAACTGCAGCTGGTACTCCCGCTCCGCTTGCTGGGCCTGGGCCTCTCGCTCGGCTCGGGCCTCCCACTTGGCTCGCTCCTGGTATTGCTGGATCAGCTGCCGACGTCCATCACGGTCATCGGCGGGGAGTAGTTCCCAGACCACCAGCAGACTGGGGTCCAAACTGCCCTGGTTGCTAGTAGGGCCCATTTTCAGTTGTTGGACCTCTGCTGCAGCACCAGGTTCTGCGGCCTCTGGGGTCTGTGGCCTGGCTTGGTCTGCTTCAAATTGCACCAGTTCAGCGACCATTTGAGCCTTGGTCTTGCCCTGGGAGTTCAGGCCATGGTACGTGCATATCCCAGCAAGAGTGTCCTTCTTCTGCTGGGCGTACCAGGCGTCTCCTTTCACAGCCATGGTTGCCAAATAAAAGATAGGATAGAAAAACGAAGAGAAAGGGAAGGGATAATTACCAGTACACACAATTGTCTCAGGACTAATAAACACTGAGTTCGTTCTCCAAACTTATTTGCGCCGAGTCCTCGCAAGAACTTTGCAAGTTTTTAGTGAGTGGAATGATTGCTCAAACCAAATCACTAATACTCTAAGATCCCACCTCCTTGCCACCAATTTGTCATGAATCCCCACCACTGCCACCAATTTGTCACGATTCACACCGTGACCGTCACCCCTACGTCACGGATAGGGGTGACTTTAGGCCAACAGATGGGTATCACATGTGCAGGGGGGCTTATCTTAGTTATCCCTCCACTGCTACAATGTGATTAAAAACACACACAAGGTTATTGACCTCTTAGTTTACAGCAGGGGCTTATTTTAGGTATCCCACTGCTCTTCAATATACCACGAACTGCAGGGTTTTATGTATATCCCGCTTTACAGTTCTGCTTGAACTTGCAGCTCTCTGGCGCCCCTTACCCTCAGGTCAGATTAGGTACTGCACCTAGGGTAATTAGTCACCAGAAAGGCTGCCTGCTATGTACTGGCTATTGGGCACGCTGCAGCGAGGCGATATAACTACTCCCGCTCAGGCAGGAACAATAATTATCAACGCCGCAATCGCTACAATGACTCCCAACTACCCAGTACAAGGGTATGCTGCCACCAGCTTCGATTAATCGGGTCCAAAGCTAACCCACAACAGTAGCGTAATTCCCTTCAGAAGGCTTAAGGTGCGTTTTAGAGCATGAAGAACGAAAACTAGTAATTTATATATTTTACTCCGAAAGAAGGCAGTGTTTATAAAAAGGCATATAAGATGTTACAATATGAGACAATTATACACACCAAATGAAAATGCTAAACGGCACTAATAATTATAATATCAACTTTATTTAAGGAACAGGTAAAACCAAATACATAAAAAATGAGACACCACAGAGAACAGACACAGCTGGCAGGGATGGCTGGAAACTAAGTGGCTAACATAGAACAACCACCTCCCAATATGATATTAAGGCAGATAGTAATAGCATTCAACCAGAGTATAGCTACCGATATGGTGACTGACAAAAAAGAGCAAAAGTGCGAATCATACAATAGTAACAGTTAATAAATATTCACAAATGTGATGTAGTACCAAGTGGTATACTATATACTATAAAAGTATGTAAAAGGCATCAGTCAACATATCGGAAAGCATAACATACATCCATTAGTAAATACCAGGAGGAACATATTTACCTAGTAGGTGCCACCAGCCAGGGACCCAACCACACCCAACGCACGTTTCGCTAAGGAAAGCTTCGTCCAGGGGTGGTGGGTAGCTGAGAAAGAGGCTTATTTATATCAGTCATTGGCCAATGACAGGAAGGCAAATTGCCTCCCCTTAAAACACACAAAAATTTAATGATCATGACATAATAACCGTCACATATTATAAATTAACGGCGGACACAAATATCATATTGAAAAAACATTATATAAACCCATATAAACTGTTTTCAGCGACCACTAACAGAATCACTTCCTGAATGTCCAGATTAAACTTCCGGGTCACAATCAAAGAAGGGTAACCATAGTAATAAGATGCATTCTCATTGATAAGAAGAGTCCAAATGAGTAAGTATATCAGTCCAGCCTATAGCCGTGGTGCTAGAGACAGAGCAGGTAAACAGCAGAAGGAAGTCCCGGGAAGACTGCAGGTTCAAGAACGTCCAAGCCATATATGACACAACATGCAAAATAAAAAATACTGTGAACACCAAAAGTGCTAGAGAAACGAAAGAAATATATGTTATTATATATTATTATATTATTATAATGATGTGAGGAGAAAAAAAAAAAAAGTGGGGAATTATAATATTTTGATATCAACATAACAAAAGTAGGAAATATATATAAGGAACACATAACGTGCATAAGTGTGTAGGTGTAAACACACGTGAATTAATAAATATGGCATGGAGTATCCGGCCAGATTTAATTGCAACCATGACAGTCATCCTATAGTAGGAAATGGTGAATGGTGACAATTGCGAAGAATAAGCCTCTGAAAAAACAAAAAAATAAATTACTAACTAGATGGGTATTTCCTGAAGGAACTACAGATAGTGCTTTGGAATGGTGCCCGGGCTGCCCCTGCAAGACTTTCACACTTGGGTGCCCCTCAGGTGGTCCGATTTGGTGGGTTGGGTCAATCTGGGTCTGATTTTGTGGGCGGGGTAAATCTAGGTCCGATTCGGTGGGCGGGGTCACTTTTGGTCCGATTCTGTGGGCGCGGCCACTCTGGGTCCGATTCGGTGGGCGGAGCCACTCTGGGTCCGATTTGGTGGGCGGGGCACCTTAGGGACCAATTTGGTGGGTGGGGTCACTCGGTCCGATTTGGTGGGCTGGGCACCTCAGGGTCTGATTTGGTGGGCTGGGCACCTCAGGGTCCGATTTGGTGGGTGGGGTCACTCTGGGTCCGATTTGGTGGGCGGGGTCACTCTGGGTCCGATTTGGTGGGCGGGGTCACTCTGGGTCCGATTTGGTGGATGGGGTCACTCTGGGTCTGATTTGATGGAAGGGGTCACTCTGGGTCTGATTTGGTGGAAGGGGTCACTCTGGGTCCGATTTGGTGGGCGGAGCCACTCTGGGTCCGATTTGGTGGGCGGGGTCACTCTGGGTCCGATTTGGTGGGCGGGGTCACTCTGGGTCCGATTTGGTGGGCCGGGCCCCTCGGGGTCCGATTTGGTGGGCCGGGACCCTCGGGTTCCGAATTGGTGAGCGGGGTAATCTACTATATAATTGTCTAAGGGCACTTCCGTCTTTCTGTCTCACAACACCGCTACGTCATCATCTCGTGAGACTGCAATGCACTCTTGGGACCGGAGCGCGCAACAAGCATCGGGTACCGGCCACTCCAGGTGCAACAAGCATCGTGTACCGGCCGCTCTAGGAGGTGCAACAACCATCAGATACCGGCCGCTCCAGGAGGTGAGTATGTAACTTTTTTATTTTAATTCTTTTTTTTTTTTTTTAACAGGGATATGCAGTATACTATGTGATTGGACAATTTACTACGTGACTGGGCAGTATAACTACGTGGCTCTGCGCTGTATACTGCGTGGCTCTGCGCTGTATACTGCGTGGCTCTGCGCTGTATACTACGCGGCTCTGCGCTGTATACTACGCGGCTCTGCGCTGTGTACTGCGCGGCTCTGCGCTGTGTACTGCGCGGCTCTGCGCTGTGTACTGTGCGGCTCTGCGCTGTGTACTGCACGGCTCTGCTCTTTATACTGTGCGGCTCTGCGCTGTGTACTGCGCGGCTCTGTGCTGTGTACTGCGCGGCTCTGCGCTGTGTACTGCGCGGCTCTGCGCTGTGTACTGCGCGGCTCTGCGCTTTATACTGCGCGGCTCTGCGCTGTGTACTGCGCGGCTCTGCGCTGTGTACTGCGCGGCTCTGCGCTGTGTACTGCGCGGCTCTGCGCTTTGCACTGCGCCGCTCTGCGCTGTGTACTGCGCGGCTCTGCGCTGTGTACTGCGCGGCTCTGCGCTGTGTACTGCGCGGCTCTGCGCTGTGTACTGCGCGGCTCTGCGCGGTATACTGCGCGGCTCTGCTCTTTATACTGTGCGGCTCTGCGCTGTGTACTGCGCGGCTCTGCGCTGTGTACTGCGCGGCTCTGCGCGGTATACTGCGCGGCTCTGCGCTGTGTACTGCACGGCTCTGCGCTTTATACTGCGCGGCTCTGCGCTGTGTACTGCGCGGCTCTGCGCTGTGTACTGCGCGGCTCTGCGCTGTGTACTGCGCGGCTCTGCGCTTTATACTGCGCGGCTCTGCGCTGTGTACTGCGCGGCTCTGCGCTGTGTACTGCGCGGCTCTGCACTGTATACTGCGTGGCTGTGCAATATACTACGTGGACATGCATATTCTAGAATACCCGATGAGTTAGAATCGGGCCACAGTCTAATAATCATAAGACTACGGATAGTGTTTTGTAATTGTGCTGTACTGTCACTTTAAGAGCTGATATTATCTGACAAAACTTGTGACCTGGTGAGCTGATGTAGAGTTCATAGGCGTTGGCATAGTAACTGGGTCTCACTGCGCATATCAATGAGCTAATCAGCCAGGTGGCAGTTATTTTTAGAAATTGCCTCAGAAATCAGGCCCATTATAAACGTATTGGAAAATTTCTCTATTGAAATGCATTGAAACACTTTTTTCAAACACAAATTGCGCAAAAACTACAAATCCGATCGGCACGAAAAATACTTAGCACACCTCTCAGGAACGCTGGCTTCGAAATGACACCTCACTGGAGTCTGTGAGTGAAGCGGTTCGGGCCGCATTACGTGCGGACTGAATAATAATAATAACTAGATGGGTATTTCCTGAAGGAACTACAGATAGTGCTTTGGAATGGTGCCCGGGCTGCCCCTGCAAGACTTTCACACTTGGGTGCCCCTCAGGCGGTCCGATTTGGTGGGTTGGGTCAATCTGGGTCTGATTTTGTGGGCGGGGTAAATCTAGGTCCGATTCGGTGGGCGGGGTCACTTTTGGTCCGATTCTGTGGGCGCGGCCACTCTGGGTCCGATTCGGTGGGCGGAGCCACTCTGGGTCCGATTTGGTGGGCGGGGCACCTTAGGGACCAATTTGGTGGGTGGGGTCACTCGGTCCGATTTGGTGGGCTGGGCACCTCAGGGTCTCATTTGGTGGGCTGGGCACCTCAGGGTCCGATTTGGTGGGTGGGGTCACTCTGGGTCCGATTTGGTGGAAGGGGTCACTCTGGGTCTGATTTGGTGGAAGGGGTCACTCTGGGTTCGATTTGGTGGGCGGAGCCACTCTGGGTCCGATTTGGTGGGCGGGGTCACTCTGGGTCCGATTTGGTGAGCCGGGCCCCTCGGGGTCCGATTTGGTGAGCGGGGTAATCTACTATATAATTGTCTAAGGGCACTTCCGTCTTTCTGTCTCACAACACCGCTACGTCATCATCTCATGAGACCGCAATGCACTCTTGGGACCGGAGCGCGCAACAAGCATCGGGTACCGGCCACTCCAGGTGCAACAAGCATCGTGTACCGGCCGCTCTAGGAGGTGCAACAACCATCAGATACCGGCCGCTCCAGGAGGTGAGTATGTAACTTTTTTATTTTAATTCTTTTTTTTTTTTTTTACAGGGATATGCAGTATACTATGTGACTGGACAATATACTACGTGACTGGGCAGTATAACTACGTGGCTCTGCGCTGTATACTGCGTGGCTCTGCGCTGTATACTGCGTGGCTCTGCGCTGTATACTACGCGGCTCTGCGCTGTATACTACGCGGCTCTGCGCTGTATACTGCGCGGCTCTGCGCTTTGTACTGCGCGGCTCTGCGCTATATACTGCGTGGCTCTTCGCTGTATACTACGCGGCTCTGCGCTGTGTACTGCGCGGCTCTGCGCTGTGTACTGCGCGTGTCCGTGCTGTGTACTGCGTGTGTCTGCGCTGTATACTGCGCGGCTCTGCGCTGTGTACTGCGCGGCTCTGCACTATGTACTGCACGGCTCTGCGCTGTATACTGCGGGGCTCTGCACTGTATACTGCGGGGCTCTGCGCCGTATACTACGCGGCTCTGCGCTGTATACTGCGCGGCTCTGCGCTGTATACTGCGTGGCTCTACGCTGTGTACTGCGCGGCTCTGCGCTGTATACTGCGCGGCTCTGCGCTGTATACTGGGCGGCTCTGCGCTGTGTACTGCGCGGCTCTGCGCTGTATACTGCGCGGCTCTGCGCTGTATACTGCGCGGCTCTGCGCTGTGTACTGCGCGGCTCTGCGCTGTGTACTGCGCGGCTCTGCGCTGTGTACTGCGCGGCTCTGCGCTGTGTACTGCGCGGCTCTGCGCTGTGTACTGCGCGGCTCTGCGCTGTGTACTGCGCGGCTCTGCGCTGTGTACTGCGCGGCTCTGCGCTTTACACTGCGCGGCTCTGCGCTTTATACTGCGCGGCTCTGCGCTGTGTACTGCGCGGCTCTGCTCTGTGTACTGCGCGGCTCTGCGCTGTGTACTGCGCGGCTCTGCGCTTTATACTGCGCGACTCTGCGCTTTGTACTGCGCGGCTCTGCGCTTTACACTGCGCGGCTCTGCGCTTTATACTGCACGGCTCTGCGCGGTATACTGCGCGGCTCTGCGCTCTGTACTGCGCGGCTCTGCGCTGTGTACTGCGCGGCTCTGCGCTGTATACTGCGCGGCTCTGCGCTGTGTACTGCGCGGCTCTGCGCTGTGTACTGCGCGGCTCTGCGCTGTGTACTGCGCGGCTCTGCGCTGTGTACTGCGCGGCTCTGCGCTGTGTACTGCGCGGCTCTCCGCTTTATACTGCGCGGCTCTGCGCTGTGTACTGCGCGGCTCTGCGCTGTGTACTGCGCGGCTCTGCGCTTTATACTGCGCGGCTCTGCGCTTTGTACTGCGCGGCTCTGCGCTGTGTACTGCGCGGCTCTGCGCTGTGTACTGCGCGGCTCTGCGCTGTGTACTGCGCGGCTCTGCGCTGTGTACTGCGCGGCTCTGCGCTGTATACTGCGCGGCTCTGCGCTGTGTACTGCGCGGCTCTGCGCTGTGTACTGCGCGGCTCTGCGCTGTGTACTGCGCGGCTCTGCGCTTTATACTGCGCGACTCTGCGCTTTGTACTGCGCGGCTCTGCGCTGTGTACTGCGCGGCTCTGCGCTGTGTACTGCGCGGCTCTGCGCTGTGTACTGCGTGGCTCTGCGCTGTGTACTGCGCGGCTCTGCGCTGTATACTGCGCGGCTCTGCGCTGTGTACTGCGCGGCTCTGCGCTGTGTACTGCGCGGCTCTGCGCTGTGTACTGCGCGGCTCTGCGCTGTGTACTGCGCGGCTCTGCGCTTTACACTGCGCGACTCTGCGCTTTGTACTGCGCGGCTCTGCGCTGTGTACTGCGCGGCTCTGCGCTGTGTACTGCGCGGCTCTGCGCTTTATACTGCGCGACTCTGCGCTTTGTACTGCGCGGCTCTGCGCTGTGTACTGCGCGGCTCTGCGCTGTGTACTGCGCGGCTCTGCGCTGTGTACTGCGCGGCTCTGCGCTGTGTACTGCGCGGCTCTGCACTGTATACTGCGTGGCTCTGCGCTGTGTACTGCGCGGCTCTGCGCTGTGTACTGCGCGGCTCTGCGCTGTGTACTGCGCGGCTCTGCGCTTTATACTGCGCGACTCTGCGCTTTGTACTGCGCGGCTCTGCGCTGTGTACTGCGCGGCTCTGCGCTGTGTACTGCGCGGCTCTGCGCTGTGTACTGCGCGGCTCTGCGCTTTATACTGCGCGACTCTGCGCTTTGTACTGCGCGGCTCTGCGCTGTGTACTGCGCGGCTCTGCGCTGTGTACTGCGCGGCTCTGCGCTGTGTACTGCGCGGCTCTGCGCTGTGTACTGCGCGGCTCTGCGCTGTATACTGCGCGGCTCTGCTCTGTGTACTGCGCGGCTCTGCGCTGTGTACTGCGCGGCTCTGCGCTTTATACTGCGCGACTCTGCGCTTTGTACTGCGCGGCTCTGCGCTGTGTACTGCGCGGCTCTGCGCTGTGTACTGCGCGGCTCTGCGCTGTGTACTGCGCGGCTCTGCGCTTTATACTGCGCGACTCTGCGCTTTGTACTGCGCGGCTCTGCGCTGTGTACTGCGCGGCTCTGCGCTGTGTACTGCGCGGCTCTGCGCTGTGTACTGCGCGGCTCTGCGCTGTGTACTGCGCGGCTCTGCGCTGTGTACTGCGCGGCTCTGCGCTGTGTACTGCTCGGCTCTGCACTGTATACTGCGTGGCTGTGCAATATACTACGTGGACATACATATTCTAGAATACCCGATGAGTTAGAATCGGGCCACAGTCTAATAATCATAAGACTACGGATAGTGGTTTGGAATTGTGCTGTACTGTCACTTTAAGAGCTGATATTATCTGACAAAACTTGTGACCTGGTGAGCTGATGTAGACTTCATAGGCGTTGGCATAGTAACTGTGTCTGACTGCGCATATCAATGAGCTAATCAGCCAGGTGGCAGTTATTTTTAGAAATTGCCTCAGAAACCAGCCCATTATAAACGTATGGGACAATTTCCCTATTGAAACGCATTGAAAGACTTTTTTCAAACACAAATTGCGCAAAAACTACAAATCCGATCGGCACGAAAAATACTTAGCACACCTCTCAGGAACGCTGGCTTCGAAATGACACCTCACTGGAGTCTGTGAGTTTAGCGGTTCGGGCCGCATTACGTGCGGACTGAATAATAAGAATAAGAAGTTTACCACGGTGGAATAACAGTATAGTGCTTTGTTCCAAAGCACTATAACTAGATGGGTATTTCCTGAAGGAACTACAGATAGTGCTTTTGAATGGTGCCCGGGTTGCCCCAGCAAGACTTTCACACTTGGGTGCCCCTCAGGCGCTGGTTTGGTAGTTGTAGCCACTCTGGGTCCGATTTGGCGGGCGGCGCCACTCTGGGTCCGATTTGGCGGGCGGCGCCACTCTGGGTCCGATTTGGCGGGCGGCGCCACTCTGGGTCCGATTTGGCAGGCGGCGCCACTCTGGGTCCGATTTGGCGGGCGGCGCCACTCTGGGTCCGATTTGGCGGGCGGCACCACTCTGGGTCCGATTTGGCGGGCGGCGCCACTCTGGGTCCGATTTGGCGGGCGGCGCCACTCTGGGTCCGATTTGGCGGGCGGCGCCACTCTGGGTCCGATTTGGTGAGCGGCGCCACTCCGGGTCCGATTTGGCGGGCGGCGCCACTCCGGGTCTGATTTGGCGGGCGGCGCCACTCCGGGTCCGATTTGGCGGGCGGCGCCACTCCGGGTCCTATTTGGCAGGCGGCGCCACTCTGGGTCCATTTGGCGGGCGGCGCCACTCTGGGTCCGATTTGGCAGGCGGTGCCACTCTGGGTCCGATTTGGCGGGCGGCGCCACTCTGGGTCCGATTTGGCGGGCGGCGCCACTCTGGGTCCGATTTGGTGAGCGGGGCAATAATTATAATAAGACTACAGATAGTGCTTTGAAATTGTGCTGTGCTATCACTTTAAGAGCTGATATTATCTGGCAAAACTGTGCTGGTGTGGTCATGTACAGTTCGCAGGCGTCGGCATAGTAACTGGGCCTGCGCATATCAATGAGCTAATCAGCCAGGTGGCAGGTGGCAGGTATATTTCAAATTGCCTCAGAAACCCGGCCATTATAACCTATGGGAAAATTTCCCTATTGAAATGCATTACAATGAGGGGAAAAAACATTTTTAAACGCAAATTGCGCCAAAACTACAAATCCGATCGACACGAAAAATACTTAGCACACCTCTTGGGGACGCTGGCTTCGAAATGACACCTCACTGGAGTCTGTGAGTGAAGCGGTTCGGGCCGCATTACGTGCGGACTGAATAATAATAAGAATAAGAATAAGAAGAAGTTATCCACGATGGAATAACAGTATAGTGCTTTGTTCCAAAGCACTATAATAATAAGAAGAAGTTATCCACGATGGAATAACAGTATAGTGCTTTGTTCCAAAGCACTATAATTAATTAAGACACATAAAAAAGACACATAAAAAACAATAACAAGCTACCCACGAGACAGAAGACTGACAAATAATAAAATATATATATAAAGGGAATATATATATATATATATATATATATATATATATATATATATAATATTAAAAACATGAATAAAAGCAAATATAACTACAACCTCTACTTGCAAAATGGTGGTAATAGAACACAAATTGACAGAATAAAGATGAGCGGCTTGGATGTTGATCTATGCCAATTTATTCTTAAGGCACTACGATTTATACTTACCCATAATTTTTTTATGTTTGGTGATGCCCTCTACCTACAGCTCCAGGGGACAGCTATGGGGGCGTCTTGTGCGCCCTCGTATGCTAATCTCTTCCTGGGGCTGTGGGAGAGGGCTATTTTCCAAACTGATCCAGTGTCTTTATGCGAAAAGGCCATTTTTTGGGGCCGGTACATAGATGATGTACTGATGATCTGGCATGGATCCAAATTGGAACTGGAAGGTTTTTTTGTTGAGTTAAATCAAAATAACATTAATGTTAGATTAACGCACAAATCAAGTCAGACTCAGATTGACTTTTTGGATATTCTCATCCAGGTGGATCATGAGGGATATCTACAGACAGACCTATTTAGGAAGTCCACCTCCACAAACACTCTTCTTCATGCATCATCTCAGCATCCCAGACATCTTATACGTAATATTCCAACTGGACAGTTTCTAAGAGCTAGAAGAATTTGCTCTAACGAATCAAATTTTGCCAAACAAGCTGTTGATCTACACCAACGGTTCTTGGATTGTGGGTATAAACATCGGTACATTCGTTAGGCCCACCTACGGGCACTTAGGAGTAATAGAACCGAATTACTGAAGAGACGCTCTGACAGGCCAAGGCTTGATTCGAAGGTAAGATGTATATTGGACTTTCACTCTAGAAGTGATGAGGTATATGCTATTTTGGCCAAACATTGGAATGTTCTACGATTGGACAATACTATTGCCAAGATTACTGATACTGTTCCATACGTGACATTTAGAAGGGCAAACAATCTCCGTGACAAGCTAGTTCATAGCCATCATAAAAGAGCCAAAGACAAGTACGTTTTCAAATCCAAAGGCCCAAGTTGGGGCTGTTCTACGTGTGGTAAATGCGTTGCTTGTAAAAACATCATGACAACTAAGGATTTTGTTGACTCTTCTAATACTAAAAAGTATGTCATTACTCATTGCATGAATTGCACTACCAAGGGCGTTGTTTATTATGGGACATGCCCATGTAATCTTATTTATATCGGCATGACATCTAGAGAATTACGTCGGCGGGTTCGAGAACATATTTTGGATATTGAGGCTGCCAGTGAGGTTGAAGATGTCACTAGTTTGAAAACTATTCCACGCCATTTTCATAAGTTTCATGGTTGTGACTCATCGAAATTTCAAGTGAGAGGAATTGACAGGGTATTTCCTGGCACACGGGGTGGAAATTGGAAGAGGATTTTGGCGCAAAGGGAGTCACAGTGGATTTTTAAGTTAAACACCATTGCCCCATATGGCCTAAATGATCATAATAGTTTCGTCCCATTTCTTCCAACTTAAAACAGTTTTGGACCCCTGACACTATTGACTTACCTCCTTTTATAATTTGGTCTTTATTCTGTCAATTTGTGTTCTATTACCACCATTTTGCAAGTAGAGGTTGTAGTTATACCGTATTTGCTTTTATTCATGTCTTTATTATTTATATATATATATATTTATATATATATATATATTCCCTTTATATATATATTTTATTATTTGTCAGTCTTCTGTCTCGTGGGTAGCTTGTTATTGTTTTTTATGTGTCTTTTTTATGTGTCTTAATTAATTAGTAATTTATTATTTTTTTGTTTTTTCAGAGGCTTATTCTTCGCCATTGTCACCATTCACCATTTCCTACTATAGGATGACTGTCATGGTTGGAATTAAATCTGGCCGGATACTCCATGCCATATTTATTAATTCACGTGTGTTTACACCTACACACTTATGCACGTTATGTGTTCCTCCTTATATATATTTCCTACTTTTCTTATGTTGATATCAAAATATTATAATTCCCCACTTTTTTTTTTTTTCTCCTCACATCATTATCTAATATATAATTGCCTAGAATACTACTTCCTGCAATTTGTGCCAACTTCCGTGGCTTTGTCCGGAGCTATTGTCCGGAGCTATTGTCCGGAGCTATTGTCCGGAGCTAATGTCCGTAGCTAATGTCCGGAGCTAATGTCCGGAGATAAGTGACGTCACCAGTGTCCTACACCCAGGCAGAGCACAGTGGCCCCAGGCAGAGCACAGGGGCCCCAGGCAGAACATGGGGCCCCAGGCATAGCACAGGGGCCCCAGGCAGAGCACAGGGGCCCCAGGCAGCATATGGGGCCCCAGGCAGAGCACAGGCGCCCCAGGCAGCATATGGGGCCCCAGGCAGAGCACAGTGGCCCCAGGCAGAGCACACACCAAATCGGAGGCCGAGGGGCCCCGCCAACCAAATCGAAGGCCGAGGAGCCCCGCCCAACAAATCGAAGGCCGAGGGGCCCCGCCCACCAAATCGGAGGCCGGGGGTCCCCGCCCACCAAATCAGAGGCCGAGGGGCCCCGCCCACCACATCGGAGGCCGATGGGCCCCGCCCACCAAATCGGAGGCCGAGGGTCCCCGCCCACCAAATCGGAGGCCAAGGGTCCCCGCCCACCAAATCGGAGGCCGAGGGTCCCCGCCCACCAAATCGGAGGCCGAGGGTCCACACCAACTAAATCGGAGGCCGAGGGGCCCCGCCCACCAAATCGAAGGCCGAGGGGCCCCGCCCACCAAAGCGGAGGCCGAGGGTCCCCGCACACCAAATCGGAGGCAGAGGGACCCCGCCCACCAAATCGGAGGCCGAGGGGCCCCGCCCACCAAAGCGGAGGCCGAGGGTCCCCGACCACCAAATCGGAGGCCGAGGGTCCCTGCCCACCAAATCGGAGGCCGAGGGTCCCCGCCCACCAAATCGGAGGCCGAGGGTCCCCGCCCTCCAAATCGGAGGCCGAGAGTCCCCGCCCACCAAATCGGAGGCCGAGGGGCCCCGCCAACCAAATCGGAGGCCGAGGGGCCCCGCCAACCAAATCGGAGGCCGAGGGTCCCTGCCCACCAAATCGGAGGCCGAGGGGCCCCGCCAACCAAATCGGAGGCCGAGGGGCCCCGCCCACCACATCGGAGGCCGAGGGGCCCCGCCCACCAAATCGGAGGCCGAGGGTCCCCGCCCACCAAATCGGAGGCCGAGGGTCCCCGCCCACCAAATCGGAGGCCGAGGGTCCCCGCCCACCAAATCGGAGGCCGAGGGGCCCCGCCCACCAAATCGGAGGCCGAGGGTCCCTGCCCACCAAATCGGAGGCCGAGGGGCCCCGCCAACCAAATCGGAGGCCGAGGGGCCCCGCCCACCAAATCGGAGGCCGAGGGGCCCCGCCCACCAAATCGGAGGCCGAGGGTCCCCGCCCACCAAATCGGAGGCCGAGGGGCCCGCCAACAAAATCGGAGGCCGAGGGGCCCCGCCCACCAAATCGGAGGCCAAGGGTCCCCGCCCACCAAACCGGAGGCCGAGAGTCCCCGCACACCAAATCGGAGGATAAGGGGCCCTGCCAACCAAATCGGAGGCCGAGGGGCCCCGCCAACCAAATCGAAGGCCGAGGAGCCCCGCCCAACAAATCGAAGGCCAAGCGGCCCCGCCCACCAAAGCGGAGGCCGAGGGGCCCGGCCCCGCCCACCAAAGCGGAGGCCGAGGGGCCCCGACCACCACATCGGAGGCCGAGGGGCCCCGCCCACCAAATCGGAGGCCGAGGGTCCCCGCCCACCAAATCGGAGGCCGAGAGTCCCCGCCCACCAAATCGGAGGATAAGGGGCCCCGCCAACCAAATCGGAGGCCGAGGGGCCCCGCCAACCAAATCGAAGGCCGAGGAGCCCCGCCCAACAAATCGAAGGCCGAGCGGCCCCGCCCACCAAAGCGGAGGCCGAGGGGCCCGGCCCCGCCCACCAAAGCGGAGGCTGAGGGTCCCCGCCCACCAAATCGGAGGCCGAGGGTCCCCGCCGACCAAATCGGAGGCCGAGGGTCCCCGCCGACCAAATCGGAGGCCGAGGGGCCTCGCCTACCAAATCGGAGGCCGAGGGTCCCCGCCCACCAAATCGGAGGCCGAGGGTCCCCGCCCACCAAATCGGAGGCCGAGGGGCCCCGCCCACCAAATCGGAGGCCAGGGGTCCCCGCCCACAAAATCGGAGGCCGAGGGGCCCCGCCCACCACATCGGAGGCCGAGGGGCCCCGCCCACCACATCGGAGGCCGAGGGGCCCCACCCACCAAATCGGAGGCCGAGGGTCCCCACCCACCAAATCGGAGGCCGAGGGTCCCCACCCACCAAATCAGAGGCCGAGGGTCCCCGCCCACCAAATTGGAGGCCGAGGGTCCCCGCCCACCAAATTGGAGGCCGAGGGTCCCCGCCCACCAAATTGGAGGCCGAGGGTCTCCGCCCACCAAATCGGAGGCCGAGGGTCCCTGCCCACCAAATCGGAGGCCGAGGGGCCCCGCCAACCAAATCGGAGGCCGAGGGGCCCTGCCCACCAAATCAGAGGCCGAGGGGCCCCGCCCACCAAATCGGAGGCCGAGGGTCCCCGCCCACCAAATCGGAGGATAAGGGGCCCCGCCCACCAAATCGGAGGCCGACGGGCCCCACCAACCAAATCGGAGGCCGAGGAGCCCCGCCCACCAAAGCGGAGGCAGAGGGACCCCGCCCACCAAATCGGAGGCCGTGGGGCCCCGCCAACCAAAGCGGAGGCCGAGGGTCCCCGCCCACCAAATCGGAGGCAGAGGGACCCCGCCCACCAAATCAGAGGCCGAGGGGCCCCGCCCACCAAAGCGGAGGCCGAGGGTCCCCGCCCACCAAAGCGGAGGTCGAGGGTCCCCGCCCACCAAATCGGAGGCCGAGGGTCCCCGCCCACCAAATCGGAGGCCGGTTCCCCGCCCACCAAATCGGAGGCCGAGGGTCCCCACCCACCAAATCGGAGGACGAGGGGCCCCACCAACCAAATCGGAGGCCGAGGAGCCCCGCCCACCAAAAGTAAGTGCGGCCCCAAAAGTAAGTGCGCCCCCGGGTGCAAAAGTAAGTGCGCCCCCGGGTGCAAAAGTAAGTGCGCCCCCGGGTGCAAAAGTAAGTGCGCCCCCGGGTGCTAAAGTAAGTGCGCCCCCGGGTGCAAAAGTATGTGCGCCCCCGGGTGCAAAAGTAAGTGCGCCTCCGGGTGCAAAAGTAAGTGCGCCCCCGGGTGCAAAAGTAAGCGCGCCCCCGGCCCCGGGTGCAAAAGTAAGCGCGCCCCCCTGTCCCGTGTGTGAAAAGTGCTGCTGTAAAGCTGGTAGCGCTGTTCAAGCACCATGTATTTCCTTCAGGAAATGCCCATCTAATATATAATTGCCTAGAATACTACTTCCTGCAATTTGTGCCAACTTCCGTGGCTTTGTCCGGAGCTAATGTCCGGAGCTAATGTCCGGAGCTAATGTCCGGAGATAAGTGACGTCACCAGTGTCCTACACCCAGGCAGAGCACAGGGGCCCCAGGCAGCATATGGGGCCCCAGGCAGAGCACAGTGGCCCCAGGCAGAGCACAGGGGCCCCAGGCAGCATATGGGGCCCCAGGCAGAGCACAGTGGTCCCAGGCAGAGCACAGGGGCCCCAGGCAGCCTATGGGGCCCCAGGCAGAGCACAGTGGCCCCAGGCAGAGCACAGGGGCCCCAGGCAGCATATGGGGCCCCAGGCAGAGCACAGGGGCCCCAGGCAGCATATGGGGCCCCAGGCAGAGCACAGTGGCCCCAGGCAGAGCACAGGGGCCCCAGGCAGAACATGGGGCCCCAGACAGAGCACAGGGGCCCCAGGCAGAGCACAGGGGCCCCAGGCAGCATATGGGCCCCAGACAGAGCACAGGGGCCCCAGGCAGAGCACAGGGGCCCCAGGCAGCATATGGGGTCCCAGGCAGAGCACAGGGGCCCCAGGCAGCATATGGGGCCCCAGGCAGAGCACAGTGGCTCCAGGCATAGCACAGGGGCCCCAGGCAGAACATGGGGCCCCAGGCAGAGCACAGGGGCCCCAGGCAGAACATGGGGCCCCAGGCAGAGCACAGGGGCCCCAGGCAGAGCACAGGGGCCCCAGGCAGCATATGGGGCCCCAGGCAGAGCACAGGGGCCCCATGCAGCATATGGGGCCCCAGGCAGAGCACAGTGGCCCCAGGCAGCATATGGGGCCCCAGGCAGAGCACAGGGGCCCCAGGCAGCATATGGGGCCCCAGGCAGAGCACAGTGGTCCCAGGCAGAGCACAGGGGCCCCAGGCAGCTTATGGGGCCCCAGGCAGAGCACAGTGGCCCCAGGCAGAACATGGGGCCCCAGGCAGAGCACAGTGGCCCCAGGCAGAGCACAGGGGCCCCAGGCAGAACATGGGGCCCCAGGCAGAGCACAGGGGCCCCAGGCAGAGCACAGGGGCCCCAGGCAGCATATGGGGCCCCAGGCAGAGCACAGGGGCCCCAGGCAGCATATGGGGCCCCAGGCAGAGCACAGTGGCCCCAGGCAGAGCACAGGGGCCCCAGGCAGAGCACAGTGGTCCCAGGCAGAGCACAGGGGCCCCAGGCAGCCTATGGGGCCCCAGGCAGAGCACAGTGGCCCCAGGCAGAACATGGGGCCCCAGGCAGAGCACAGGGGCCCCAGGCAGAGCACAGGGGCCCCAGGCAGCATATGGGGCCCCAGGCAGAGCACAGTGGTCCCAGGTAGAGCACAGGGGCCCCAGGCAGCCTATGGGGCCCCAGGCAGAGCACAGGGGCCCCAGGCAGCATATGGGGCCCCAGGCAGAGCACAGGGGCCCCAGGCAGCATATGGGGCCCTAGGCAGAGCACAGTGGCCCCAGGCAGAGCACAGGGGCCCCAGGCAGAACATGGGGCCCCAGGCAGAGCACAGGGGCCCCAGGCAGAGCACAGGGGCCCCATGCAGCATATGGGGCCCCAGGCAGAGCACAGTGGCCCCAGGCAGCATATGGGGCCCCAGGCAGAGCACAGGGGCCCCAGGCAGCATATGGGGCCCCAGGCAGAGCACAGTGGTCCCAGGCAGAGCACAGGGGCCCCAGGCAGCTTATGGGGCCCCAGGCAGAGCACAGTGGCCCCAGGCAGACCATGGGGCCCCAGGCAGAGCACAGTGGCCCCAGGCAGAGCACAGGGGCCCCAGGCAGAACATGGGGCCCCAGGCAGAGCACAGGGGCCCCAGGCAGAGCACAGGGGCCCCAGGCAGCATATGGGGCCCCAGGCAGAGCACAGGGGCCCCAGGCAGCATATGGGGCCCCAGGCAGAGCACAGTGGCCCCAGGCAGAGCACAGGGGCCCCAGGCAGCATATGGGGCCCCAGGCAGAGCACAGTGGTCCCAGGCAGAGCACAGGGGCCCCAGGCAGCCTATGGGGCCCCAGGCAGAGCACAGTGGCCCCAGGCAGAACATGGGGCCCCAGGCAGAGCACAGGGGCCCCAGGCAGAGCACAGGGGCCCCAGGCAGCATATGGGGCCCCAGGCAGAGCACAGTGGTCCCAGGTAGAGCACAGGGGCCCCAGGCAGCCTATGGGGCCCCAGGCAGAGCACAGGGGCCCCAGGCAGCATATGGGGCCCCAGGCAGAGCACAGGGGCCCCAGGCAGCATATGGGGCCCTAGGCAGAGCACAGTGGCCCCAGGCAGAGCACAGGGGCCCCAGGCAGAACATGGGGCCCCAGGCAGAGCACAGGGGCCCCAGGCAGCATATGGGGCCCCAGGAAGAGCACAGGGGCCCCAGGCAGCATATGGGGCCCCAGGCAGAGCACAGCGATATTTTGGACCACTGTGCGGTGTTTCAGACCCCCTGTGTGATGTCTGGGGCCCTGTTCTTAAGTATATTAAAGATTAAAGTAACGTATATTAAAGTATATTATAGATCAAATTTGACACGTTTATGAGCACCATTGAGTGATATACTCAAGAATGACATAATTTTTCAACATTTTATGGTTTCAAACTGTAAACACTCAGAGTTTTTTTTACTTCAACCAGAAAACCTTAACGGTTCATAAAAAACTTGACTGTTCAGGATATGATAAAAGTCATAGCATTCTGAATCTTTAACTTATAAAGATACCTTTACATGGGGTGATTATTGGTTCCAGAGAGGCTTTCGGCCGATAATCGTACACATGGCTGGTGACAGGACAATACAATATAAACGTTCAAAGGTAAACACTGATAACATTAAAATCTAATATATAATTGCCTAGAATACTACTTCCGGCAATTTGTGCCAACTTCCGTGGCTTTGTCCGGAGATAATGTCCGGAGATAAGTGACGTCACCAGCGTCCTACACCCGCTCAGGGTGGACAAAGATATATGCCTTCGTGGTGCGCGGCACTTTTCTGATTGGTTGCCGCCTGCCGCGAGCGACCAATCAGAAATGTGCCGTACTGTCAAGAATTGTCAAGAGCTGGTGAGTGCAGCCATTTTTTGTTCTTTCTTACTATTATTTATTAATTGTATTATTCTTACATTTGAATAAATAAAGTATATATGGATTCTAGACTCCCGATTCTTTAGAATCGGGCTGCCATCTAGTAATAATATATAATAACATATATTTCTTTCGTTTCTCTAGCACTTTTGGTGTTCACGGTATTTTTTATTTTGCATGTTGTGTCATATATGGCTTGGACGTTCTTGAACCTGCAGTCTTCCCGGGACTTCCTTCTGCTGTTTACCTGCTCTGTCTCTAGCACCACGGCTATAGGCTGGACTGATATACTTACTCATTTGGACTCTTCTTATCAATGAGAATGCATCTTATTACTATGGTTACCCTTCTTTGATTGTGACCCGGAAGTTTAATCTAGACATTCAGGAAGTGATTCTGTTAGTGGTCGCTGAAAACAGTTTATATGGGTTTATATAATGTTTTTTCAATATGATATTTGTGTCCGCCGTTAATTTATAATATGTGACGGTTATTATGTCATGATCATTAAATTTTTGTGTGTTTTAAGGGGAGGCAATTTGCCTTCCTGTCATTGGCCAATGACTGATATAAATAAGCCTCTTTCTCAGCTACCCACCACCCCTGGACGAAGCTTTCCTTAGCGAAACGTGCGTTGGGTGTGGTTGGGTCCCTGGCTGGTGGCACCTACTAGGTAAATATGTTCCTCCTGGTATTTACTAATGGATGTATGTTATGCTTTCCGATATGTTGACTGATGCCTTTTACATACTTTTATAGTATATAGTATACCACTTGGTACTACATCACATTTGTGAATATTTATTAACTGTTACTATTGTATGATTCGCACTTTTTTGTCAGTCACCATATCGGTAGCTATACTCTGGTTGAATGCTATTACTATCTGCCTTAATATCATATTGGGAGGTGGTTGTTCTATGTTAGCCACTTAGTTTCCAGCCATCCCTGCCAGCTGTGTCTATTCTCTGTGGTGTCTCATTTTTTATGTATTTGGTTTTACCTGTTCCTTAAATAAAGTTGATATTATAATTATTAGTGCCGTTTAGCATTTTCTTTTGGTGTGTATAATTACTACTGCTTGGCTTAATTAAATTTGCTATTTATAGGTGTTTATTTTAATATGAGACAATTGAAAAAATGTACAAGATAATTATAAAATAAAGGGATTAAATGAGAAAGGTAAAACTCACATGTTCTCAGTCCATTTCAGGCAAAACCATGCTGGTTGGCGGGACCCCAAATGTCCCAGTGCATCAGGAGGTTTGGATAGGAACAGCTCTTCAAGTAAGACTCTCTAAGACTCCCAGCTGGTTTAAGGGTAAAAACTTTTAAGCTCCAGCCTCGTGACATCACTAAAGGGGTTGAGTTAAGATCGCCCTCCTCTTTCCTCAACTGTACAGTTTTCTCCAACCATTCTTATGATTGTCATATCTTCGCTGGAGAATCTGGCAGAGTCATAACACACCCCTCATTCATCTTGTATTAAGATTTGCTCTCTATAGATACTAAATTCGGGCTAGTAGAGACACTCTGTTCCAGAGAAATCTGGACTCTGCCCCTGTTTGAACTAGAGGCTCACGCTTAGAGTGGCTGATAAATCCGCCGATGGAGATTCGCAAAATGGATTTATTATTTTCCTAGCCAAAAATCGTTGGTCCAATATCTTACAATATTGGAACAAAGGACTTCATGGATTTTGGAAAACTTCTTTACCAGTTCTAGCTGCTTCTAGATGGGAGGAGAGATGAGGAAGTTGCCCAAAGCCTGGAATTTACGACTAGAGCAATAAAACCTTTTCTACACATCCACATCTCAGCAAACACAAACACAGAGAGAAGGGGGGTTTTTAGCCCGCAGCGTGGGTCTGACAGGCAAAGATACAAAATCATATTACATTTCATACAATATTGTGACAAAGTGTTTACCAGTTGCAAAACAATGGGGAGACAAAGAGCGCAGTAGGGTCTTATCCACGTTACACAGAGGAGAATATACACCAAATTTGCTTACCTGGTTAGGATTAGCAGCTGCTGCAGATCCACAGGTCTTCGCCGACCAAAGAAAATAATGTCTTCAAAGGGAGATTTGTAGTTAAAATTCTGCGCTGCCGCTAAGATGAATTTCAGGAGAGTATAGTTGATTCACAGTGGTTTTATTCAACGCGTTTCAGGGGTCTCATGCCCCCTTCATCAGGAAATACCACCATACTTAGCAGCAGCGCAGAATTTTAACTACAAATCTCCCTTTGAAGACAAAGTGTTTACCAGGGCACAGAGGCATAGCTAGGGTTTTGGCTCAGGGGGGGCAAAGCTTCTGAGTGGGCCCCTAACCAGGTAGCCTTGATTACAACTGGGTGATGCACCTTAATAGTGGAGGAGAACCATGATCAGATGTCCGCGCTGTTACTGAAGATAATCTCTACATAAAGACCAACATGGATATTACCGCCATGTGGTCAGTGGTAGACAACAGCCCTACAGAACATATAAGAGATCACAGCAACAGTTACAGATAATGACTTACCGCTGATGTCCTTTCTGATGGAATCGTTCACTTTTCCCGTCTTTTCCATCTGGCCCAGACCGACAAAACTTCTTCCAGCCACGACTCGGCTGCAGAGAATACAACAAAGACACGTTTTCACTTCTCATATTCCAGCGATCACCATCTATTCCAAACCTGCACAACCTCCTCATCCTGCTGATACCCCAATACTGAGCTGCTGCTGCCGTATGTGACCCTATTACTGCACCTGATACCCCAATACCCAATAGTGAGCCGCTGCTGCCGTATGTGTCCCTATTACTGCCCCTGATACCCCAATACTGACTCGCTGCTGCCGTATGTGTCCCTATTACTGCACCTGCTGTGTGGTTCTCTGTGCCCTCTAAATTCTAAAGCACCCCTCTATAATATAGTAATGCCAGGTGCAAGTGCCCTAGAAAACAGTGCCCATATTTTGTTACCTAGAAAGTAATAATGCCCTGTGTGCCCCTTTGATAGTAACAGTAATCTGAGTTCCCCTATAACAATAAGTACCCACTTTACATTTAATAATGTCCCGAGTCACCCCCCTGTACAGCTCCCCTATACACAGTATGATGCTCTCTTATACACAGTATAATGCCCCCTCACTGTATAGTACGCACGCGCCGATACAGTTGCAGTAGCGTAGCTCTGGGTGGGCCCCCTCAGAGCGTGGGGCCCTGGGTGACCACGCCCTCTGCCCCCCCGGTTGCTACGCTACTGCCAGTGCAGGAAGAGGAACTGGTAACATATAGTGTTGAGCATTCCGATACTGCAAATATCGGGTATTGGTCGATATTCGCTGTATTGGAGTTCCGATACTGAGTTCCAATATTTTTGCAATATCGAATACCGGAATCAGAAGTTCCCATAGTGCAATGATGCACTATAATGGAGTGTGGGCAGTGCGTGGGCGGAGACTGCGTGTCTGTGTGTGCGGGCGGGGTCTGTGCGTGACCGTGGGGGGTCTGTTGTGAACTCTATTTTTGGGCTCCCTCTAGTGGTCACAAGCGGTACTGTGTAGTGTTGTCTTTCTGCAGGTTGGCTTCATCACCTGGTTCGTTATCCTTGGTTGGTTTCCTATTTAGCTCACCTGGATACTCAGTTCCTTGCCTGCTATCAATGTATTCAGTGCTCTTCAGATTCCTGGTGACTACCTTGCTCCCAGTCTCTCCAAGACAAGCTAAGTTTTTGTTTGTTCAG
Source organism: Ranitomeya variabilis (assembly GCF_051348905.1). Lineage (NCBI taxonomy): Eukaryota > Metazoa > Chordata > Amphibia > Anura > Dendrobatidae > Ranitomeya > Ranitomeya variabilis. The sequence continues at coordinate 655,278,543 of NC_135232.1, read as the reverse complement.
TTTCTGATTATCAGCGTTCATCATGTTTTTTGTCCAGCTTGTTAAAATGTGATTTCTTACTTGCTGGTTGCTTTAGGGGACTGAGTTTCTCCCCTCACACCGTTAGTTGGTGTGGGGGTTCTTGAAATCTCAGTGTGGATATTTTGTAAGGGTTTTTTACTGACCGCACAGACCCCTTTTCTATTTTCTGCTATCTAGAATTAGTGGGCCTCTTTTGCTGAATCTGCTTTCACCCCTGTGTATGTGCCTTCCTCTTACCTCACTGTTATTATCTGTTGGGGGCTTCTATATCTTTTGGGGATTATTTCTCTGGAGGCAAGAGAGGTCTTTCTTTCTCTCTAGGGGTAGTTAGTTCCTCAGGCTGGCTCGAGACGTCTAGGATTTTAGACACGTTCACCGGCTGCTTCTAGTGTGGTTGGATAGGTTCAGTTTTGCGGTCAGTCCAGTTTTCCACCTCCCTAGAGCTTGTCCTATGTTTAGTCACCTTGCTGGAGTAATTTGTGATCCTCAACCACTAAGGATCATAACAGGGGTCTGTGCGGGCCAGCCGGGGGTCTGTACATGCCTGCCGGTGGTCTGTGCGGGCCTGCCGGGGGTCTGTGCGGGCTGCCGGGGGTCTGTGCGGGCCTGCTGGGGATCTGTATGGGCCTGCCGGGGGTCCGTGCGGGCTGCCGGGGGTCTGTGCGGGCGTGCTGAGGGTCTGTGCGGGCTGCCGGGGGTCTGTGTGGGCCTCTCGGGGGTTGTGTGTGTGTGCAGGCATCGTCCGATGGGACTACAAGTCCCATTGGCTATGCCTGCTACAATGACAGTGATTGACACATTAGCCAATGATGGGACAGTAGTAGTCCCATCATCTGGTTAATGTGTCAAATGTAAAAAAAAACAAAAACAAATATACTTACTACATACTACAGACAACATACTACATACATACTACATACATACTACATACATACAACATACTACATACATACAACATACATACATACATACATACTACAGACATACATACTACATACATACATACTACATACCGTACATACATACATACATGCAACATACATACATACAAAATACTACATACATACATACAACATTCATGCTACATACATACAGCATACATACTACATACATACTACATACATACAACATACATACTACATACATACAACATACTACATGCACACTACATACATACTACATATATACAACATACTACATACATACTAAATACATACAACATACTACATACATACTACATGCATACATACTACAAACATACTACAAACATACTACATACAATACATTCATACATTACATACAATACATTCATGTAGACATACAGTAGATATAACATAGAGTACATACTCAGTATCACTTGTCACTTTGTTCCCCAAAGCCAGTGTTATCTGTAAAAAATATTAAAATAACAAACAAACAATATACTCCCTGAACCGCAGAAATCCACGAGTGTCCCACGACGATCTCCCGTGGAGAACGGCAGCATCAGCTGATACGACCGCTCTCTAGGGGCTCCAGGAATACAATGACGGGAGGAAGGTATCCTTCCGCAATGTATTCCCCCGCCTCTGTAAAAAATAGTCCCTAGTCTCACTTTTAGCTTTGCTGTGTGAGAAAGATCCCATGCAGCTTTTGCCATAAAGTGAGACTTTGAACTATAGTAACCTCAGTGATGCACTGCAGGAGCCATTGTCTCCTCTCAGTGTGTCACTGAAGGTCCTATAGAGCAGTGACATCACCCAATATCACTGTTCTATAGGGGAGATCGTCGTGGGACACTCGTTATTAATTGGACTACGGCGGACAGGTAGTATACGGTTTATTATTTTACGTTTTTGCAGGCGCTGAAGTATGGTAAGTATGGTTAAATTAAGAATATTAAAATACTTTTTTCTGGCTGTGTCTTTATTTTCTTAACTCTTTCACTACACTAGGATTAATAATGGATAGGCGTCTTTATTGACGCCTCTCCATTATTAACCTGGCTTAATGTCACCTTACAATAGCAAGGTGACATTAACCCCTTATTACCCCATATCCCACTGCTACACGGGAGTGGGAAGAGAGGGGCTAAGTGCCGGAATTGGCGCATCTCACAGATGCGCCATTTCTGGGGCGGCTGCGGGCTGGTATTTGTAGCCGGGGGGGCAATATCCATGGCCCCTCTCTAGGCTATGAATATCAACCCGCAGCTGTCTGCATAACCTTTCTGGCTATAAAATATAGGGGGACCCCACGTCATTTTTTGGGGGGGTCCCCCTATTTTAATAGCCAGTAAAGGCTACGCAGACAGCTGCAGGCTGATATTCATAGCAGGCTACAAATATTGGCCCCTGGCCCTCGGCTTTCCCCCTCTGGTGCAGAAAATTGAGCCCATGCCGTTTTTTTTTTAAATTAAACACTCATTAAGGCCTCTTTCACACTTGCGTCGGTACAGGTCCGTCGCTATGCATCGGGCCGACGTACCGACCCACGTTGTGAAATTTGTGCATGACGTGGGCAGCGGATGCAGTTTTTCAACACATCCGCTGCCCATTCTGAAGTCCGGGGAGGAGGGGGCGGAGTTTCGGCCGCGCATGCGCGGTAGAAAATGGCAGATGCGACGGACAAAAAAACGTTCACTTGAACGTTTTTTCGTGCCGACGGTCTGCCAAAACATGATGGATCCATTGCACGATGGACGCGACGTGTGGCCATCCATCGCGATCCCTCGCTAATACAAGTCTATGGGTAAAAAACGCATCCCGCGAGCACATTTGCAGGATCCGTTTTTTTCCCAAAACGACGGATTGCAACGGATTGCTAAAAACGCATGTGTGAAAGTAGCCTTAGAAACATCGGCCTTTCTATTATATATCTATGGATATATCTATCTATAGATATATTTATAGATAGATATATCTTGTTTTTTTTACATTCAACACATTAGCCGGATGATGGGACTACTACTGTCCCATCATTGGCTAATGTGTCAATCACTGTCATTGTAGCAGGCATAGCCTGATGGGACTTGTAGTCCCATCGGACTATGCTTGCACACAGACACAAAGACCCCTGGCAGGCCTGCACAGACCCCCGAGAGGCCCGTACAGGCCCCGGCAGGCCTGCACAGACCCCCGAGAGGCCTGCACAGACCCCCAAGAGGCCTTGCAGATCCCGGCAGGCCTGCACAGACCCCCGAGAGGCCCGTACAGACCCTGGCAGGCCCGCACAGACCCCCGAGAGGCCCATACAGGCCCCGGCAGGCACGCACAGACCGAGAGGCCTGTACAGGCCCAAACAGCCCGCACACACCCCCAAGAGGCCCGTACAGACCCCCGAGAGGTCCGAACAGGCCCGGCAGGCCCGCACAGACCCCCGAGAGGCCCGTAAGGCCCCGGCAGGCCCACACAGACCCCCGAGAGGCCCGCACAGACACCACCCACACACACAGACACGCACAGTCTCCGCCCACGCACCGCCCACACTCTTCCCCTCTCCGGAACTGGATGTGCAAGGAAAGAAAGGGTTTATTTTCATTCCGATATTTGTGTCCCATTGACTTGCATTGGTTTCCGGTATCGGAATCGGCGATACCCGATAATTTTTGGGTATCGGTCCGATCCAATCCAATCCGATATTTCAGGATATCGGAAGGTATCGCTCAACACTAGTAACATGTAATTAAGAAACAGGTGTAAATCATGGGTTTGCAGGCTGTGTGTGAGGGTACATATTGTGATGCAGGATACATATGCTGGTGCAGGCTATATGTGGGGGATCGGGTACATACAGTGGTGCAGAGTACACATGCTGGTGCAGGCTATCTGTTGGGGTACATATGGGGGTGCAGGGTACATATGCTAGTGCAGAGTACATATGGGGGTGCAGGCTATATATAGAGGTACATGGGGGTGCAAGCTACATACCTCCCAACTTTTGAGGAATAGAAAGAGAGACAGATCATGTGTAGCATTACCCCGACAAATTTTGACCTCACCCTAATCCACACTCATTTACCATTTCTTTCTCCCCTGGAAGGAGGAGTTGTCAGATGGCCACTGGCAATGAGGGAAATTCAGCAGACGCCTGAGACTGCAGGGCTTAAACCCAAATCCAGGACTGCCTGCTGTATCCAGTACAGTTGGGACTAGAGATTCCAGGGTCAGTGCTACCTGGCAGCTGGACAGGAGGCCGCAAATCTCTAACCTTCTGGCATCCCCCGCACGACTTTTGATCTCCCAGCACTGGTGAAAGGTCTTCTGTGTGTCCTGCTCATCTCTAGTTGGGACCAGTGGATTTATTCTTTATTCCTTCATTCATAGTTGGAGCCACTAGAACTTTCTCATCTGTATGTAGCGTTGCTATAGCTTCTTGTGTCTTTACCGTGTTCACATTGCAGAACTACTGTGTTTTTTATTTTCTCCAGGATCCGCACCAAACTACACAATAACAATTTTCTCCCCCTTATTTGATGCATTTTTGGTGCAGATGTTAATCCATATTTTTAATGTGTTTTTTACAGTATAGAAAAGCTTTGATTCTGCACTTAAAGTAACTACAGGTTTTTACATGTGTTTTTTTAGGCTCCACATAGAAGAAAAAGAGAAAAAAAGAACCAAAACCGCACAGTTCAGCCACATCTTCAGACCACAGGGGGCAAAAGTTCTCATGAAATCAAATCCACTTTGCTTGAACAGTTAAACAGCAAAGTTTTTGTGCAAAAAAGTAGCAGAAAATAAGGAGCATTTATGCTCCAGGTGAACAACGCCTAAATGTCTAAGCAAAGTGAATATGATTCCATGAAGTCTCTGCACTCTGTGTTTTCTTCTGAAAAAACGCATGAAAATAAAGACCAATGTTGAATTGCATTTTTAAATGCAGAATCAAAGCTTTTCTGTATTATTAAAAAAGTTAAAAACTCTGCTTCACATATGCATCAAAAGCACATCAAAAAAGGGGAAAAACATAAAAGAAACGCAGTAAACACGCATTAATCAGAGAAGATTGTTTTTGCATCTTGTGGTGTGGACACCTGCAGAAAACAAGCAGCAGAAAGAATGCAGCATTTATGCTATGCGTGAACATGGCCTCAGTATTACAGTTTTATTACATTTTTTATGGGTTTAATAGAGAAAAAATATCAGTCACGCCATTTTTTTCCCTCATTTTGTAAGAGGCAGGACCAGGGCCGTAGTCATGTCCGAGCACTCCGGTGTATCTGTGCCCTGGCCTCCCATTACATGAAAACATTGTCCATCACTTTACATACCTGTGACTCCACATTCGGCGCCGTCAGGGTCACCTCTGCTCTGCTCTGCTCTAGATCCCCATCAGTCGGTGTAACAAAGACTGAGACACAGTCCTTTTCAACTTTCAAATAAACAACTTTACTGTTAGCTTTACACAGCACATCCAGATTCTTCACAGCATTTACAACAGGATTCGCATTACACATCTCTTCTTCTGTCCCTGTACTTTCCTTCCTGTCACACAGCACCCACCCAGGTCGGACCATGCCGCACGGTTCCTCAGAATCCTCTCAATTCAGCTCTGCTATGGTTAGACCTTCCTTAGTCTGTTTAGCACCAGACAAGAGAATTTCTGTCTCCGAAGCCAGTTGCTACTTGGCGAGTGACTTGCCCTTCTGTACTGTGCTTTGTGGTAATCCAATGTCCTCCTGTTCCAAGCTCACTGCATCTGGGAGTTCCGTCAGCAGCCGTTTCGCATCAGTACTGAGGGCATTGGCCCAAGCTATAAGCTGCCACATCTTGAAGATATCTGTGTCCCCGTACTGTCACTGCTTCTATATTGATTCTCCTTTCCCGCTGCTGTACTGGCCACTGCTGTTCAGGCCCGATGCTGTGGATGGCTGGGTTTTTCCCTTAATAAACATTGCATGATTGCTGCTCTTTTCCCTGGGCACTTAAGCCAGTGTTGGTGGACCGGGCACCCTGTCCCTTCTAACCCCAATCAGGAAGTCCTCCCTGTTTTAACTGCAGCTATCCCCTCCTATCATGACTATGCAAATTATTGTGCCCCCTTTAGTGTCCAAACTTTAATACTACACTTTCCCTATTTAACAAGCACATGCAATATAAAATTATATACATTATGCACATAGCAGCTATTATAACCTTATCGAAAAGAGAAGGGAGTGGAGTATTATATGTACCAGGCACATCCCCTACAATTTACCGATCCCCGTAAATAATCTGCTCGCTGTGTTGTGCAGGTCGTTACGATTATAGGGACACAAATATGTCCATGTTATTTGCTGATATGTGGAGGTACATAGGGAGGTGCAGACTATATGTGGGGGTACATATGGAGGTGCAACGACATGTGATGGTACATAGGGAGGTGCAGGTTATATGTGTTGGGGTACGTAGAGAGGTGCACACTATATGTGGGGTCACATATGAAGGTGCAGCCTATATGTGGGATATGGGGGTACATATACAGTTGCAGGCTGCATGTAGGGGTACTTCAAGAGGAAATCTTGCACGTTTTCTTCTTTCTTCTTTCCTCTGCAGTCTTCTGTCCTATAGGCATCAAGTGTCCTCTGCATTGGTGTTCCCAGTGTAATTAGACCCACGTGCTGGAGAACACTGGAAATGGCACTTGATGCTTTGAAGGACAGAGGACAGAAAACTGTGGCGAAAATAACAGTAATGCATACATGCGAGGTTTTCTCTCAAGTGACCCACGTCACAGGGACAGAGTGACACTTACGGGAGGTGAAATATATGGAGATGAAGTGGAGGCAGAGTTACAGGTGCTTCTCATAAAATTAGAATGTTTATTCCTATATGTACCTTTCCCTTTTATATGTACAGTCTTCTTGGTCGATATCTGTTAATCAAAATACATTGATGCAATAGCATGCCTACATGTAATGTGTATTATTTGTCTAGCTCTTATCATGTTATCCATTGTAGTGCAGTGGGGCTGGTGCAGTGCGACAGATAGGCAGGGACCTATCTTTATTGCAAACTCGCACACAGGAGTGAATTCCTCGGGATCGCATGATGGCTTGCCATATATACAGTCCGTGTTCCGAACCTGTTGCCGTGGACAACAACGCCGCCATGTCTTTTAGGAGCGTCCGCCGCCTTGAGTTCCCTGGCTGTGTGTTAGCTCCACACAGGCCTGGGTGCACAGAGCCACCTGCTCTGCAACTTGCAGACTCCAAACTGACACACCCAAGGCAAAACTGACAGATTTAAATGGAATCGTGGCCATAATGCCACTTCCAAAACCTGGAGTGGAGAGAGGCATTCGCCCCAGTACCAAACCTGCAAATCCCTCTAAAAATAAAAGCCCTTACCAATTTCCTAAAAATCTGACAGAGTCACTACGTGGACCCAATCCGTCCTTTCTTTTATTTTGCCGTGTGACTCACAGGCATCCTGCAGTGAACACAAGGCACTCCAGTGGATTTAATAGGACTCCATCTCCATACTGGGGGATACATATCGACCCTTGCATATGATCTCAAATGTATTACCATGTATTGTATTTGTATGTACTAAATAGGGACAGTTTGTTACCCCAGGTTGGCCACCAGATGGGGCACTATATAATGTGGGAAATCTACATTATAGTTTGAGATAGCAAATAGTTAACTGTACGAGGGGCACTGTGGTATAAGGTAGTGAGGTCTTCCCAGTTTTAGTTAGTTGGGTCCAGGGCACCTGTGTAGCTCACTGGGCTGGCTAGCCCAGGGCATCACCATGTCACACAATGTTGAAGAAGAGTGAGCCCAGCGGTTAACATCCTGGAGGCCAGTGCAGAAAGGAGAGTACAGCAGTCACACTGCTAGCGGTGCAGTATTAGTGGGACTGCAGTTGCTAGGGGAAGAAGGCTAAGCACAACGGGAGCAGGTTATCGAACATGTGGCAGATTTTTGCGTGGGCCGCTATTCTAAGGACTGGGGCGAAATGGCAGAGAATACCCCCATGAGAAGCAGAAATTCTAGATATTGAAGACACTAAATGACTGGAAGGTATGGTCTGTCCCGGGACAGGCTTAGTGGTAAAGAGAAGAGGCAAGGGAAAGCATTGCCAATTGTTATGATTGATTGTGCCCTGGATGATGCTGTGTTGAGTTAAGAAGTTGAAGTTAAAGTGAAGCTGGACTGTAATTGCAGAGCCGTCTGCAGAGAATACACTCTCGTACCGGGAGATCCCAGATGACACAGAGAAACAACACTGAGGTACTCAGGGAAGGAAACAGGAACATGAGCTGTGAGGGGGCCAGGGGGTGATACAGGGATTACTGTCGGTCATGATTGCAGCCCTGGCCCCGGCTCCCTTCAGAGGTACCAACGGACTCCAGTAGTTTGCAGTGGGTGAAGTCAGTTGGCACTCAGGACTCGTTTCACAGAACCGCTGCACCTCAGCATAGACCCCAGGCCAAAAGAACTGTGGTAATATACATTCCTGTGTCTTTTTTGCCCCCACGTGCCCTCCCAGTATGTGGGTGTGAGCCATTTCGAACATCAACCGATGGTAGGATTGGGGCACTACCAGTTGTTCTACCACCTCATCCCTGATTTTATCAACCCTATAGATTAACTCGTGGTTGATAGCCATGAATGAAAACATCGACTCCGCACCTGATTGCTGAGCCACCCCATTTAATTTGATCACCCTTTTGCGTGCCTGGGTCAGGGTGGTATCCTATAGCTGAGTTGTCCCAAAAGTTTCCTGGGGCACTTCCAGCTCGAGGATTGTCGGGGTTTCCTCGACCTCTCCTGCCATCACATCTAGGGGAACCTATCAGGTTCACACTCAAGTGTCCCGTATAAAGTCCTGAGTGGCCATATACCGCTCAATCAGGCTGACCACTTGATCTAGGGTGCCGGGATCCCCTTGGCCCACCCAACGCTAAATAGAAGCTGGCAGAGTTCTTACTAGCCGATCGACCACCACCCTCTCTGCCATTTGGAAAGGGGTTAAGGTCACAGGCTGAAGCCATTTTTTTTGCCAGTTGAAGCAAGTCATATGCCTGAGACCTGGCGGGGCGAGTCTCCACAAAGGACCACTGGAACACCCGTTGCCAGTCCGAGCATTGTGATGTGATCGTCGTCTGTGTTATTCAGCTGTCTGACTGCGCCCTTAGACTAATTCACGTCCAGGTGCTGACCAATTGTTATTTTTCCCTCGGACAGCACTTTGTACCATAAAGTAGAATGGAAGTATTCATTCATCATAAAAACCATGGATCTGGTAGTGGGATCGCTGTGAATTAGCGCAGGTCTTGATCTGATCCTATCAGCTGATCAGACTCGGTCATTCAGGGATCCTTGAGACACAGATGCAGAGCGGAGGCTTCATATTTGCTTCCATTTTGCTTCAAAGATTTGTTCCTTAGTGATAAATCGTGATCTTCCTAAGGTTTTTTCATTGGCTTGGAAGCAAAGACCCTTCCACACACAGAAGCAAATAGGTACAACTAGGATGACGCCTGAGGAAAAATTGGTCTGTTTCTCTTCACACAATGGATGTGTGACTGTGGCCTTAGGGATCATGCACATGAGTGTACAAATCAGACATTTGCTGTCTGATTTTTGATGAGGTCGCACACGGACAGCGCACTGATCAATGTTATGCAATAGGGCTGTTCAGAAGAATAATTTTTTTTTTCGGTGTGACTGTCCATGAGAAAGAAAATGTCAGCATGCACTACTTTCTACCGAGTCTCGGATAAGACTCACACATTGAAGTCTATGGGTGCGAGAAGAAAATTGATCCCACAAGGAATATCCAAGTGGCATACAATTTTTTACAGATAGATTTCTATTATAAACCAAGGTAACTGTATGCGATCATGGACGTGTTGTATAAAAACGGATCACACACGGACATAAAAAGCAGACGCAGGGATGCCACAATTATTAAAATCAGTTGAGAATTTTAAAAAAAATCGTCTAAGTTTTCTGGATGAAATTCAGGTGACTTCTCATGCACTTGTCTACAGGCGCTCTTAGGCTATGTGCACACGTTAGCCAAAAAGATTTAGTGGAAAACCCAACAGTCACCCACATAATTGTTATCCAAATATAATATATATCATTTTTAAAAGAAATGGGACTGAAACAGGACCAAACAGGACAGACTGCATAGACTAAAATCCACCAAACAAAAAGAACCACAAGAACCACAGTCAAGAGTCCGAATATATGCAAAACATAGAAAAAACTTTATTAAAGATAATATCAGGTAAATAGAAAACAGAAAGGAACAATCACCGTGCCACCCACAGCACGTACAAAAATAGGGCAGGGGAAAGTTGCCTTATATCACATATCAAATACATGGAATGACCTTGCACAATAAATAATAGTCAGATCTGCAAATAGGAGACTAGTTCAAATATCTGTGTCAATGAGACCATGCTCAAAAACATATGTAAACAGTAAGAACAGTCACCAATTTGGTATACATACCGGTCACCCGTAAAGAATAGAAGTGTAGGATGTGCAGGCACACCACCCCTGTCCACTCCGACGCGCGTTTCGGCAAAATGCCTTGCTCAAGGGGTGCACACGTTGAGGTTTTTACCGCGGAACCACAGCGTTTCTGCAGCTGCGGGTCCGCAGCAGTTTCCATTGCGTTTACAGTTACATGTAAACCTATGGAAACCGCAATCCGCTGTGCACATGCTGCGGGAAAAACTGCGCAGAAACACAGCGGTTTACATTCCACAGCATGTCACTTCTTTGTGCAGAACCGCGGTGATTCTGCACACATAGGAATGCATTGATCTGGTTACTTCCCGCATGGGGCTATGCCCACGATGCGGGAAGTAAAGGGATCATGTGCAGATGGTACCCGGGGTGGAGGAGAGGAGACTCTCCTCCAGGCCCTGGCAACCATATTTGTGTAAAAAAAAAAAGAATTAAAATAAAAAATAATGATATACTCACCTCTCAGCCATCCGGTTGCAGGGTTGCTGTGCGAGCAGGACCTGCGATGACGTCGCGGTGACATGACCATGACGTCACGAAGGTCCTTCTCGCACAGCATCTTTGGAACCGGACCGCCGCGTGCAGCGCCGAGGAGATCGGGATGTCAGAGGGTGAGTATATAACCATTTTTTACTTATTTTTAACATTACTATTGATTCTGCATATTGCTGCATATGCAGCATCAATAGTATAGGAGTAAACCCGCAGCGGAAACCGCAAGATAAACAGTGATAAATCTGCAGGGATAACCGCAACGGTTTTGCCCTGCAGATTTATCAAATCCGCTGCGGGAGAACCCGCAGAGGACCCTCCCTACGTGTGCACATAGCCTTAAACTATCAGCGAGTTTGGCCAACATTAGTCTGGTGTGTATCGGGGACTTTAACTACTATGTAAAGGTATGGGCACTTTCAGTCTGACTTATCAGTAGGGGGTGTCATGACTTAGAGTTCCTAGGGCAGCATGACCACAAAATACGGTCCTGCCAAGACTGGTAGGATTGTACCTGTTCTGTATGTAACTAGATGGAGGCCCGATGCTATCACATCGGGAGGGTGGTGAATGTGCTGCTCCCATCCTGCGACCCCATTCCTGTCATATGGTGCTGCCATCCTGCTCCCCCATTCTGTCATGTGCTGCTGCCATCCTGCGCCCCCATACTGTCATGTGCTGCTCCCATCCTGTGCCCAAATTCTGTCATGTGCTGCTCCCATCCTGCGCCCCCATTCTGTCATGTGCTGCTGCCATCCTGCGCACCCATGCTGACATGTGCTACTCCCATCCATATGCCCCGTATGCTGCTCCATAAAGGTTGATGGCCCACATAAGATGCTCCATAGCATAATATGTCCCGTATGCTGCTGCTGCTATTAAAAAAAAAAGACATTCTCTCCTCTCGTTGCTGGGTGCTGAGTGCCAGGGGCCTGAGCAGGCGGGGACACCGGTGTGCTATGGGGGTGAGGTGCCGGAGTCGCCGCTGGCTCAGGCCCCCGGCACTTGTGATATTCACCTGTCCCCGTTCCACCGCTGCGTGCCGCTCTGTCTTCCGGGTCTCTGGCTTTGACTGTTCAGGCAGAGGGCGCGCACTAACCATGTCATCGCGCTTTCTGACCTGAACATCACAGCCAGATGATGCAGACGACAGAGCAGTGCACAGCGGTGGAACAAGGACAGGTGAATATAGCCTGGTTCACCCTCCTTGGTCATACTCACCCCATCCTGGCACAGTCCCTGCTTCTCTGCTTATCAGACATCGCGGTATGTGTTCAGTACTTATGCATACCGCGTTCTCCGGCGACCTGGATCCCAGCGGTGGGGAGGGGTTCTTGCAGCGGGGGGTCTGCGCAAGGGCCCGGTACCACCAGCGGGTGCCATATTGGAATTGTCTGTCATCCACTTCCGGTGCGGCACGCTGGATTATGGGATTCGAGGACGTCCAGACGGAAGTGGATGACAGACAATTTAAGGTAAGTATATAAATAGAAGTTTACCCTGAGAGAAATGACAGTAATCTGTTCGGGTGAACCCCCACTGACATATATGTGCCTGCTAAATTAACTGATTATTTGCTGTGATAGCTTTGTGCCCAGAAGAGGCTGTTTTTGGTTTTGAATCCCTTGGAGTTTTAGGAAAGCAATAAAACTGCACATGTTTGGCCCAAGCTGCATTGCCTGTGTGAACGCTGCCTAATGCCTACCCGAGAACGTGAATCCCTACGCCAGTGACACACTTGTCCATCGGCTGAGTCTTGTATGCAACTTATTCCCATTAAAGTGAATGATGCAATACCAGCTCCAATATAAATCCTTCTAATGCCTCATTCAGATGTCAGTTTTTCTCATGTGTTTTTCACGGATAACATTCATAGTCTGCGAGGGCTGTTCATGTGACTATGTATCTTTGCAGACTGAGTGGTCTGCACAAAATCATGGAAACTTTCCAATATCGATCTGATTCTGGGATCAAACTGGACAATGCAGATCTATGGCTCTGGGAAAAATCGGACAGCACTCTGATGCCTTACGTGTGCTGTTTGTTTTTCACGGACTGTTTGATAAATAGTTGAGAAAACTTCCTTTTTTTTTCATCCTAGAAAAACTGCTGAAAGTCTGTTGGAAGAAACTGACAATGACCAAACTCTGATGACACTCTAATCAAAAACACTGATGAAACTGGGACCATTTTCTTTAATGTACGAGAACAATCACTTGTGTGAATGAAGCCTAAGGGCTTCTTTCTTCTGATGAGTCTGTTACTATTACAGATAAAACATATAATGGACAGGGGGTACAGTGCCAAGGGCACCAGCTATTCACTATGTTGCATTACTGAGAATTCGCTTGTCTTAAGTTTGTTTTTTTCACAATGATACTAAAAGTAAGGTGTAACAGTCTAATTTTTTCCAGCTATAGTAGAAGTCATTCAATCGTTTTTTGCTTTAGAGGGAACTGTCCTACTTGTATCTTGTGCCACCTTAGTTGGCAATGGTGTCTTCAGGTAAGTGGCAGGAATGGCACAGGGATATATGACATCCCATCAGCCTTACAGGTTGTGTTCTATCAGCTCAATGAAGCGCATTTTCTAGTAAGTTTGTATCCACAAAACACTATTTAAACATTTCCTTTATGTAGGAAAATGTATAGATTTGTAGAGAACTAGCACTATAGATGCTTCACAAACCTGCATGTTTATGGTTTGGACATATACTGTATAATGCAACAATATAAAATAAAATTAAATAAATACCACAAATAAAAGAACTGCAAAAAACTGTTTTCTCCATGTGAAGAAGAAAAGAAGGCAAGCAGTGACAGGGTAGGATATTGAAGCAAGCCATTATTTCCTGAGCAGAAGGATAGTTTGACAATCAAATGACAATACTTGGCTAACTCCCCGCATATTTCTGGATCTCAAGAAAGTCTCCCATTTACCAGTTGTATTGGCAACACCTATAAAGTAGTGCTTGATAAGTCTGTGTCACCAGCCATCCCTCACTCCGAGGCAGCCTCCAAACAAGACTTCCTGGGTGGTCGTACTGGGGGAAGACAAATTCATGCCAACTGCTAGTTTGAGAACAAAAGGAAAATGTAACCCTGAGTTCTAGGCCTGTTGGAAGCATTTGTTCCAGTCAAGATTTTGCATTTGTTCAATCCTGGAATAATAAGTGATTGACACCTCCTTAGAATGTTCTTTAGCTCTAGGGGATAATCAGACTAGGGTCTTTGTTGTGAAGGCTTTTCAATGGTTTCAATGGGAATTAAACCACTATCGACTCTAGCCTATATCTCCAGCAGCACAGTCCATACAAATTTATTAGTTATGTCTTTTTAAATGAGATTAAATTGAAATGACTTTTATCCCTTCCTCCCCTACTTTTTCAGAGCTCCTTCCCCTTGCTAGAGTGTATTCATGTCGAATTCAGAGTGTTCTTTTTATTACTATAGGTACAACGTGACTGTCAGCCTGCGGCTGTACCCTGCAGTCAGATACACTGGGAATTGTGACTTTCTAAGGACACCTGGATGCACAAGACCTAACACACTGAGCCAAACAAACATAGGAGAAATCCGGCAGAATTACTGTAATGAAGAAAAATAGCAATAGGGAGTCTTATGTCTTTTATAAAGAATCCAACAATGTGCAGTATCAGGAAGTGAGCACAGAAGATCTAGAAATAAAAAAACAGGGAATTATTCAAACTTAATTTAAAAAATTAAATTTGCCGCAAACTTTCAAATAATATTCTATTTACAATGTTATATTTTTAAATTATGTAAAAAAATTATAGCGTTACATATAAAAAAGATTATAAGTAATAATATCGAAAACCTTTGATTTAATTTTGAGTCTTTCATAAATTGAGAGAGGAGCCACTGGGCACTAAAATAATACTCTAATGTATGTATGTATGTTTTGGAAAACATATTTTAATGATTCTATTGAAACAAACCAATTCAAAACTTATATCATCACCAGAAAAAAAAATATATATAATAGTTTGTACATCAATCTATTTTTAAATCAGTAAATTATGAGAGGAGCCACTGGGCGCTAAAATGATCCAGTACCCAAATGTATGTAATGTAAATGGAAGTAATATTTTTAATGATTTTATTGAAATAAATCAAATAAACATATGCGTTATCATCAGAAAAAAATAAATAATAGTTTGTACATCAGACTATTTCACAAACTGTAAATTGAGAGAGGAGCCACTACGCGCTAAAATGACCTATTAGGGTATGCGCACACGTTGCGGATTAGCCTCAGGAATTTTTTGTTCAGATTCTGCATCTCTTGGCAGAAAACACAGGTGCGGATTTGATATGCTTTTGGTGCGGATTTTGTGCTGATTTGCTGCGGATGTACTGCGGATTTTGTGCGGATTTACTGCATTTTTTACCCCTGGGGATTTCTATAATGGAACAAAAACGCTGCAGATCCACAAAAAAGAAGTGACATGCTACTTCTTTTAATCATTTCCGAACTGAATTTTCCGCACCATCAGCACCGCGTTTTTTTTCTCATTGATTTACATTGCACTGTAAATCACTTGAGGATCTGCAGCGTTTCTGCACGGAAAAAAACACTGCGGATCCGCAACGTGTGCACATACCCTCACTTTAATGTATATATGTTTTGTAAATAATATTTTAAATGATTCCATTTAAACAAATCAAATAAAAATTTGCATTATCGACAGAAAATAAAAATTAACAATTAATTATACATCTGTTTCTAAAAGATATACTAATGGCAAAATACCAACGTTCTCTACAAAATCGACACAGGACAGGTTAACTCTTAATGAACAGTGACAAATAACTGCAAATACATGCAAAATATGCACAAAAATAAATGATAAAAATTATTTTAAAAAAATACATAAAAAATTAAAGAAAAGTAAATGTTTCTATTTTTTTTATGTATTTTTAAAAATACATTTTAGACCAAAATAAAATTGTATATATATTTTTGAAATGTATTTGTGCCTTGTGGCACAATATGTGAGTACAATATGAACACGTATTATGAGGAATGTAGCAAGTAGTAGTGCTGAAGGGCTGAAAATATTCAAAATATCAAAGCTGAATATCTCTTACTTGATTTTTCACACTGAGATTAATGGTTGATATTTTACCAATCTCAAAGATAGCTCTATTAAATTCTCCTGACTTTTATTCTACCTTTGAGTGCATGTGAAAGTCCAATATCAGGGAGAAAAAAACTGCAAGGTAAAGTAAAAGTATTTCTCATAGGTGACTTTTTCAAGTCCTTTAATCTAGTTGACATCCTGTGCTCACAAATACAAGTAGATCTTGGTAATGGGTCCACTTAGCTGCTCAAGAGCTCTCCACTATTAAATATTTGCTCTAGCTCTTAGGGAGATTTTAGTTCGGCTATTTAAACCTTAAAGAGAAATCAGCGGAAAGAAGAAAATATCCAGAAATCTTTATCTGTAGCTCAAATGTGAAATCATTTCAATTTTAATTTGTGCAGATTGTTATACATTACAATCATGGATATAGATATATTTCTATACAATTTTATATGCTGATTTTAGACTCTGTACTTCAATAATTTTTTGTTCAATGTACCAACCCTGTCAGTACTTTCCGTCACCCAGCCTCTTCCCTCGACAATTTGCTAAAACCATCTTTAAACATATTTTCTTCAATTTTCTGTTGTAATAGTTCAATGATATTATAGGACCAAATTTAGATACAGTACATGTATGATATCACCTGGTATTAGAATTTTTTTTAAGTTTCCTATGATGCCCAATACTACACTTAGGCCGGAGTAACACTAGACCGTAATATGGATGAGTGCTATGCGATAAAAAATCGCACAGCACTCAGCCCAATGTTAATCTATGGGGCAGCTCCCATCATCTGTTGTTTTCTCGGCGGTATTCTACGTGCAAGAGAAATCGCACCATGCTGCGATTTCCACCGTATCTCAGCTGAGAAACGCCAATGAAAGTCTATGGGTGTGAGAAAAACTCGCACACCACACAGACCATCAGTGTGACTTGCGAGAAATACGCACCGGTGTCCTTTAGAAAAGCCGGCAATTCAGTGCGGTGTACAGTAAAATCACACTGACAGGTTAGAATAGAATAGATAAAATAAATGTCTACACATAGCATAGATGTGTATATACATTATATATACACTCACTGGCCACTTTATTAGGTACACCATGCTAGTAACGGGTTGGACCCCCTTTTGCCTTCAGAACTGCCTCAATTCTTCGTGGCATAGATTCAACAAGGTGCTGGAAGCATTCCTCAGAGATTTTGGTCCATATTGACATGATGGCATCACACAGTTGCCGCAGATTTGTCGGCTGCACATCCCAAAGATGCTCCATACAAGGCAGGATGGATCCATGCTTTCATGTTGTTTACGCCAAATTCTGACCCTACCATCCGAATGTCGCAGCAGAAATCGAGACTCATCAGACCAAGCAACGTTTTTCCAATCTTCTACTGTCCAATTTCGATGAGCTTGTACAAATTGTAGCCTCAGTTTCCTGTTCTTAGCTGAAAGGAGTGGTACCCGGTGTGGTCTTCTGCTGCTGTAGCCCATCTGCCTCAAAGTTCGACGCACTGTGCGTTCAGAGATGCTCTTAGGCCTACCTTGGTTGTAACGGGTGGCGATTTGAGTCACTGTTGCCTTTCTATCAGCTCGAACCAGTCTGCCCATTCTCCTCTGACCTCTGGCATCAACAAGGCATTTCCGCCCACAGAACTGCCGCTCACTGGATTTTTTTTCTTTTTCGGACCATTCTCTGTAAACCCTAGAGATGGTTGTGCGTGAAAATCCCAGTAGATCAGCAGTTTCTGAAATACTCAGACCAGCCCTTCTGGCACCAACAACCATGTCACGTTCAAAGGCACTCAAATCACCTTTCTTCCCCATACTGATGCTCGGTTTGAACTGCAGGAGATTGTCTTGACCATGTCTACATGCCTAAATGCACTGAGTTGCCGCCATGTGATTGGCTGATTAGAAATTAAGTGTTAACAAGAAGTTGGACAGGTGTACCTAATAAAGTGGCCAGTGAGTGTATATATATGTCATTAACACACATATATATATCTTTATATTTCATAGAGAGTTAGATAGCAGTCAATCCACGGAAAAAACTGGCGTGGGCTCCAGCGCAATTCTTTCTGCCAGAGAGGGAAAGCCAGTGACTGAGGGCAGATATTAATATATTAATAGCCCAGAGATGGACCATGGTTATTGCCCCCCCCCCCAGCTAAAAACATCCCCAGAAAAGGCGCATCTGTAAATGAACTCTTCAGCCTGCCCGGTAAGGCATATTCGCTGTCTAAGACGCACCCCCATTTTCCCCCAAGTTTGGGGGGGAAAAAAGTGCATCTTACAAAGTGAAAAATATGGTATACATGTGTGGACACACCTTCTCATTTAAAGATTTTTCTGTATTTTCATGACTATGAAAATTGTAAATTCACACTGAAGGCATCAAAACTATGAATTAACACATGTGGAATTATATACTTAACAAAAAAAGTGTGAAACAACTGAAAATATGTGTTATATTCTAGGTTCTTCAAAGTAGCCAACCTTTGCTTTGATGACTGCTTTGCACACTCTTGGCATTCTCTTGATGAGCCTCAAGAGGTAGTCACCGGAAATGGTCTTCCAACAATCTTGAAGGAGTTCCCAGAGATGCTTAGCACTTGTTGGCCCTTTTGCCTTCACTCTGCGGTCCAGGTCACCCCAAACCATCTCGATTGGGTTCATGTCATGATCTCCATGGCCAGAGAACTAGCATAAGCCTCTATAGGAACAAGCTCTTGGAAGATGTAACTATACTGACCATGAACTAAACCTACCGCATCATCTAGAAGTAGCCAGGTAGCATGTCCTACTTTTTATCCCTATATGCCCAGCGCCGGCCGGAGAACTAAATAATGCTAGCCGAGGGAAATATAAGACCTGACTCACCTCTAGAGAAATGCCCAAAAAAAGGAGACAGAGGCCCCCCACATATATTGGCGGTGATTTTAGAAGAAATAACAAACGCAGCAGGAAAATAGTTTTAGCAAATTTGAGGTCCGCTTTCTAGATAGCAGAAGACAGAAAGCATACTTTCATGGTCAGTAGAAAACCCTAACAAAACACATCCAGAAATTACTTTAGGACTCTGGCATTAACTCATAATACCAGAGTGGCAATTCCTGATCAACAAGAGCTTTCCAGACACAGTAACGAAACTGCAGCTGTGAACTGGAACCAAAATACAAAAACAAAACATGGACGAATGTCCAACTTATCTAGTAGATGTCTGGGAGCAGGAACAAGCACAGAGAGGCTTCTGATAACATTGTTGACCGGCAAGCATCTAACAGAGAAGCCAGGTTATATAGCGACACCCAGATCTAATCAGAACAGGTGAACAGGGAAGATGATGTCACAAGTTCAATTCCACCAGTAGCCACCGGGGGAGCCCAGAATCCAAATTCACAACAGTACCCCCCCCTCAAGGAGGGGGCACCGAACCCTCACCAGAACCACCAGGGCGATCAGGATGGGCCCTATGAAAGGCACGAACCAGATCAGAGGCATGAACATCAGATGCAGTGACCCAAGAATTATCCTCCTGGCCATATCCCTTCCACTTGACCAGATACTGGAGTCTCCGTCTGGAAACACGGGAGTCTAGGATTTTTTCCACAACGTACTCCAACTCACCCTCAACCAACACCGGAGCAGGAGGCTCAACGGAAGGCACAACCGGTGCCTCATACCTGCGCAATAACGACCGATGAAAAACGTTATGAATAGAAAAGGATGCAGGGAGGTCCAAACGGAAGGAAACAGGGTTAAGAATCTCCAATATTTTATACGGACCGATGAACCGAGGCTTAAACTTAGGAGATGAGACCCTCATAGGGACAAAACGAGAAGACAACCACACCAAATCTCCAACACAAAGCCGAGGACCAACACGACGGTGACGGTTGGCAAAAAGCTGAGTCTTCTCCTGGGACAACTTTAAATTGTCCATCACCTGCCCCCAGATATGATGCAATCTCTCCACCACCGCATCCACTCCAGGACAATCCGAGGATTCCATCTGACCGGAGGAAAATCGAGGATGGAACCCCGAATTACAGAAAAACGGGGAAACCAAGGTGGCAGAGCTGGCCCGATTATTGAGGGCGAACTCCGCCAATGGCAAAAAAGCAACCCAATCATCCTGGTCAGCAGACACAAAACACCTCAGATATGTCTCCAGGGTCTGATTAGTCCGCTCGGTCTGGCCATTAGTCTGAGGGTGAAAAGCAGACGAAAAAGACAAATCTATGCCCATCCTAGCACAAAATGCCCGCCAAAATCTAGACACAAATTGGGTTCCTCTGTCAGAAACGATATTCTCAGGAATACCATGCAAACGAACAACATTTTGAAAAAACAGGGGCACCAACTCGGAAGAAGAAGGCAATTTGGGCAGGGGAACCAAATGAACCATCTTAGAAAAACGGTCACACACCACCCAGATGACAGACATCTTCTGAGAAACAGGCAGATCTGAAATAAAATCCATCGAGATGTGTGTCCAAGGCCTCTTAGGAATAGGCAAGGGCAACAATAATCCACTAGCCCGAGAACAACAAGGCTTGGCCCGAGCACAAACGTCACAAGACTGCACAAAGCCTCGCACATCTCGTGACAGGGAAGGCCACCAGAAGGATCTTGCCACCAAATCCCTGGTACCAAAAATTCCAGGATGACCTGCCAACGCAGAAGAATGCACCTCAGAGATGACTTTACTGGTCCAATCATCAGGAACAAACAGCCTATCAGGCGGACAACGATCCGGTCTATCCGCCTGAAACTCCTGCAAGGCCCGCCGCAGGTCTGGAGAAACGGCTGACAAGATAACTCCCTCCTTAAGAATACCTGTGGGGTCAGAGTTGCCAGGTGAATCAGGCTCAAAACTCCTAGAAAGGGCATCCGCCTTAACATTCTTAGAACCCGGTAGGTATGACACCACAAAATTAAACCGAGAAAAAAATAATGACCAGCGCGCCTGTCTAGGATTCAGGCGCCTGGCGGTCTCAAGATAAATCAAATTTTTGTGGTCAGTCAATACCACCACCTGATGTCTGGCCCCCTCGAGCCAATGGCGCCACTCCTCAAACGCCCACTTCATGGCCAAAAGCTCCCGATTCCCAACATCATAATTCCGCTCAGCGGGCGAAAATTTACGGGAAAAGAAGGCACAAGGCCTCATCACGGCGCAGTCAGAACTTTTCTGCGACAACACTGCCCCAGCTCCGATCTCAGAAGCGTCGACCTCAACCTGAAAAGGAAGAGTCACATCAGGCTGACGCAACACAGGGGCAGAAGAAAAACAGCGCTTAAGCTCCTGAAAGGCCTCCACAGCATCAGGGGACCAATTAGCAACATCAGCACCCTGTCTAGTCAAATCGGTCAATGGCTTAACGACATCCGAAAAACCAGAAATAAATCGACGATAAAAGTTGGCAAAGCCCAAAAATTTCTGAAGACTTTTAAGAGAAGAGGGCTGCGTCCAATCACAAATAGCTTGAACCTTGACAGGATCCATCTCAATGGAAGAGGGAGAAAAAATATATCCCAAAAAGGAAATTCTCTGAACCCCAAAAACGCACTTAGAACCCTTGACACACAGAGAATTAGACCGCAAAACCTGAAAAACCCTCTTAACTTGCCGGACATGAGAGTCCCAGTCATCCGAAAAAATCAGAATATCATCCAGATACACTATCATAAATTTATCCAAAAAATCGCGGAAAATATCATGCATAAAGGACTGGAAGACTGAAGGGGCATTAGAAAGACCAAAAGGCATCACCAAATACTCAAAGTGGCCCTCGGGCGTATTAAATGCGGTTTTCCACTCATCCCCCTGCCTGATCCGCACCAAATTATACGCCCCACGGAGATCAATCTTAGAGAACCACTTGGCCCCCTTTATGCGAGCAAACAAATCAGTCAGCAACGGCAATGGGTATTGATATTTAACCGTGATTTTATTCAAAAGCCGATAATCAATACATGGTCTCAAAGAGCCGTCTTTTTTTGACACAAAGAAAAAACCGGCTCCTAAGGGAGATGACGATGGACGAATATGTCCCTTTTCCAAGGACTCCTTTATATATTCTCGCATAGCAGTATGTTCAGGCACAGACAGATTAAATAAACGACCCTTTGGGTATTTACTACCCGGAATTAAATCTATAGCACAATCGCACTCACGGTGCGGAGGTAGTGAACCCAGCTTGGGTTCTTCAAAGACGTCACGATAATCAGACAGGAACTCAGGGATTTCAGAGGGAATAGATGATGAAATGGACACCAAAGGTACGTCCCCATGAGTCCCCTTACATCCCCAGCTCAACACAGACATAGCTCTCCAGTCAAGGACTGGGTTGTGAGACTGCAGCCATGGCAATCCCAGCACCAAATCATCATGTAGATTATACAGCACCAGAAAACGAATAGTCTCCTGGTGATCCGGATTAATACACATAGTCACTTGTGTCCAGTATTGTGGTTTATTATTAGCCAATGGGGTGGAGTCAATCCCCTTCAGAGGAATAAGAGTTTCCAAAGGCTCTAAATCATACCCACAACGATTGGCAAAGGACCAATCCATAAGACTCAAAGCGGCGCCAGAGTCGATATAGGCGTCAGTAGTAATAGATGACAAAGAGCAAATCAGGGTCACAGACAAAATAAATTTAGACTGTAAAGTGCCAATGGAAACGGATTTATCAAGCTTTTTAGTACGCTTAGAGCATGCTGATATAACATGAGTAGAATCCCCACAATAGAAACACAACCCATTTTTCCGTCTAAAATTCTGCCGCTCGCTTCTGGACAGAATTCTATCACACTGCATGCTTTCTGGCGTCTTCTCAGTGGACACCGCCAGATGGTGCACTGGTTTGCGCTCCCGCAGACGCCTATCGATCTGAATGGCCATTGTCATGGACTCATTCAGACCCGCAGGCACAGGGAACCCCACCATAACATCCTTAATGGCATCAGAGAGACCCTCTCTGAAAGTAGCCGCCAAGGCACACTCATTCCACTGAGTAAGCACAGACCATTTACGGAATCTTTGGCAGTAAATTTCAGCTTCATCTTGCCCCTGCGATAGGGACATCAAAGTTTTTTCTGCCTGAAGTTCCAAATGAGGTTCCTCATACAGCAAGCCCAAGGCCAAAAAAAACGCATCCACATTGCGCAACGCAGGATCCCCTGGTGCCAGTGCAAAAGCCCAGTCTTGAGGGTCGCCCCGGAGCAAGGAAATCACAATCCCAACCTGCTGTGCAGGGTCTCCAGCAGAACGAGATTTCAGGGACAAAAATAGCTTACAATTATTTCTAAAATTCTGAAAGCTAGATCTATTCCCTGAGAAGAATTCCGGCAAAGGAATTCTCGGCTCAGATACCGGAGCATGAATAATAAAATCTTGCAAATTTTGTACTTTCGTGGTGAGATTATTCAAACCTGCAGTTACACTCTGAAGATCCATTATTAACAGGTGAACACAAAGCCATTCAAAGATTATAAGGAGAGAGAAAAAAAAGAAAGACTGCAGCATAGACAGACTGGCAAGTGATCCAATTAAGAGCACAGAGAAAAAAAAAAAAAAAAAAAAAAACTCTCAGCAGACTTCTTATTTCTCTCCTTTCTCAGCCAAGGATTTTAACCCTTTAGTGGGCCGGTCAAACTGTCATGATCTCCATGGCCAGAGAACTAGCATAAGCCTCTATAGGAACAAGCTCTTGGAAGATGTAACTATACTGACCATGAACTAAACCTACCGCATCATCTAGAAGTAGCCAGGTAGCATGTCCTACTTTTTATCCCTATATGCCCAGCGCCGGCCGGAGAACTAAATAATGCTAGCCGAGGGAAATATAAGACCTGACTCACCTCTAGAGAAATGCCCAAAAAAAGGAGACAGAGGCCCCCCACATATATTGGCGGTGATTTTAGAAGAAATAACAAACGCAGCAGGAAAATAGTTTTAGCAAATTTGAGGTCCGCTTTCTAGATAGCAGAAGACAGAAAGCATACTTTCATGGTCAGTAGAAAACCCTAACAAAACACATCCAGAAATTACTTTAGGACTCTGGCATTAACTCATAATACCAGAGTGGCAATTCCTGATCAACAAGAGCTTTCCAGACACAGTAACGAAACTGCAGCTGTGAACTGGAACCAAAATACAAAAACAAAACATGGACGAATGTCCAACTTATCTAGTAGATGTCTGGGAGCAGGAACAAGCACAGAGAGGCTTCTGATAACATTGTTGACCGGCAAGCATCTAACAGAGAAGCCAGGTTATATAGCGACACCCAGATCTAATCAGAACAGGTGAACAGGGAAGATGATGTCACAAGTTCAATTCCACCAGTAGCCACCGGGGGAGCCCAGAATCCAAATTCACAACAGGTTCAGGTCTGATGACTGTGGAGGCCAGGTCATCTGGCGTAGCACCCCATCACTCTCCTTCTTGGTCAAATAGCCCATACACAACCTGGAGGTGTGTTTGAGGTCATTGTCCTGTTGAAAACTAAATGATGGTCCAACTAAACGCAAACCGGATGGAATAGCATGCCTAGTATGTCTTCAATTTTGAATAAATCCCCAACAGTGTCACCAGCAAAGCACCCCCACACCATCACACCTCCTCCTCCATGCTTCACGGTGGGAACCAGGCATGTAGAGTCCATCCGTTCACCTTTTCTGCGTCGCACAAAGACACAGTGGTTGGAACCAAAGATCTCAAATTTGGACTCATCAGACCAATGCACAGATTTCCACTGGTCTAATGTCCATTCCTTGTGTTGTTTAGCCCAGACAAGTCTCTTCTGCTTGTTGCCTGTCCTAGCAGCTATTTTACCATGAAGGACTGCTGCACAAAGTCTCCTCTTAACAGTTGTTGTAGAGATGTGTATGTTGCTAGAACTCTGTGTGGCATTGACCTGGTCTCTAATCTGAGCTGCTGTTAACCTGCGATTTCTGAGGCTGGTGACTCCTATAAACTTATCCTCAGAAGCAGAGGTGACTCTTGGTCTTCCTTTCTTGGGGCGGTCCTCATGTGAGCCAGTTTCTTTGTAGCGCTTGATGGTTTTAGGGGACTTGGGGACACTTTCAAAGTTTTCCCAATTTTTCGGACTGACTGACCTTCATTTCTTAAAGTAATGATGGCCACTCGTTTTTCTTTACTAAGCTGCTTTTTTCTTGCCATAATAAACATTCTAACAGTCTATTCAGTAGGACTATCAGCTGTGTATCCACCAGACTTATGCAGAACACAACTGATGGCCCCAACCCCATTTATAAGGCAAGAAATCCTACTTATTAAACCTGACAGGGCACACCTGTGAAGTAAGTAAAAACCATTTCCGGTGACTACCTCTTGAAGCTCATCAAGAGAATGCCAAGAGTGTGCAAAGCAGTCATCATAGTAAAAGGTGGCTACTTTGAAGAACCTAGAATATAAGATATATTTTCAGTTGTTTCACACTTTTTTGTTAAGTATATAATTCCATGTGTGTTAATTCATAGTTTTGATGCCTTCAGTGTGAATTTACAATTTTCATAATCATGAAAATACATAATAATCTTTAAATGAGGTGTGTCCAAACTTTTGGTCTGTACTATATATATATATATATATATATATATATATACTGTATATATACTGTATATAAGTTTTCACGAATATTTGAGCTCATTAATCCACTATATGTCCACTTTGCAAGCTGGTGAGAAAATCTCGCCATACGGATGACACACGGATACTTTTTGGAGAAAAAAATCGCATCCTCGCATTGAATACGGATGACATACGGATCACTGTTCATGAACATTTCTGCATATCTCGGCCGTGTAAAATGGACCGATTTTTTTATACGTTGTGTGTGACTCCAGCCTTATAGTAACATCTGTAATATTGTGTATGCCCCCTCCTGCTGGCAAAACCTGCTGGTAGTGTGTCCACAAATAATTCCAATACAGTATGTGGTATGAGGTGACAGTGTGGTTTATTCTCAACACGTTTCAAAGTTATCAGACTTTTTTAAGAAGAAATATTTCATCTTTGAAACAAGTTGAGAACTTTGTTTCAAGCATATATTACTCTTTTAAACTGACCTGTGGAAAGTAACAGGTAAGGGAAATATAACAATCACACTTGAAACCAAATAAAAATAGGAGAAGTTGACTCAATCTTTGCATTGTGTGTCTGTGTGTGCCACACTAAGTATGGAGAACAGAAAGAGAAGAGAACTGTCTGATGACTTGAGAACCAAAATTGTTGAAAAATATCAACCATCTCAAGGTTACAACGCCATCGCCAGAGACCTTCATTTTCCTTATTTTACTGTGCGCAACATAATCAACAAGTTTACAATCTATGGCACTGTAGTTAATCACCCTGGATGAAAGAAAAATTGATGAAAAGTTGCAATGTAGGATAGTCCAAATGGTAGATAAGCAGCTCCAATCGAGTTCCAAAGAAATTCAAACTGTCCTACAGGCTCAGGGTGCATCAGTGTCAGTGCAAATTATTGATTGATATTTTAATGAAATGAAACGCTATGGCAGGAGATCCAGGAGGACCGCACTGCTGACTCAGAGATATTAAAAAGCTAGACTGCAGACAAAATGTAAATTAGTAAGCCAAAATCCTTCTGGAAAAGTGTTGTGTTGACAGATGAAACCAAGATAGAGCTTTTTAGTAAAGCATATCATTCTACTGTTTACCAAAAATGGAATGAGGCCTACAAAGAAAAGAAGTCAGTACCTACAGTCAAATATGGTGGAGGTTCAAAGATGTTTTGGGGTTGTATTGCTGCCTCTGGTACTGGGCGCCTTGACTGTGTGCAAGGGATCATGAAATGTTAAGATTACCAAAGGATTTTGGGTCGCAAAATAGTGACCAGTGTCAGAAAGCTGGTTTTATATCCTAGGTCATGGGTCCTAGGACAATGACCCAAAACATACTTTAAGAAGCACCCAGAAATGAATGGAAATAAAGCAATGTAGAGTTCTGAAGTGGCCAGCAATGAGTTTAGATCTAAATCCCATTGAACACCTATAAAGAGATCTTTAAATTGCTGTTGGGAGAAGGCACCCTTCGAATATGAGACACCTGTAGCAGTTTGCAAAAGAAAAGTGGTCCAAACTTCCAATTGAGAGGTGTAAGAAGCTTGTTGATGATATTTGGAAGCTATTGATTGCTGTTATTTATTCCAAAGGGTGTGCAACCATATTTTAAGTTGATGGTGTCAGCAATTTTGTCTGTTGATGATTTGTGTACAAATATGTCCAGTTTGCCTTTTTTGTATATGTTTTTTCGGTTGTTCCACATAAACGCAAAGGAAATAAACATGGGTATAACAAAACATGTGTAATTTGAGAGCAATGCTTCATTTTCTGGAACAATTTCAAAGGTGCCATCACTTTTGGCCATGACTGTATATGTTCTCCATCCTAGGCCCATTGTGGTATATACAGTTGTGCTCAAAAGTTTACATACCCCGGCAGAATTTTTGTTTTCTTGGTCTTTTTTCAGAGAATATGAATGGTAACACCAAAACTTTTTCTCCACTCATGGTTAGTGGTTGGGTAAAGTCATTTATTGTCAAACTACTATGTTTTCTCTTTTTAAATCATAATGACAACCCAAAACATCCAAATGACCCTGATCAAAAGTTCACATACCCCATTTCTTAATACCGTATATTGCCTCTCTAACATCAATGACAGCTTGAAGTCTTTTGTGGTAGTTGTGGATGAGGTTCTTTATTTTCTCAGATGATAAAGCTTTCCACTCTTCTTGGCAAAAAGCATCCAGTTCCCGCAAATTCCTGGGCTGTCAAGCATGAACTGCGCGTTTGAGATCTCCCCAGCGAGGCTCAATGATATTGAGGCCAGGAGACTGAGATGACCACTCCAGAACCTTCACTTTTTTTTCTGCTGTAGCCAATGACATGTCGACTTCGCCTTGTGATTTGGATCGTTGTCAAGTTGGAACATCCAAATATGTCCCATGCGCAGCTTCCGGGCTGTGCAAATTTGCCTCCAGTATTTCTGATAACGTGCTGCATTCATCTTTTCTTCAACTTTGACCAAGTTTCCTGTGCCTTTGTAGCTCACACATCCCCAAAATATCAGCGATCCACTTCCATGCTTTACAGTAGGAATGGTGTTCCTTTCATCATAGGCCTTGTTGATCTCACTCCAAATGTAACGGATATGTTTGTGGCCAAAAAGTTCACTTTTGGTCTCATCACTACAAATTACCTTGTTCCAGAAGTTTTGAGGCTTGTCTGTGCTGTTTTGCGTATTGTATGCAAGACACTTTGTGGCATTTGCGCAGTAATGGCTTTCTTCTGGTGACTCGACCATGCAACCCATTTTTCTTCAAGTGCCTCCTTATTGAAAGAGCCACACCGCTAGTTTTCAGAAAGTACTGAATTTCAGCTGATGTTATTTGTGGGTTTTTCTTTGCATTCCGAACAACTTTCCTGGCAGTTGTGGACGACATTTTTGTTGGTCTACCTGACCGTGGTTTTGTTTTTACAGAGCCCCTGATTTTCCATTTGTTAATCACAGTTTGAACACTGCTAACTGGCATTATCAATTCCTTGGACATCTTTTTGCATCTCTTTCCTATACAGTTCAACTACCTTTTCCCATAGATCCGTTGACAATTCCTTTGCTTTCTCCATGACTCACAATCCAGAAATGAAAGTGGCTGGATGAAAGATGCAAGAGTCTGTCTGGATACCAGAAACTCACTCAATTTTTATGCACAAGCACTAATTACAAGCAAACAGGTCACAGGTGAGGATATTTCCTTTAGTAGCCATTCAAACCCATTTGTGTCAACTTCTGTGCATGTTATCAGGCCAAAATCACCAGGGTATGTGAACTTTTGATCAAGGTCATTTGGATGTTTTGGGTTGTCATTATGATTTATAAAGAGAAAACACAGTAGTTTGACAATAAATGGCTTCACCCAACCACTAACCATGAGTGGAGAAAAAGTTTTGGTGTTATCATTCATATTCTCTGAAAATAGGCTAAGAAAGCAAAAATTCTGCAGGGGTATGTACATTTTTTAGCACAACTGTATATATAGGTCCCCCATCCTGGTATATATATATATCCCTTACCCAAGGGCCAGTCATGGAATATATGTTCCCCATCCTGGTATATATGTCCCTTATACTCAGCCCCATTCTGGTTGCATGTCCCATATCCTGGGCCCCATCCTGGAATATATAGCCCCCATCCTGGTATATATATCTCTTATCCTGAGCCCATCCTGGCATATATTTTCCCCATTCTGCCACTGTTCTTAAATGCATAGAAAAAACTAAATGATTATACTCACCTCTCATACGCTTCCCGACGCATGGCATCCTCTTCTGAGACAAGCAGCAAACTTCTGCGTGCAAGCAACAGACAGTGTGTGATATCTGCCATGTGCGCTCAGTCACATGCACGTCGATGTCAGCTGCTGCCCTCTGATTTTTTGTATTGTAGAGCACAGACCCGCCGAGTCCCCTGCGCCACAATACACTTCAGCTAAATGTGCATCCGAGGACACATATTTAGTTGAAGTTTGGGCTGGCATTAGTGTGCCACCCACCTGCATGGGCCTGGCCGCTATCATGGCCTCAGCAACCACGATTGTTATTGGAGCACCCCATGAGGCCATGGGGTACTCAGTACCGGGTCCGACATGGCAGTTCTTAAAGGGGAAGGTCACAGCAGCAGTAGCCCGGTCCGTAGCCCTGGGTGTCCAATAATAAAGCGATGTTTTTATGGTAAATGGGAAATGGGAATAAAGTTTATGGGTAGAAGGGGAAATGTGCGTGACGCCCCCGTGGTGTTCGGCAATGAGGTGGTTGCCGACGCTGCAGTTCAGATCCTCTGGGGCAGATGGTGATGCAGCTGTGTTGGTGCAGCTCTCTACGGGTAGAGCTAACCCCAGGGCAGATGTACTGTAGAGATATAAGATGGTCTTGGTGGCTATGCCGGGCAGGTGCGATTGGAAAAAAGCAAAGGACACAGCAAGGTGCAGTTTCCAGACTTTTACTTACAGTTCTTTATGGCACCCTGCCGGGTGTGCTGTTCTCTCTGGGTCTGTGGCCCAGCAAACTCCAGGGTAGTTTGCGACTACTTTCATATGCCTTCCTTTAGCCATCTCTCTATGCTGGCTTTCCTCTTCTCCTGCCCAGCGCCTTACCCACAGTGTCCCAAGCCAGCAGCCACGAATCTGGTCAGGCGATGTTCTTTCAGTCCTCTGGATTCTCTATGGCTGCCTTTTTGGCAAAGTATGGGTGGATGTGGCTGTGACTCTTGCAAAAGGCACAGCCTCCAGTTTCTTAGCTAGACTTACAGTTTCTCACTAAGTTGGGGCCGGTCCCCTGACTGCGACTTGGTCCTTCCACTTCTGGATGCGGGCTCCATGGGTAGCTTCTGCACTTCCTGTGCCCCTAGGACCCCTTCTGTTTTTCAGGGAGCTTCTTTCTATCTCTATTTCCACTTCTTCTGTTCTGTCCATCAGGAGCTGCAGACCTGCAAGTCTGCTCAGCTCTACTTCCTCCCTCTTTCTCCTCACTTTCCCTCCTAAATTGCTTCTCCCCTACTCTACCTACCCCACCCACTCCCAACAACCATTCCTATCCAGCCTGGGATGAGGCATTGCTCCCCAAGGGTACGCCCAGGTGCCCCGACTAAACTGGTGTGTTGGAAGTGATTGTTAGAGTCCTGGGTAGTGCTCCCTCATTACCTGAGAGTGGGATAGCACACCTCTGGATGAGGTGCAGTATCTCTGTGGCTTCTGGACCCCAGGGGTGCCACATTATGCCCCTGCAAGCATTGCTGGGACTTGTGTCCTTCCAGCCGGTTTAATTGTTTTTTCTTCAGTGAGTTTATTATTCAGATATAATTAGTTCTCTGCTGGAGCAATGGATGGGCTCCTTCCTTTTTAAAATTCAGTATCTGGCTGCTAGTTATTGTTTATACTTATATCATCTCTTGTTTGATTCCTGTAGTTTGACCTCTGACCGTATTTTGACCACGTTTCAGCATGATGATTCTGTTCATGTCCCTGACCTCCTGCTTCTCACCTGGCAATCTGACTTTCCCATCAACATGCTCCATCACCCAGCAGCTACTCTCAGGACTAAACCCAGGGTCCCTGTGTAAGTCCAAGTCCTTGCATAGTGGTTATAGGGTGAAGGCCAGAGCTCCCAAGTGACCTGATAACTGAAGTAGCTAGTGGAGCGCCCCCACGCAAGGGCAATGGGGTACTCGGCACCGGGTCCTTTGGTTCCGGGGATGTCACGGTGGCCCGACCCGGTCCGTGGCCCTTTGAGGGACGTCCAGTAAAAGAAAGAGTTTTTTATGGTTTGGGAAAGGTCTTTAAAGGTGGTAGTTCGTGACGCCACCTGTGGTATTCGGTCAGGGTGACCGACGCTGCATTAGGGGGTCCGCTGGGGTGATGTTATGGCAGCAAGATGGTATACCTTCCCACAGGTGAAGTGTGTCCCCATGGCTTCCCAGAAGTATAGATGGTGATGGTGAGAGGCGCAGTGAATGACGAGGACACAGGGTTGAATTCTCTTTACCTTTACTGAAGGCTTCAGCATCCGCAGTCCAAGGTACAGACCACAGGGTAGGCAGAGTCCGGCCAGTCTGAAGGCAAATCCAGAGTCCCCTTATCCAGGTGGAAATCAGTAGCCTTCCACTAGCGCCTGTGTATTGTAGTACCTCCCTGCTGAGCTTCTCAGTAAGGTCCTTACAACTGTTGTAGATGTTCTAGATGTTATGTCTTCCTCTCTGTCCCCCAGATGGTATGGATAGGACAAACCCGTATGACTAATGGCCTGAGGCTTTTTACAGGGACCCTAGAGACGCTCCGGCCCCCACAAGTTGCCACTGTGTCTCCTAGGTATTAAGGTTGGGCAGCCAACTTGGAATTGACTGTCCTGCCGGTCTCTGGAGCAAGGCTTGGAGACGGTTGCTCCCTCGGTGTTCCGGCCACCGGCTACACGCCTCAGAAGGAGGCAGCCTATTTCAGGGTAGAACTCCTTCTGGTGCTATCTCCTTGTGCTATGACTTTGTTTCTCACCCGCTACAATACAATTCTCTTTGTGTCCTTTCTTAGGATGCTGCCGCACGTGGGGCAGGCACAGCTCCGTAGCCTTCTAGCTAGCTAGGCCTCTGACAGGATCCCACCCCTGTCAGGGACCCTCTGTCTGCAGCTTCGATGTTCCTCCTTTCCCCCTGTCTGCCTGACAGGTGTTGCCTGGGCAAAGCCCAGTCAGCTTCTCTCTAACTTTCTATCCAGCCCACCAGTTTTATCCTTCTGTGAGGAGTGCCCTAGTAGATAGGAGCAAGGCTCCCCCTGGTGGTCTGGAGTGTGAAGTGTGGTGTATGGTTTGTGATACCTGGTAGGAAGATCTCCTTTATTGCCATCAGACGTAATATCACTCCCCCTGGTGGAAGAATGACATCACTTCAACGACCAGGACTCTGGGGCACTGTGTAAGGAGTTAAAAGCACAAGAAGAGTCTGGGGGCGGTTACCTTCTTGGCTCTGTGCCCGGAACCATTGAGCTGTGCTGCGGGTTCCCTAGGGGGAGACGGAGAGACTGGGACAGAAAGGAAGCAGCCACAGGGCAGGAAAGGGACGCGCGCAGGAGACAGAGCAGCGTGCAGAGCAGGGTGCAGCTGCGCTTCAGAAGAGAGAGAGAGAGAGCTCCCGGTCTGAGGACAAATAGAGAGAGACTGCCCAGAAAGACTGTATCTCGTGAGTACATAAAGCGGACTCTGCTGTGACTGGAGAGGGGCACTTTGAGACCCGTTTTAGAGACTATGACACCCTGGTCCCCGCGGTAACAGTACAGAGCCCCTGTTTTCCTGGTACAGAGACTTAACATTGCGGAGCCCCTGTTTTCCTGGTACAGAGACTTAACATTGCGGAGCCCCTGTTTTCCTGGTATAGAGACAACAGTGCGAAGCCCCGATTTCCAGGTTGTGCTGTAAAAGTTAAAGACTCAGAGCCTGTGCATACCACATTGACTCCCGAAACCCCAGGCAGCAGGCTCTCAGAGACTACTCTGCCCACGGACAACAGAGGGACGACAAGTGCCACTGTTTCTCGGCGCCAACGTTGGAGAAGACGACCCTCCAAGCAAGACATCTTCAGACTGATAAGTGTTCTTTTCCCAAGGAATCCTGCTTAATTCTGTTATATTGTTTAACTCCCGTATTTTTGCATTGTTTTATTGATAGTTATTTTGCATTGCTTCCTCCCTGCGAGGAGAACCATATCCCTGTTATTAAACCCCTCAACTGTTGGTCTGTCTGTTCCGTGGTGACATACTCAGTACCTGCATCCTATTACATTTGGCGTAGTCGGCAGGATGTCACACGGTAGCGCGGACAGGGCAGACCATGCAGCTGGGGAAGTTCCCAGGTCTAGCATTTCCCTGGGAGCCATGTTGAATAATTTGCCAAGGTTCACTGGGAACAATGTAATGTTGTGGAGTTGGACAGAGCGTATCCGGGGAATGATGCGTATGCACCCCATGACACCAGCCCTGGAGGCAGAAATTGCATTGATGGCCCTGGAGGGGGAGGCGCGGGATTCTGTCATGCATAGGTCCCCCCGGGAGAGAGATACCCTGGACAAAGTGCTGCGCATACTTGAGGAAACGCATGGGGACCCCACTGACGTAGGGGAACTTCGCATGCGACTGTTTCACCGGGTACAACGGGAGGGGGAGACCGTGACCCAATTCATGAACGCCCTACAAGAGCTTCACACTGCTATCAGACGAAAGGACGGTGTAGGAGTAGGGTCAGTTGATGTGGTGCTCAGAGATCAGCTAGTGACAGGACTGCGTGACGCAATGATGAAACAGGCACTGCGAGAGCGCATGTGAGTAAAGCCAGACATGACTTTCTCTGAGGTAGGCAGTGAGGCGCGTGTGCGAGAACAAGAACAGGGAGTGACGGGGCTGGTAGGAAGGGTGCAGAGCGGGGAGGTAACCACCACCACAAGCAATATTCCCCAGTTAGTTGGAGGACCTGAGAATGGAGATTAGACAGGTCCGTGAAGAAATGGCGGCCACCAGAAGAACTCTGGCAGAGGGGCCTGGCCCTCTGGTGCGAGACAGAGAAGCTGCCCCCCGAAGGGAGGGTGAAGCCCTCTTACATGCTACACTTGTGGAGAGTCCGGCCACATTGCTCGATGGTGTCCCCGGCGGAGCCGACCATCCCCACATCCTCCTTTAAACTAGGTGGCTCTGGGCTTGAGGGGCGCCGCTCAGAGCGTGACGAACAGAGGAGGAGGAGTAAAAGTCCCCACAGCCTTGTTTCCATGTGCCCTCTGGTCTGGGCAGAAATCAATGGAAGAGCAGTGCGATGCTTGATGGACACCGGCTCACAAGTGACCACCATGCCTGAGAGATATTTCCGCCATCACTTCACAGAGCCGCTACGGCCCGAATGGGGCCCTGTGATCAAACTTATGGCGGCCAATCACTTGCCCATCCCGGTCGCAGGGGTGGTATGGATGAACATAGAAGTCTGCGGAAAAGACCTCGGGAGGAGAGGAGTGGTACTGGTGGATGGAGAGGTAGCTAAAGACCATACCGTGACCCTGGGCATGAATGTGTTAAAAGACCTCAGAAGCCTCGTTTTCAACGAGTCCCCGGAACAGTTCCTACAACAATGGAGCGATCAAACCCCCCAGAGAAGTGTCTTCCAACAACTGATACGGACCGCCCAGGTCCGGGAAGCATACAGCGACGGAAAGGAACTCGGCAAAGTCGTCGTCCCCGCCTCCGTCAATCGAGTGTTGCCCCCTGGGCAGACAGTGCTTCCCCTGCCTGTACGAGCTGGCATCCCGCTGGAGGGGGTCGAAGTCCAAATTGAGCCCAGCAGAGCTGACCAGCTGCCGTCAGGAATATTGGTCGCACGGTCCCTGGCTACCGTGCGGGATGGAACTGTCCTTGTGCGCTGTATCAATTTGGGGAAGACAGATACAACTTTGCCCCCTAGAAGCGAAGTCGCTCAAGTCCTGGGCCTTCCAGACGAGTTGGTCCCCACTGAGGCGGTACAGCTGACAGCAAGGCCAGAAGACCCATGGCTGGTGACCGTCAAGGCGGAGGCAGCTCCGGACCCCAGATTAATGCAAGAAGGGCGCCAGATACTGGAACGCATGAGGGCGGAGCTCTCGGAACTCACTCCGCAGCAGGTACCTCAGGTAGAAGCTGTATTGGGGAAATTTCAGGATTCGTTCTCCAAAGATGAAGATGACTTTGGACGTACCACGGCCATCACCCACGAGATACCCACCGGGGATGCGGCACCAATCCGGGAACGGTACCGCCAAATACCCCCACAGATGTACCAGGAGGTGAAGGGAATGCTGTCACACATGCTGAAGAAGGGAGTTATACGTGAGAGTCAGAGCCCGTGGGCTGCCCCTATCGTCTTGGTGAGAAAGAAAGACGGGTCCCTGCGGTTCTGTGTGGACTATCGGCGGCTCAACGCTTGCACAGTGCGGGACTCGTACCCACTGCCCAGGATAGAGGAGTCCCTGACGGCACTAGGGAATGCCAGATATTTCTCCACGTTAGACTTGGCCAGCGGCTACTGGCAGGTGCCCATGTCTGAGCAAGACCGCGCCAAGACGGCTTTCATCCTTCCGATGGGACTGTATGAGTTTGACCGGATGCCCTTCGGCCTAGCAAACGCCCCAGGAACATTTCAGCGACTCATGGAGAGATGTCTGGGAGACCTGAACTTTGAAGCCACTTTGATCTACTTGGATGATATCATCGTCTTTGCCCCCACCTTTGAGGAACATCTGCAGAGGCTAGAGCAAGTTCTGAGTCGGCTACAGAAGTATGGCTTGAAAGTGAAACCCCAGAAATGCCACCTCTTCCGTACCGAGATTGAATACTTGGGACATGTTGTCTCCGCTGAGGGGGTGAGGCCTTCCCAGGAGAAGATTGCTGCGGTACAAGAGTGGCCAACTCCAAAAACGGTGAAAGATGTGCGTGCGTTCCTGGGACTCACGGGATATTTCAGATGCTTTGTAAAAGACTTTACCCGCCTTGCTAATCCACTCCAGGAGTTGTTGAGGGGAGTGCCCTCTTGCGCCAAAAACAGGAACATACAGTGGGGGAAGCATCAGGAGGAGGCATTCTTGGCTTTGAAGAAGGCTTTGACGGAGGCCCCCGTGCTGGCCTACGCTGTCTTCACACAACCGTTCATCTTGCACACTGATGGGAGCCTGCAGGGCCTCAGGGCTGTACTGTCGCAGATGCAGGACGGGAAAGAGCGCGTCATCGCATACGCCAGTCGGTCTCTGCATGACTCAGAAAGGAATCCAGAAAACTACAGTTCATTTAAGTTGGAGCTGTTGGAGCTGGTGTGGGCAATGACTGAGAAGTTCGCGGAATATCTTGCTGGCTCAGAAGTTCATGTACGCACCGATAACAATCCGTTGGCCCATCTCGAGAATGCCAAGTTAGGTGCCCTAGAACAACGTTGGGTAGCCCGAATGGCCAAGTTCCGATACAGAATTTCGTATAAAAGAGGAGCTGAGAATGTACATGCGGATGCCCTCTCCCGAGTAAACTATCGCAAACCAGCACCCAGCCAGGATGAAGAACTGGAAGATGTAGAGGTTCCAGGTTTTGGAGAGACTGCCAGGACGGTGGCAGTGGCGCGGGAAATTGAACAGGAAGAGGCCTGTGTGAACTTGCTGGAGCAGCCTCGCGATGAGTGGGTCCGAGTACAGCAGGAGGATCCGGAGCTAGCTCAGTTGAGAAGGTGGGTCGTGTCTGAACAAATGCCCAATCGACATGAGAGGAGGTCCATGTCACCTGAAGTACTGAAGATGCTATGCCAGTGGGAGAGGCTCGAGTTGCGGGATGGTATCCTGTACCGGAAGGTATTCCTGCAAACAGAACTCAGTCTTGTATGGCAGACAGTGATTCCCTCGTCCATGATAGACCAGGTGGCTAAGGAAGCACATGAGAAAGGAGCACACTTTGGGCCAGAAAAGACTATCCAGTGGTTACTGTTGTGAAATTGGATTCTGGGCTCCCCCGGTGGCCACTTGTGGAATTGTACTTGTGTGCATCATCCCCTCTGTTCACCTGCTCCTATCAGGATGTGGGAGTCGCTATATAACCTTGCTCCTCTGTCAGTTTCATGCCGGTCAACAATGTAATCAGAAGCCTTTCTGTGCATGTTCCTGCTACTAGACAACTCCCAGCTAAGTTGGACTTTTGTCCTTGTGTGTGTTTGCATTTTGTTCCTGTTCACAGCTGCTGTTTCGTTACTGTGTCTGGAAAGCTCTTGTGAGCGGAAATTGCCACTCTGGTGTTATGAGTTAATGCTAGAGTCTTAAAGTAATTTCTGGATGGTGTTTTGATAGGGTTTTCTGCTGACCATGAAAGTGCCCTTTCTGTCTTCTTTCTATCTAGTAAGCGGACCTCGATTTTTGCTAAACCTATTTTCATACTACGTTTGTCATTTCATCTAAAATCACCGCCAATATATGTGGGGGCCTCTGTCTGCCTTTTGGGAAAATTTCTCTAGAGGTGAGCCAGGACTGTCTTTTCCTCTGCTAGGATTAGGTAGTTCTCCGGCTGGCGCTGGGCATCTAGGGATAAAAAAACGTAGGCATGCTACCCGGCCACTTCTAGTTGTGCGGCAGGTTTAGTTCATGGTCAGTATAGTTTCCATCTTCCAAGAGCTAGTTCTCATATATGCTGGGCTATGTTCTCTCGCCATTGAGAATCATGACAGTTTGACCGGCCCAAAAAAAAGGGTTAAATTACTGGCTGAGAAAGGAGAGAAAAAAGAAGTCTGCTACAATTTTTTTTTTTTTTTTTCCTCTAGTTCTGAGTGTGCTCTTAATTGAATCACTTGCTAGTCTGCCTATACTGCAGCCTTCCTCTCTTTCTCTCCTTCTTATCCTTGAATGGCTCTGTGTTCACCTGTTTCAAATGGATCTTCAGAGTGTAGCTACAGGTTTGAATAATCTCGCCACAAAGGTACAAAATTTGCAAGATTTCGTTGTTCATGCACCTATGTCTGAGCCTAGAATTCCTTTGCCTGAATTCTTCTCGGGGAATAGATCTCACTTTCAAAATTTTAAAAATAATTGCAAATTGTTTTTGTCCCTGAAGTCTCGCTCTGCCGGAGACCCTGCACAGCAGGTCAGGATTGTAATTTCCTTGCTCCGGGGCGACCCTCAAGACTGGGCTTTTGCATTGGCACCAGGGGATCCTGCGTTGCTCAATGTGGATGCGTTTTTTCTGGCCTTGGGGTTGCTTTATGAGGAACCTCATTTAGAGCTTCAGGCGGAAAAGGCCTTGATGTCCTTGTCTCAGGGGCAAGATGAAGCTGAAATATACTGCCAAAAATTCCGCAAATGGTCTGTGCTTACTCAGTGGAATGAGTGCGCCCTGGCGGCGATTTTCAGAGAAGGTCTCTCTGATGCCATTAAGGATGTTATGGTGGGGTTCCCTGTGCCTGCGAGTCTGAATGAGTCCATGACGATGGCTATTCAGATCGATAGGCGTCTGCGGGAGCGCAAACCTGTGCACCATTTGGCGGTGTCTACTGAGAAAACGCCAGAAAATATGCAATGTGATAGAATTCTGTCCAGAAGCGAGCGGCAGAATTTTAGACGAAAAAATGGGTTGTGCTTCTATTGTGGTGATTCAACTCATGTTATATCAGCATGCTTTAAGCGTACTAAGAAGCCTGACAAGTCTGTTTCAATTAGCACTTTACAGTCTAAGTTTATTCTATCTGTGACCCTGATTTGTTCTTTGTCATCTATTACCGCGGACGCCTATGTCGACTCTGGCGCTGCTTTGAGTCTTATGGATTGGTCCTTTGCCAAACGCTGTGGGTATGATTTGGAGCCATTGGAGGCTCCGATACCTCTGAAAGGGATTGACTCCACCCCATTGGCTAGTAATAAACCACAATACTGGACACAAGTGACTATGCGTGTTAATCCGGATCACCAGGAGGTTATTCGCTTTCTGGTGCTGTATAATCTACATGATGTTTTGGTGCTGGGATTGCCATGGCTGCAATCTCATAACCCAGTCCTCGACTGGAGAGCTATGTCTGTGTTAAGCTGGGGATGTAAAGGAACTCATGGGGACGTACCTTTGGTTTCCATTTCATCATCTATTCCCTCTGAGATTCCTGAATTCTTGTCTGACTTTCGTGACGTTTTTGAAGAACCCAAGGTTGGTTCACTACCTCCGCACCGGGAGTGCGATTGTGCCATAGACTTGATCCCGGGTAGTAAATACCCTAAGGGTCGTTTATTTAATCTGTCTGTGCCTGAACACGCGGCTATGCGAGAATATATAAAGGAGTCCTTGGAAAAGGGACATATTCGTCCTTCGTCATCTCCCTTAGGAGCCGGTTTTTTCTTTGTGTCTAAGAAAGACGGCTCTTTGAGGCCGTGTATTGATTATCGACTTTTGAATAAAATCACGGTTAAATATCAATATCCGTTACCACTGCTTACTGATTTGTTTGCTCGTATAAAGGGGGCCAAGTGGTTCTCTAAGATTGATCTCCGTGGGGCGTATAATTTGGTGCGAATCAAGCAGGGGGATGAGTGGAAAACCGCATTTAATACGCCCGAGGGCCATTTTGAGTATTTGGTGATGCCTTTTGGTCTTTCAAATGCCCCTTCAGTCTTCCAGTCCTTTATGCATGACATTTTCCGCGATTATTTGGACAAATTTATGATTGTGTATCTGGATGATATTCTGATTTTTTTCGGATGACTGGGACTCTCATGTCCAGCAGGTCAGGAGGGTTTTTCAGGTTTTGCGGTCTAATTCCTTGTGTGTGAAGGGTTCTAAGTGTGTTTTTGGGGTTCAAAAGATTTCCTTCTTGGGATACATTTTTTCCCCCTCTTCCATCGAGATGGATCCTGTCAAGGTTCAGGCTATTGGTGATTGGACGCAACCCTCTTCTCTTAAGAGTCTTCAGAAATTTTTGGGCTTTGCTAACTTTTATCGTCGATTTATTGCTGGTTTTTCTGATGTTGTAAAACCATTGACTGATTTGACTAAGAAGGGTGCTGATGTTGCTGATTGGTCCCCTGATGCTGTGGAGGCCTTTCGGGAGCTCAAGCGCCGCTTTTCTTCCGCCCCAGTGTTGCGTCAGCCTGATGTTGCTCTTCCTTTTCAGGTTGAGGTCGACGCTTCTGAAATCGGAGCTGGGGCGGTGTTGTCGCAGAGAAGTTCCGACTGCTCCGTGATGAGACCTTGTGCCTTTTTTTCCCGTAAATTTTCGCCCGCCGAGCGGAATTATGATATTGGGAATCGGGAGCTTTTGGCCATGAAGTGGGCTTTTGAGGAGTGGCGTCACTGGCTTGAGGGGGCCAGACATCAGGTGGTGGTATTGACTGACCACAAAAATTTAATTTACCTTGAGTCTGCCAGGCGCCTGAATCCTAGACAGGCGCGCTGGTCGTTGTTTTTCTCTCGGTTTAATTTTGTGGTGTCTTACCTACCGGGTTCTAAGAATGTTAAGGCGGATGCCCTTTCTAGGAGTTTTGAGCCTGACTCCCCTGGTAATTCTGAGCCCACAGGTATCCTTAAAGATGGAGTGATATTGTCTGCCGTTTCTCCAGACCTGCGGCGGGCCTTGCAGGAGTTTCAGGCGGATAGACCTGATCGTTGCCCACCTGGTAGACTGTTTGTTCCTGATGATTGGACCAGTAGAGTCATCTCTGAGGTTCATTCTTCTGCATTGGCAGGTCATCCTGGAATCTTTGGTACCAGGGATTTGGTGGCAAGGTCCTTCTGGTGGCCTTCCCTGTCACGAGATGTGCGAGGCTTTGTGCAGTCTTGTGACGTTTGTGCTCGGGCCAAGCCTTGTTGTTCTCGGGCTAGTGGATTGTTGTTACCCTTGCCTATCCCGAAGAGGCCTTGGACGCACATCTCGATGGATTTTATTTCGGATCTGCCTGTTTCTCATAAGATGTCTGTCATCTGGGTGGTGTGTGACCGTTTCTCTAAGATGGTCCATCTGGTTCCCTTGCCTAAGTTGCCTTCTTCTTCCGAGTTGGTTCCTCTGTTTTTTCAAAATGTTGTTCGTTTGCATGGTATTCCGGAGAATATCGTTTCTGACAGAGGGACCCAATTCGTGTCTAGATTTTGGCGGGCATTCTGTGCTAGGATGGGCATAGATTTGTCTTTTTCGTCTGCTTTCCATCCTCAGACTAATGGCCAGACCGAGCGGACTAATCAGACCTTGGAGACATATTTGAGGTGTTTTGTGTCTGCGGATCAGGATGATTGGGTTGCTTTTTTGCCTTTGGCGGAGTTCGCCCTCAATAATCGGGCCAGCTCTGCCACCTTGGTGTCCCTGTTTTTCTGTAATTCGGGGTTTCATCCTCGATTTTCCTCCGGTCAAGTGGAATCTTCGGATTGTCCTGGAGTGGATGCTGTGGTGGAGAGGTTGCATCAGATTTGGGGGCAGGTGGTGGACAATTTGAAGTTGTCCCAGGAGAAGACTCAGCTTTTTGCCAACCGCCGTCGTCGTGTTGGTCCTCGGCTTTGTGTTGGGGACTTGGTGTGGTTGTCTTCTCGTTTTGTCCCTATGAGGGTTTCTTCTCCTAAGTTTAAGCCTCGGTTCATCGGCCCGTACAAGATATTGGAGATTCTTAACCCTGTGTCCTTCCGTTTGGACCTCCCTGCATCCTTTTCGATTCATAATGTTTTTCATCGGTCATTGTTGCGCAGGTATGAGGTACCGGCTGTGCCTTCCGTTGAGCCTCCTGCTCCGGTGTTGGTTGAGGGTGAGTTGGAGTACGTTGTGGAAAAGATCTTGGACTCTCGTGTTTCCAGACGGAAACTCCAGTATCTGGTCAAATGGAAGGGATACGGTCAGGAGGATAATTCTTGGGTCACTGCCTCTGATGTTCATGCCTCCAATCTTGTCCGTGCCTTTCATAGGGCTCATCCTGATCGCCCTGGTGGTTCTGGTGAGGGTTCGGTGCCCCCTCCTTGAGGGGGGGGTACTGTTGTGAAATTGGATTCTGGGCTCCCCCGGTGGCCACTTGTGGAATTGTACTTGTGTGCATCATCCCCTCTGTTCACCTGCTCCTATCAGGATGTGGGAGTCGCTATATAACCTTGCTCCTCTGTCAGTTTCATGCCGGTCAACAATGTAATCAGAAGCCTTTCTGTGCATGTTCCTGCTACTAGACAACTCCCAGCTAAGTTGGACTTTTGTCCTTGTGTGTTTTTGCATTTTGTTCCTGTTCACAGCTGCTGTTTCGTTACTGTGTCTGGAAAGCTCTTGTGAGCGGAAATTGCCACTCTGGTGTTATGAGTTAATGCTAAAGTCTTAAAGTAATTTCTGGATGGTGTTTTGATAGGGTTTTCTGCTGACCATGAAAGTGCCCTTTCTGTCTTCTTTCTATCTAGTAAGCGGACCTCGATTTTTGCTAAACCTATTTTCATACTACGTTTGTCATTTCATCTAAAATCACCGCCAATATATGTGGGGGCCTCTGTCTGCCTTTTGGGAAAATTTCTCTAGAGGTGAGCCAGGACTGTCTTTTCCTCTGCTAGGATTAGGTAGTTCTCCGGCTGGCGCTGGGCATCTAGGGATAAAAAAACGTAGGCATGCTACCCGGCCACTTCTAGTTGTGCGGCAGGTTTAGTTCATGGTCAGTATAGTTTCCATCTTCCAAGAGCTAGTTCTCATATATGCTGGGCTATGTTCTCTCGCCATTGAGAATCATGACAGGTTACAGCGCCTATTTTATCACCCCCACTTAAGGAACACTGTGGATAAAGTATGTCGGCAATGCAGAAGTTGTGAGCTGGTCAAACCACCAGAACAACGAGCTCCCACAGAGACGGTGAGGTCTTCTGGTCCCATGGACCTACTGGCAATAGATTACTTGACAATTGGACCAGCACACCAAGGTTATGAGCATTGTTTAGTGATGATAGACCACTTTACTAAATTTGCCGTAGTGACGCCCACGCGGGACCAGACTGCCGAGTCTGCGGCTCACGCAATCTGCAAACACTTCATCCAGGTGTACGGGTGTCCCAAGCGCATTCATTCTGATCAAGGGGCCTGCTTCCTCGGAAGAGTGATGGAGGAGCTGCACCAGCTGTACAAAATCGATAAGTCCCGGACCACCCCTTATCATCCACAGGGGAATGGGGCTTGTGAAAAATTTAACCACACTCTGATTTAAATGCTGAGGACCCTGGAGGAGGACCAGAAGGCGAAGTGGACTGAGTCCGTCCCTGAATTGGTGTGGGCGTATAACAATTGTAAGCACAGCACCACCGGATTCACCCCTTACTCTCTGTTCTTTGGCCGACCCGGGAAGGGACTGGCAGAGCTGGTGCTGGAACCCGAGGAGGACTACCCACGGATGGGGGTGTACTCCTGGGTTCAAGAACATCGTCGTCGGCTGCGGACAATTCAACGTCTAGTGCAGGACCGGCTGCAAGAATTGGAGCATCCCCAGGTAGCTCCTCAAAAGGGGACAGCCCTGCGGCCTGGAGACCGAGTCTTAGTGAGGGAAAAGCGCCCACACAACAAACTAGAGTACCGGTGGGAGAAAAGGCCGTACCGAGTGAAGCGGCGGCTCGGCAACGGGGGCCCCGTTTATGAGGTCCAGCCCGAAACGGAAGAAGGGACTCCCACCCGCACGCTGCACAGGAATATGTTGCACCCATGTTTGTCTCGAGATCCTGAATCAGTCCAATTGACTCCAGCACCCCCACCGGCGGCGCCAGTGATCAATGTAGATGTGGAAGACGAGGAAGACTCCGAATCTCTTCCAGTGAACCCAGGGACAGGGCTGGTGCCAGATTCTACCAACGTATCGGAGGAAGCCTCGACTCCTCCCACAGCAGCTGACACCACCACCCCTGCTGGTTTGAGACGCTCTG
The DNA here is from genome assembly GCF_051348905.1 of Ranitomeya variabilis. NCBI lineage: Eukaryota > Metazoa > Chordata > Amphibia > Anura > Dendrobatidae > Ranitomeya > Ranitomeya variabilis. The sequence continues at coordinate 655,234,499 of NC_135232.1, read as the reverse complement.
AACGTTCAACGGCTGGTGTACCCCCTGTTCGCTACAATCAGGACGAGTTCATCTGGCAGCAGATTGTGCAAGGACTGGAAGATTGCCAACAGGAACTCCTGAAGATCTCGCCCGTGGAATGGCGAGCAGAAAGAGGGGGGGAATGTAAGGAGTTAAAAGCACAAGAAGAGTCTGGGGGCGGTTACCTTCTTGGCTCTGTGCCCAGAACCATTGAGCTGTGCTGCAGGTTCCCTAGGGGGAGACGGAGAGACTGGGACAGAAGGGAAGCAGCCACAGGGCGGGAAAGGGACGCGCGCAGGAGACAGAGCAGCGTGCAGAGCAGGGTGCAGCTGCGCTTCAGAAGAGAGAGAGAGAGAGCTCCCGGTCTGAGGACAAATAGAGAGAGACTGCCCAGAAAGACTGTATCTCGTGAGTACATAAAGCGGACTCTGCTGTGACTGGAGAGGGGCACTTTGAGACCAGTTTTAGAGACTATGACACCCTGGTCCCCGCGGTAACAGTACAGAGCCCCTGTTTTCCTGGTACAGAGACTTAACATTGCGGAGCCCCTGTTTTCCTGGTACAGAGACTTAACATTGCGGAGCCCCTGTTTTCCTGGTATAGAGACAACAGTGCGGAGCCCCGATTTCCAGGTTGTGCTGTAAAAGTTAAAGACTCAGAGCCTGTGCATACCACATTGACTCCCGAAACCCGAGGCAGCAGGCTCTCTAAGACTACTCAGCCCACGGACAACAGAGGGACGACAAGTGCCACTGTTTCTCGGCGCCAACGTTGGAGAAGACGACCCTCCAAGCAAGACATCTTCAGACTGATAAGTGTTCTTTTCCCAAGGAATCCTGCTTAATTCTGTTATATTGTTTAACTCCCGTATTTTTGCATTGTTTTATTGATAGTTATTTTGCATTGCTTCCTCCCTGCGAGGAGAACCATATCCCTGTTATTAAACCCATCAACTGTTGGTCTGTCTGTTCCGTGGTGACATACTCAGTACCTGCATCCTATTACAGCTGCACTAGCACAAAGCTTATCTGTGGAAGCCCTATTAGAGATGTCAGCAGGGCCGGACTGGCCATTTGGCAATTCTGGCAAATGCCAGAAGGGCCGGTCTGGTTGTGGGCTGCCTTGCCGCTGCATTGTTAACAAAATCTGTGTTATCAGGACACCCATACTGTTAAGAGTTGTGACGGAGCACAAAGTCGCTGACTCCGTCACTTACCCCAGTAGGCCACGGGTATCATGAGACATATTGGTCTTGTAGTAAATCTTGTTTTCCCTCTATCCAGGGTAATATTAGTAATATATCCCATCTGGTGCTTGGAGACGGAGATAACATGGGCCTGTGTGATTTCAAATGCCAGGGCTGAATTTCAGCCCCAGTCCGTACCTGGATGTCAGGCTACCTTGCACACTGCTCACATGACAGTAGTTAAGAGGTCCTTGCCTGCTACAGTGGAACCTACTTGCTGTGCCTGTGATCCACTCTGTCTTTTAATACCACCTATTTTCCTCTCTCTTTCCCACCCTTACCTTTACTTTCATTAATGGCATTGATCACTTTCAACATGATGGTTTTTTCCTGCTAACATTGAGTACAAATATTCCAAAGAAGAAAGTAATATTTAGCTAGCATTGCAAAATCAAAGATATGCATAGAACTTTAGGAATGTCATTACAGATAAGATATCACAGATTTCCCCTTAATTATTTGATGTTTTTTTCTGGCTGCTAAGTTGTTCCAAGTTTTTTTGTCAACCTCTGGTAGTTTTTTTGGCATCTGAGTAGAACACAACAATCATGATGGCTCCATTCACCTTCAGCTGCTTAGCAGAGTGACAGTAGAAATAAAAACATCCTTGGGCATAGGGATCTATTCTCCTAAACAGATTCCCTGAGTTCT